>NC_051155.1:141769338-142069338 GCF_013339745.2 Dermacentor silvarum
AGTTTGTATCATTGGAAAAACGTATGAAATTTCTTAGATATATCCTTCGTGAATTAATCCACAATCTGCGGATTTTTCAAACAGCGCCGCACACCACAATTAACCACCCGTTAAATAAATCACACTTTTAGTGTATTATTAATAATGTTTTCTTTCATAATAAAGCAGTTAAATCAAGTAATTAATATATATATATATATATATATATATATATATATATATATATATATATATATAATCAGAGAGAGAGAGGTGAACTACACGATGCGACATGAGCCCCAGATGTCGCCCCCACACATCAGGTATACTTCCGGGCCCCCTGTACGCAATGCTCTATATTATGCTTGAAAAGCTTGCGGCTTTTTTATAGGCAATGTCTCACGACTTCAAGTGTTCCATAGAGGTGGAAGAATGCCAACGTTATGCTAATCCATACGAAGGGAAAGGTAAATGAATTGATGAAGAATTCTAGGTCCAATAGCGCGCTTTCAGTGTTGTATAAAATATTCACTACGATAATTTCCAATAGTATCAGGGACAACATTTGGCTTCAATCAACCAAGAGAACAGGCTGGCTTAAGGAAGGGGTATTCTACGATGGATCATGTCCATGTCATCAATCAAGTGATTAAGAAATCTGCGGAGTACAATCAACCTTTCTACATGGCTTTCATAGATTATGAAAAGGCATTTGATTCAGTAGAGATACCAGCAGTCATCGAGGCATTACGTAACCAAGGAGTACAGGATGCATGCGTGAATATATTGGCAAATATCTACAAGGATTGCACAGCAACATTGGTTCTCCACAAGAAAAGTAGAAAGTTACCTATCAAGAAAGGGGTCAGGCAAGGAGACACAATTTCTCCAATGCTATTCGCTGCATGCTTAGAAAAGTATTCAAGCTATTAGACTGGGAAAGCTTAGGGGTGAAGATCAACGGCGAATATCTCACCAACCTTCGGTTTGCAGATGACATTACCTGTTGAGTAACACTGGGGAGGAATCGCAACCTATGATGGAGGACCTTAACCAAGAAAGTGTAACAGTCTGCAGAAGACAAAAGTAACGTTCAATAGGCTGGCAAGGGAACAAGAATTCATCATCGCCAGCCAGCTTATAGAGTCTGTGCAGGAGTACGCTTACCAAGTTCAATTACTCATAGGGGACCCTGATCATGGGAAATAAATTTATAGAACAAAACTGGGTTGGAGTGCATACGACAGGAATTACCAAATCCTGACTGGGAGCTCACCACTGTCGTTGAAAAGAAAAGTGCGCAATCATTGCATGCTACCGGTGCTAACATATAGGGCAGAAACTTGGAGGTTAACAAAGAAGCTCGAGAACAAGTTAAGGACCGTGCAAAGAGTGATGGAACGAAAAATGTTAGACGTAACGTTAAGAGACAGGAAGAGAGCCGTGTGGATTAGACAGCAGACGGGGATAACCGATATTCTAGTTGACATTAAGAGAAAGAAATGGTGCTAGGCAGGTCATGCATGTAATGCGCAGGGCAGATAATCGGTGGACCATTAGAGTTATAGAATGGGTACCAAAGGAAGGAAAGCCCAGTCGAGGATGGCAGAAAATTAGGCGGGCTGATGAATTAGCAAATTTCCAGGCGCAAGTTGGAATCAGTTAGCGCAAGACAGGCGTAATTGGATATTGCTGCGAGAAGTTTTCGTCCTGCTGTGGGCATAAATATAGGCTGCTGCGGCTGATCATGATGATGATCATGATGCCATAGTTAGTTTTGTGGGGGAGAGCATCTGCCAAGTACTGCGTTGGAGTTTCTGCAGTGCCTCGGGCACTTCAGCAGTCGAAGTATTGATTTAATGGTCCTCGATGTCATTACTGGTTGGGTTGAGAGCGCTAGGTAAACAGAGTTGCCGGAGTTCAAGATAGACCATCCTGTGCGTTAATCGTTAGTCTTGTTTCTTCTTCCTGCGTATCTTGGTCGTTCCTTTCCTACAGAGCCCTTGAGATGCTGCGCTCTGATTTGTACCTCATTTGTCCCTTTGGCCTGCTGCATTTAATACGTGGTGCCAGAGTGCAGCTATGCTCTGCAATACTTGAAGGTGGGTCCCCTGCTCACAGCAACCTCATCGTACATTTATGAACACGCAATTAAAATCTTGCTGGCTCCGAGTGGTGTGAAGCTCTGTATAGCGAAGAGGTTCCGCCTTCTACACTGCCAACAGAGCTTCTTGCTTAAGTATGCGCTGCCTAGTAAATAAGTAGGGCTGTAGCCTTGTGCTTAACCAATTTATGGAGTTCGCAATCTTCACTCTAACTTGTGCACCAATCCGGGGAGATGACTGCTCTCTCGACTGTCTAGATCACGTCGTGCGACAATGACCCGTGTACCGTGCACTGTGTGCACGTTGAAGAAACCCAGGTGGTCAAAATTAATCCGGATCCCCCCACTATACAGCGTGCCTCATAATCATGTCGTGGTTTTGGCACCTAAAAAATCCAGAATTTAAATATTTAAATAATGTCATGTTGTATCACGCGGGTCTAAATTTTGGCACCACTGAAGACGCCGTGAGACCCAAACTGCTGTGCAGGTCCATTAGCCAGACATGCGCAAGGTCAGGTGCAAAATAACCTGCACTTGCTGAAAGAGATTGACAACTGATTTTAAACGTGCCTATGCTTTAAATTTTCACAGAAAAGTTGCCGTCTACCGTGCCCAACGCCGCGCGTTAAATACGCTCGGGAAAATTCTATTGCAGGAACGTTTTGATCTTGTGGTCGCGCACTACGTGCTTATGTAGTCCTGTGCTGCAAAACAACAACAAACGTGTGTGATAGCGATTGTATGCTGGTATAAGACAGAAGCCACAAACAATCGCAAGCACAAAAAATTTTCTTGATTAACAAGGTGATATGACATATATAATAATATATACACCAGTTTGTGATGTGTCGAAGTATATATCACGCTGTGGCAATTTTTTATTGCAGAGCGAACTTAAAACTTGAACACCAGCATATCTAGCCTAAATAGTCTAGAGAATTTAGCCCGCATCTAGCCCAAAACTGCACCCTGGTCATTTTACTATCCGAGCCAAGTTTTCGAAGACGAAACGATGCTTCTACACGCGATTCCACGATTCCTTCTTTGGCCACGAGTTGACCACACTTTCTAGTTCACAAGGCACTGGGATACTCGCCAACTCGCACGCCTACGAAAACACAAATGCGCGCCGCCACACAAATAACGTCGCCGTGCTTCTGCCGTTCCAGTTGTAGGCGTGAAGACAGCACCGATTTCCAGCATAGTCTTCTTTATGGCGTATGTTAAGTGCTGTGAACAGCCGAAGCGCTAATGAAACTTAATAAACACTCTTTAAACAAAAATCACGGTGCATTTTATGACGTATGAGTTATGTACGCCGATGTGTCATCACGTGGGTCCGCTTCAATGCCATTAACAAAGTTTGACAGTATAGAGTGTCGGTTCACGAAGCGCTTTTCGCGGCTTTCTGTGCCTATGCAGAATCGCAAGTTTTCCTTGAACATTGAAATTGTTTTCGATCCTCTTAATATTGTCACGAGACTACGAGCAACGTCACAAAGACAGAGTGACAGAAGTGACCACACAGTGACCACACAATGACCGCACAGTGACCACACGGTGTGGTCAGTGTGCGGAAGAGAACGACGATTGTAAAGAATGTCGCCAGACCATCTTGTCTGTGTTGCAGCTCGTTGAAGAGGGCTTGTAAATATATTTTCGCTTATATTTCTACCCGTGAAAATATCACGGACAATGTTCGTTTTTTTTCATTTTCTCACCATATCCGCATATATCACATATTGCTAAGTTGTCGGCTTGTACACTGGAGAACGTGGAAGCGGTGAGCTGCGAAGTGCGCTCGCGCTGCATACCGAAGCCAACTGGCCTGGCGCATCTGACGCCTGAGAACGCGCGCTACCTTGAGGGCAGAACATCGCCAACACTCCTCGTCGTTGTGCAGCTGCTTGAAGCATAGAGTAGGTTATATTAACTCTATGGCTTGAAGAGACCTCCGCTTTCAATGAACCCACACTGCGTGCGTAATTGAAGCCCTGAAGGCGCCATGAAACACTGCCCGACTGTATACTCGGGCTGCGAAACGAAGGCGCTGCGCGTATGCGATGTATCGCTCACAAAAGCGGCCATGCTCGCTGCGCAGCGAGAGTGGTGGTTTTTCCTGCGCAACTTCCAGACCCTTTATTTGGTAACGTTATCGCGGGTTCGATCCCGGCCGCGGCGGCCGCATTCCGACGGGGGCGGATTGCAAGAACATTCGTCCACCGTGTTTGGATGCACGCTAAAAAATCCCAGGTGGTGAAAATTAATCCGGAGCCCTCCACCACGGCGCCCCTCATTACCCACGGTGCAGTTTCGGGACGTTAAACGCCACAATTTATTGATTATTGTAACATTCTATTTTATTTTTTCTCATTCTTACAATTCATCGCACCGTGTGGTCGATCTCAGTGATAACGGCGGCGTCCGACCAAATGACAAAGCTCGAAAGAATAGAAAAAGAAATGGGTCGTTAGCAAATGCAGCCCCAGACATTCCTGGTCGTCTGGGCCCAGTCAAGCTGTAATCACGGCTTTTAGACCACCTGACCATCCAGCCTGTGTCTGCAGTCAAATCATTGATTGATTGATTGATTGATTGATTGATTGATTGATTGATTGATTGATTGAACTGCCTTGAGCCTGTCGCCTGTGGAAAGTGGCGCATACATTAAAGAGCTCCGCTCCCGTGCTTTGCTCCTCCATTCAACTATTCTTCGAGTTCCTAAAACTCCGAGTTCCTATCTTGAATAGGTGGATTTATGAGTCCCCGTAATAGCGTCGCTGTAGCGGCCATTCTTCTCCCGTACCTTTAGTGTGAAGTATTCTTTGCCTCACTCTTTGCACTTTGCTGTAGGTAGGTAGGTTTGTGTCTTGCCTCGCTTTAAGAAAAATAATATAATGTGTGACCGGCGCGAGAATCAAACCCCTGCCGTCCAGCACAACAGCCGGGTGTTCTAACCATTAGGCCGCGATTACTTTTCGTTTTGATTATATTAGGCCAAGGGACGGAAAGCGCAGTCGAGGACGGCAGAAAATTAGGTGGGGTGATGAAATTAGGAAATTTGCAGGCGTAAGTTGGAATCAGCTAGCGCAAGGCAGTGGTAATTGGAGATCGCCGGGAGAGGCCTTCGTCCTGCAGTGGATACAAAATTGGCTGCTGATTATGATGATGACATTAGGCCACGATCACATGCATTCTTCTCTCGCTTCAAAACCAGCCAGCTCTTTGAAACACTTGGCGCGTGCATGCCATGCCACTTTATCGTCTTTTTCCCTCGTGAGGCGCCGTGCTAGACTTCACTATCTCCGGGACCGGCCCACTTTGCCCAGTACTTTCCTCGTAGCAGCTCACACGCTACCCAGAAACTGCGCGACGTTGTACAGACTTCAGGATCACCCAAGTTAATCAAGTTTTAACATTTCTTCGCCTAAGTACAAATGCCATCGTCGTTTTAACATACACGACATGAAATAGCCATGTGTACGTACGATTGTGCAACACGTAGCCGCTGATGGCGTTGCAATCCGTGTTTATCTCGCTACGCTCGTTCACTATACTTATGTAGAACCCAACAATCATTGCCGTCATACGAACGTCTACAACTTGGTTCTCGTCCTGCTACTTTCGTCACACACACGTGCGCTCGCGACCCACACACACACACACACTACTCAATTTACAGGAACACGTTGGCCCACCTGGTATTGTTTCGTGGAACCCCAAGAGAGAAAGAGAGAGATAGCAAAGAGGAAAGGCAGGGAGGTCAACCAGACGAGCGTCCAGTTTTCTGCCCTACGCTGGGGGTAAGGGAATCAAGTCAAATCAGTTTATCATTATTGTAAAGGCGTTTATTGCACACAGGCGTTAGGGCCGACCGTTGGATCAGTTCAAGGAACTGCGAGCGCGAGCGGCGTAGTCCGAGCGATGCGCTTGGAGAGACTGACCCACTAGACAGCGCTGGTAAGGATGCCCCACTGCATCGTCCCTCTTCTTCATTACATTATTGTTACATCGTATGTTAATGACAGCATATAAAATATACGGATGAGGGTCCCAAAGTACAAGACTGCAACGGGACCCTCGACGAAGGTTACAAATAAATAATACAAGGATTAGCAGCAGTGCGAACCAATGGAACCAATATGAAGTAAGAAATAACATTAAGCATAAAGGAATAGAAAACATCAAAATGCATGAACGCAAAAAAACAACAGAAAGGGAGAATATAAAGAGGAAAAGAGGAAGAGAGTGAGCACTGTGTGTGCATCGAAGTGCCATGACAATAAAGTCAAGTCCCATAGCTCGTGATGCGCTTTGAAGACATGTGGGATGCACCAAGGGCCAGACCTTGATTGAAGAATTGGTAACAGCCACTCGATGAAAAAAAAAAGTGTACACCCATGAGCGAAAGTATACGGACCACAGAATCGCCGAAAAAAAAACTAAATTTCTTGGCAATTAACATGCATAAACTGAAATTGACGAGTACACTGGAAAGTTCGCAAAGCCAAGTTTGGACTGCAGTCCGCAATTTCAAGTTGGATTCGCAGGCAATTGAAAAAATCGGCTTTATCGGGCAATTCTTGGTCCGTATGCTTTTGCTCACGCGTGTTCATTCATTGCATTGTACCGGTGCTAACATATGGGGCAGAAACTTGGAGGTTAACAAAGAAGCTCGATAACAAGTTAAGGACAGCGCAAATAGGGATGGAAAGGAAAATGTTAGGCGTAACGTTAAGAAACAGGAAGAGAGCGGTGTTGATGAGAGAGCAAAGGGGGATAGCCGATATTCTAGTTCGCATTAGGAGAAAAGAAATGAAGCTGGCCAGGCCATGTAATGCGTAGGGCAGATAGCCGGTGTACCATTAGAGTTACAGAATGGATACCAAGAGAAGCGAAGCGCAGTCGAGGACGCAGAAAATTAGGTGGAGTGATTGAAGTTAGGAAATTTGCTGGCGCAGGTTAGAATCAGCTACGACAAGACAGGGGTATTTGGATATCGCTGGGAGAGGTCTTTGTCCTGCAGTGGACAAAAAAATAAGTTGACGATGATGATGATCATGATCATGATGATGTTGCCCGCATATACTAGTACATTCTGGAAATCGGGATACCAGGCTGCGTTTCGAGGCTTTGGAGATATTCCAATTTTTCTCGGATCCCACTGTCCGTAAACCTTTGCAGTTGACTGTACATATAAAAAAAAGAAAAGAAAAGGGAGCCATAAAAAACTTCTCCCGCTTTTCTTTTTGTTTCTTTACTTGCTTTGGCGCGCACTATTTCGAAGGCGCGCGGGAGAATACGTCGGTAGTCGAATACAGCAGACTGCCGGAGCAGCCGAGGAAACTCGCTGAAGAAGAAATCATTGGCTGAGAGAAAAGGAGCTCCTTCCTGCCCTACTTCTACCCTGCCGACAAGCACAAAACCGCATCACCACTCGGCCGCGCATGCGCCGACCTCAGCTGTCAACTGCAATTCGAGTCCTCGCAGAGCGAGCCGTGCGGGAGCCGGAGTTGGGTGGCGAGGCCCGCCGCAGTGTAAGACGATGACGACGTTGGTTCCACGGTCAGAGAGCGCGAAGGGCTGGCGGTGGACTCGGAGGAAACTCCGGGAGAAATTTGAGAAGAAAGCGGGATGAGTAAGAAAGAGGGAAGAGATGTTGGGTCTCCCGAAGGAGTCCTTCGCCTCTGGCTCTCTTTTGAGGTGTGTTGTTGCGCGCCACGCTGAAGATTGGAACCGAACGGAGGCGGACCCAAACAGCGCAATGACAAAGACGACAAGGCAGGCCAAATTAAACGCCGCCGTGCCTCGTAGAGGAGACAAACTGAGAGCGCGAAGAAAAGGCGAATGGGTGAACTACAGCTGCGGCTCCATAGGGATGGCATTGTTGGGAATTGTAAGCAAATGATAAAAGAAAGAAAGAAAGAAAGAAAGAAAGAAAGAAAGAAAGAAAGAAAGAAAGAAAGAAAGAAAGAAAGAAAGAAAGAAAGAAAGAAAGAAAGAAAGAAAGAAAGAAAGAATAAGGAAAGACGAAACGGGGGTAAATCGAAATCAGGCACACAAAACTAGCAGTGCGCAACGGCTTCGGAGAAAGGCGTGAGCCAAGAATCGATGGCCTGTACTGTACACCACATATATATATTATGGCGTGCCCTCGGGAAACTGCGCGAAAGTGATCTGGGTGGCGAGGAGGGTAGTTAGAAAAGGGGCGAAAGGTACGGGCACCGCTGGCATTCCTGGCAGGGCCGCGGTGACGAAACGAAGGCGAGATTCAGGGACAGGTCTGGTCGTAAAGGCGGCTGCTGACGCCGTCGCCACCGCGGTGTGAGCCCGAGCGCCGGCTGGTCCAAGCCACCACTTCATACCCTCAATGGCTCTCCTCTTCCTGTGTGCCAGTGTACGCAGGCATATGGGGAAACCAGTATACACGCGGGCTTCACCAGTTTGCGCTCGCTTATGCAGCGGTGCTCCTTGCGAACGCAGTCTCTCTGCGGAGTTCTCCTTCGCCCTCATATTTATCTATGTTCTCTTCCTTTTGTCATTCTTCCACTTCCCTCGCGTGCACGCCTGTTCATAACACCGTTCCATCGCGCGTGCGTGCTCTCCAATATAGCCCCGAACAAAGTTAGCTTCGTCAGTTAGCCCATTTCAATATATATATTTAGCGCCAATTTTCTGGGCTTTTTTTTTTTCGTTTACTGCTCCCTCTATCGGCTCGTCGTAAGCTGAAGGCTGTTCGCCGAAGGAATGCGGGACCCTTTCCAAACCCACTCCCTCTGCCTCCCATTCCTCTTTTCCCAGTCGAAGATTAATTCCCAGAATATGGAACGCGGTATGCCTGAAGAGAAGCTTCTCCCACTCTCTCTCTCTCCCTCTGACTGTCGTCGGCCGACGGTCAGCAGCGGAAATGAGTGCGGACCCCAGCGAAAGGGTGCTTCGAGCTTCGTTTTATGTCGGTGCCCGGCACCGGAATGAGAATACCTCTGAACGAGCCGAAATTATTATTTCGTGTTTTGTCTAGTGTTCTTTTTTTTTTCTTTTCGAGCGAAGAATGAGCGGGAGCGCAGTTAACAAAAGCATAAACAGAGGTAAAAAACTTGGTTACGACATCAAGGTTGGGAATACTGGAATTCACGAGCGGAAAGATCAAACTGGCATTCTAAATTCGCGGCGCAGACCTTTGGACGATCCTATCATCCTTTGGTTCGTTTGAAGACAAACAAGGGTAAGCGATCGGTGTCTTGCAGAATCGCATTAAAGAAACAATTGAAGAGCAACAAGTAACAAGGGGGATATGCACGCCGGGACTAGCCAAAGTCTTCAAGGCAGGAGAACTCGAGAGCATAGAGTGGACAACTATAGCTCCGACCATCGGGTACATTGTTTACATTTTCTGTTCGAGAAATCCGCTCACTTAACTCTAGCTTAACACTATTTCTGGACGTAATTTGTCGTGCAATAAAGTCACAGCTATAATTGCTTGCTGAGGAGATGCTAAGCAGCGACAACAGGCACTAGGAATGGATGTGACAAAGCTTACAGAACATACACTCTTTGTTAAAAGTATGCGGGCCACGTTGCCTTCGGTCGCAAGGCTGAGTTAGGGCTGTTCAACCGAGTTGCTGTCATCATCATCATCATCAGCCTATTTTTATGTCCACTGCAGGACGAAGGCCTCTCCCTGCGATCTCCTATTACCCCTGTCTTGCGCTAGCTGATTCCAACTTGCGCCTGCAAATTTCCTAACTTCATCACCCCGCCTGGTTTTCTGCCGTCCTCGACTGCGCTTCCCTTCTCTTGGTATCCATTCTGTAACTCTAATGGTCCGCCGGTTATCCATTCTACGCATTACATGGCCTGTCCAGCTCCATTTATTCCTCCTAATGTCAACTAGAATATCGGCTATCCCCGTTTGCTCTCTCATCAACACCGCTGACTTCCTGTCTCTTAACGTTAGGTCTAACATTTTTCGTTCCATCGCTCTTTGTGCGGTCCTTAACTTGTTCTCGAGCTACTTTGTTAACCTCCAAGTTTCTGCCTAATATGTTAGCACCGGTAGAATGCAATGATTGTAGACTTTTCTTTTCAACGATAGTGGTAAGCTCCCAGCCAGGATTTGATAGTGCCTGCCATATGCACTCCAACCCAACTTTATTCTTCTGTAAATTTCTTTCTCGTGATCAGGGTCCCCTGTGAGTAATTGACCTAGATAAACGAATTCGTTTACAGACTCTAGAGGGCCACTGGCGATCCTGAATTCTTCGTTCCCTTGCCAGGCTATCGAACATTATCTTTGTCTTCTGCATATTCATCTTCAACCCCACTCTTACACTTTGTCGATAACGGTCCTCAATCATTTATTTTCTCCATTCTTGCTAAATATGACAATGTCATCTGCAAACCGAAGGTTGCTGAGATATTCGCCGTTGATCCTCACTCCTAAGCCTTCCCAGTCTAAGAGCTTGAATACTTCTTCGAAGCATGCAGTGAATAGCATTGGAGAGATTGTGTCTTCTTGCCTTACCCCTGTCTTGCTTTCAATATAAAATATTCACCAAGATAATTTTCAATAGAATCAGGGCAACACTTGACTTCAGCCAACCAAGACAACAGGCTGGCTTCAGGAAGGGATATTCTACGATGGATCATATCCCTGTCATCAATCAGGTAATCGACAAATCTGCGGAGTACAATCAACCTCTCTATATGGCTTTCATAGATCATGAAAAGGAATTTGATTCAGTAGAGATACCAGCATTCATAGAGGCAGGCCCGTAGCCAGGAAAGGGGGCCCTAGCCCCCCCCCCCCCCCCCCCCCGAAATTTTGATCTTTACGTGCTTTACCGAAAATAATTACTGAAAAATAGGTGCTTTTCTCAAATTGTCAAAACCTTCAGCAAGTGCCCCCCCCCCCCTCCCCCAGAAAAAATTCCTGGCTACGGGCCTGCATAGAGCCATTGCGTAATCAAGGAGTACAGGAGGCATACCTGAATATCTTAGCAAATATCTACAAGGATTCCACAGCTACTTTGGTTCTCCACAAGAAAAGTAGAAAGTTACCTATCAACGAGTTACTGTAGTACGCCGTAAGTTCCAAAGTCTGGTCTATGAAAAGAACACTCGTACTCACTATTGAAAAGTCTCGAGTGTCACGAGTGCCATGGAAACAGTCGAACGACATATATCGGGAAGGCGCGGAGTGGGCTGGACATTAATGCGTAAGCATTCTTTGGCGAGGACCCCAGCCCTGTCATGCGAAAGTCGTAATGCCATGTATCTGTACAAAAATGCGTAATTTGCAAAGTATAAGACATTTAATCGTTATAATAGTCTAAATCTAGATGATTGTTAGCTTTATAAGCGAAAAGGAACAATTAAAAAAAAAGAGAGAATACCTATAGGGATACATAGGGCTCCTTAGGAAATGCATGGGGTGTTTTAGAACTGGGCCAACTGAAATTTGTGGGTGGGCCAACTTGAAATGTGGGGTGGGCCAACGGAAATTTGTGGGTGGGCCAACTTGAAATGTGGGGTGGGCCAACTGAAATTTGAGGGTGGGCTAACTTGATATTTGGACGTGGTCCGACGTAAATTTGGGCGTAGGCCAACTTGAAGTTTGGGGCTGGGCCAACTGAACTTTGGGGTAGGCCACCTTAAAATTGGGGGGTGGGCAAACTGAAATTTGGGGGTATGCTTATGCATACTTAGACAATTCTAGTGGAGTTTCTGCATTTCTTGGTCCATTTTGATTTTCTATTTTTTTATACATTTCAGTTCCAAGAACGTTAAATTCCCTCTACAATTTGCTTGGCTTCGTTGCCCATTGGCTTCTAAGGTTTGGCATATCCGAGCTGAATCAGCAACTGGCACTCGCGAGACTTAATTCTCGGCATGGACTTTCTAAACCAACACATGCACAGTCATGAACTCTGCAGTGAAAGCCGTTCCTCTGTCGGTGATGAGGACTTCTGTGGCACCATGTCGCAACAGGATGCTCTCGACGAAGAATTTAGCAACTTCTGCCACGCTACCAGCCGCTGACACATCTAACTAAATGGGATGTTGAGTTCAAATGGGAAACGGCGCAGGCCAACGCATTTCAAGAACTCAATTGACGCATGCAGTGGCCACCGGTACTCTGTCACACAACCACGTGTCTTAATATTATCACACTACCACGTGAGAATATCAAGACTTGGACCCTTCTAGGGTAGTTTTTTTTCGTATTAGTTCTGAGTCCAATTGAGAGACCAATTTGTCCATTTGGAAATCCCAATTGTTTTCTGTTTTCTTTTTGTTTTGTTTTTTTACTCGTCTGTACGAGGCTCAGAGCCAACGAACGCTTCGCAGTGGATATCCACCTCGTTGGAAGCGACTTTACTGATGAGTAATGACTTTATTGTACACTGTAAAGTGTATTGAATAATGATATAGAGATTATGACAAAATCGTGTCTGGTCGGGGAGTATCACGTAGAGCACTGCACGGGCTCGGGCTTACCCGAAAGCCCGGGCCGGGTAGAGGAGTTTTTTCACGGGCTCGGGCCGGGCTCGGGCACGGCGTGTGCTTTTGGACCCGGGCCCGGGCCGGGCTCGGGCACGGCGTGTGCTTTTTGACCAGGGCCCGGGCCGGGCTCGGGTTTTTTGACGCGGGCCCGGGCCGGGCTCGGGCTTTCTGCGAGTTATTCTCGGGATTCTCAACTCTGAAAAACATGTATTTCTCCGTCTCGGGCCGGGTTCGGGCCGGTTTCGAGTCGGGCTCGGGCCGGGCTCGGGCTTAAGGTAAAGGGGTGGCGGGCCGGGCCGGGCGGGTAACGTAGATTATTTCCGGGCCCGGGCCCGGCCCGGTATCTCGCCATAAAAGGTTTGATCGGGCTCGGGCGGGCCGCCCAATGTGAAAACGGGCCCGGGCCGCAAAAATCGGCCCGTGCAGTGCTCTAGTATCACGGCAAAATGCAAAACAGGCGCCAACCAAGATGAAATTTTATTTTATAAGCTTGACGTTTCGTCACCAACACCTGCCTTTGTTCACAATTAATCTTATCTTGTGCATCTTGCTTAGGTCAGACGAAGTGGGTGGGTAAGCGTACTTGCCGAATTTCGCTTATACCCAATTTTCGTGAGTCAGCTGTCTCATGGTACTAAGAATGCGCTGAGTACTATCTCCGCCCACCCACCCACCTCCCCACCGCCCCTCTAACACGCCCCTGTCCCACTTGTAAGCCGCACTAAAGCCCTCGGGGCCCCAGCGGGGTCGAGCGGCCGCATAGAACAACCTTGTGTCTCATTTCTATACATTTTCCTTCTATACGCAGGTCGCGTGGTGGCCACGTGTGCCTGTGTGCGCCAGCATGAGTCGCTCTTCTTCGTGGGCATGTACGCGGTGCGCAAGCACCTACAGGGGCGAGGTATTGGCATCCGCCTGTGGCGCACCATGGCCTAGGCGCCTCGGAGACTGCAACGCGGGCCTCAACGCAGTGCCCAAGCACCTCAGCACGTACCGGGACCGCGCGGGTTTCGGCCACCTCGACACGTGGAACACGCTCGTCTACAGCGGCACTGCCGTCAGCACCGACAAGCTGGCGCGGCCTACAGACGAGTTGCACGCCGTGCCTGTGAGCGCCAAGCTTTTGCCCCAGGTATACATATCCTAAGCATTACTATAGCGCATCGTAGCTCCTGAATCTGTCGCCGTTGCTCTCCGTTCCTCCAGTACGAAAGCATTATTGTATTATGCGGAATTTACCCTTCATTTATTGTATAGGCCAACAGAGAGAGAGAGACTCTCATCCATCAGCGTTTCTTCCTTCGATATATTTTGCTACGATGTTGCTGCCCATCTAAGCATCGTACGAGCGCGTGTTGAAGGCGCAACGAAATCGAACACATAAATCTATTTTAACACGAAGCATTTTTTTTGTCTCATCCTTGGCACTTTGCGGTAGGTAGGTAGGTTCCTGTTTCGCCTTGCTTTAATAAAAATAAAATGAAGTGTGACCGATGTGGGAATCAAACCTGTGCCATTGGGCACAGCATCCGGGTGCTCTAACCATCCGGCCACGAACACTTTTTGTGGTAAATGTTACAAAACACACATTTACAAATATAACGTGAACACATCAAGGCTATAGTTGCATTTACTTATGAAATTTCAACTGCGTAAGGACATCCAAATATAAGCACTTCCTCTTCAGTGCCTTGGTGTTTCAGCACAGCTGTGGGTTTCGTGACATACTCAACAATATGAGAGTTAACCGATTGTGCTTGGGGATCAGCGTTTTGGATATCCATAAGTGGCCTCCATATGCTATAAAAGCAGAGAAGCATATATACATCCAAGACAACGCAAATGCATCCCCTGTAAGTCTCTGGGATGTCAGCATCAGGACATTCGTACATCCTAAGGATAACCTGCACTAATCCTAAAAGGTTCCTTATGAAGTCCATTTGTCCAACCGAAGTAAGTACTGAGAACATACAAGGTACATAATTGCAGAACCATTTTAGGATGATGTCAGTGTGTGTTCCAAGGCACTACCGTTGGAGATATGAGAACCCATATTGCATAGGGCTCCGTTTTTATATTTGTGTGCTTTCATGTGCTCTGAAATATCAGAACTTTCGCGACTTTGTTTCTTGCCACCATTAAAAAGCCGTTTGGTATCAAACGAGCTACCTCAGGTGCAGCACCACCTATGCACTTACAGTGGCATAGCCTTCGAGATGGGCTTTTGTTACTTCAAGAGAACTGCCGGAGGAAGGTGTGCTTTGGATACTACTACCAATAATAATAATAATAATAATAATAATAATAATAATAATAATAATAATAATAATAATAATAATAATAATAATAATAATAGTTTAAAACAAAAAGTCTTCATATATAATTGCAGTGTGCTACCTATTTCGTTTTGGGTTATACTCAATTTCGTTCGGGCGAACATGAGACTCCCAAATAAACATATCTGGAAGCAGCGTCCTCAGAATATCCTTCTAAGGATGTTGCTTGGATTATGGATATATGTCAATTTAGGTTCACGATAAGTCCAGCAGTAGATGTTGTGTTTAAAATTAATTGTGGGCATGGTGCTGTGGACGTCCTCAGTGCGTCCCATAAGAAGCTAGGACGTTCGGACCTTTCCGGGACATCCACGGAATATTTTGTGTTGTCTGGGATCACTGAGGGACACTACTTTCTTCAAAAGCTAGAAATCGTATGCCATGCGCATGTATTGGAAGGTTCTTCTGTAGTCTCCTTTGAAGGCCATCCCAATAGAAGACAGCGTCTCAACAGTCAATGAAAACATGTTCTACTGTCGCTTGTTTCCTGCATAAAAGGCAGTTTATAACTCCCCATGCCACAAACATACCTCGTCGTTCCATGTTCTTACTGGCAGTGTGTCCGTGTGAAGTTTAAAGAAATATACGGAGTAATGATATTAGCTTTATCAGCTGTATAAATTGGGACATGCAGCAGCACCGGCAACACGCAGAACTGTTGTCGACGCCGTCGGCGTTTTGCCCGCGTTCGCTCAAAATGCGTACGGCGTTGGTGACTGTTGCCGGAGCCTCTGATATAAATAGGCACTTGGTGCCGCAGCTAAACGTCGCCTCCCTTCCCTCCCCCTCCCCCCCCTCTCCCACGGCCTCTCGCGCGTCGGAAGAAGGCGCGTTTGCTCTACATATACGGTGATTGTAAAGGAGGAAAGAGATGCCTACTTCTGCAGCCCATAAGGGAGCACGGCGCAGAACGCGCGTTTATTCTCCGCCGTGCGTTCACTCCCCGTGAAAGCGCGCGCCCCTCGCGCCCTTTCACTCGCACATACAGCGTTCGGCGCGCGGCGACGATTTCATCTCCATTGACGTCATACGGAACCTCACGGCGACGGCGACGGCGATGACGACGGCAACGACGACGGCAGAAATCTGCTTTTGAGTGTCCATATAATTGCTATCGCAATAAAACGTTTTGACCCCTTCGGACACTGTTTTTGCGATAGCAATTATATGGACACTCCAAAGCAGATTTCTGCCGTCGCCGTCGCCGTCGCCGTCGCCGTGAGGTTCCGTATGACGTCATTTGGAGATGAAATCGTCGCCGCGCGCCGAACGCTGTATGTGCGAGTGAAAGGGCGCGAGGGACGCGCTCTTTCACGGGGAGTGAATCGCACGGCGGAGAACAAACGCGCGTTCTGCGCCGTGCTCGCTTAAGGGCTGCAGAAGTAGGCGTCTCTGTTCCTCCTTACAATCACCATATATGTAGAGAAAACGCGCCTTCTTCCGATGCGCGAAAGGCCGTGGGGGGGAGGGGAGGGGAGGGAAGGGAGGTGACGTTTAGCTAGTGCCTATTTATATCAGAAACAACGCCGCACGCATTTTGAGCGAACGCGGGCAAAACACCGATGGCGTCGACAACAGTTCTGCGTGTTGCCGATGCTGCTGCATGTCCCACAGCAAGCTAATATCATTACTCCAGCTCTCTATATCGTGAAGTTCCGGCAACAGTCAGCAACGCCGCACGCATTTTGTGCGAACGCGGGCAAAACGCCGACGGCGTCGACTTTAGTTCTGCGTGTTGCCGGTGCTGCTGCATGTCCAAGTTTGTACAGCTGATAAAGCTACTATCATTACTCCGTATAGCTCTCTACAAATTTGCTATCGCAATTGATGCTTCGCCTTTCAGGTGAAACTGCGACCACTTTTTTTGACACGTTTCAGAAAATCGTTTCCTAGTTTTGTCTGATAAATCGATCTATATAGAGGGACCGGAAAGACTGTGTCTGCCAGGTCCCTTAAGAGGCGCTTCCTGGGCACATTATTTAAGTGCTCAATAAAAAACTTGCCGATGAGAAACTTATAGGAGGATGCAACCTCGCACAGGTAGCGGGATACCCTATACGGGCCGTTTTCTATGGCGGAGACTACAAATTCTGGTACGGCTCCTGTCAGCATTACTTGAATGTATGTACGGATAAAAAATCTTGCTGATCTCTTGAGAACAAGAACCTGTTGGTCACCGGCTTTAAGAACAAGTGACTTAATTTCCGAAACCCCTTTCCTTGACCACGGAAAATATTAATCCGCGATGCATTTGTATAGAATTCCGAGGCCACACTTTATTAGATTAGGCCACGATCACACACAGGCTTCTCTGGTTCCAAAACTAGCCAGCTCCCTGAAAGATATAGCATGAAACCCTATGCTTTGGCACACTCGGCGCGTGCACCCCGTGCCACGTTGTCACCTTCATTCCTCGTGACAACTGTCTTTTAGACTGCACTTTCTCCGGGACCGGGCCACTTTGCCCAGTACTTTCCTCGTAGCAGCTCACACGCTACCCAGAAACTGCGCGACGTTGTACAAACTTCATGATAACCTACGCTAAACAAGTTTTAACATTTTTTCGCCTAAGTACAAATGTCATCGTCGTTTTAACATACGCCACAAAAAAATAGCCATATAATACGTAGGATTGCATAACACGTAGTCGCTGATGCCGTCGCGATCCGTGTTTCTCTCGTTCACGCTCGTCCACTACCTACGTAGAACCCAAAAATCGCCATGTCGCAGGCTCGCATCAAATGGCCGGCGTATAGAAATCATGCCTTTGCCGTCGTACGATCGTCTACAACTTTGTTACCGTCGTGCTGCTTTCGTCACACACCGGTACGCTCGTTACCCACAAACAGAACGACTCAAATTACAGGAACACGTTGGTACACCTGGTATCGTTCCGCGGAACCCCAAACAGTGCTGGATAGCCAGGTACATGCAAAACGCTTCGCATGTCATATATTCCCACAGTGCGTGAGATCTGCACAATTTCTTTGCCGCGTTTTGTTCACTGCGGTATCTGCCACCTCGTAGGTACGCTTGTTGGAAGCAAATCATTGGGCAGGCATGTGAATAAGTAGTTTCGCTTTGTAGGATTGACAAAGTGCTTAAATGTAGGATCCTAATCCTAAATGTAGGATTCGGACAAAGTGCTTCCGTTCGGCTTGATAAAATAGACTTCCGATAATGCAACTTTTGTTGGTACTCATTATGGGCTCGCATCATCCGAAAATTAGAAATCTAGAAAACATTCATGTGGATGCCTGTTCAAAAACCCCAAATGGTAAAAAATGATTTCGGAGCCATCTACTACGCGGCGCCCTTCAGAGCCTACGTCAACGGAAGCTTACAAAAGCAACGTTCCCAGTTGAGACTTTGATGCTGGGAATTCTTTGTGCATGTGTGTGTGGTGTGTGTGTGTGTGTGTGTGTGTGTGTGTGTGTGTGTGTGTGTGTGTGGTGTGTGTGTGTGTGTGTGTGTGTGTGTGTGTGCGTGTGCGTGTGCGTGTGTGTGTGTGTGTGTGTGTGTGTGTGTGTGTGTGTGTGTGTGTGTGTGTGTGTGTGTGTGTGTGGATATCAGGCAAAATGAGAACGAGAGCTCGGTGGCGCAACCCACCACCCCGTTTAAAAGTGCACGCTCATAGCATCCATCCATCCGTGTTTCGTTAATTAGTTAAAGCGCACCAGTCAATCAAATCGAAGGCAGAATCCCGAAGAAATAAGAACCATGTAAACTTTCTTTATTTGCTTCTTAAGCACAAATTAGCCCTTGACCCCAAAATATATTTACCCCTTCTGTCCACCTTACGTGCTACATGACATCATCAAACCCATTCTCTAGATCAATATTTTGCTAGAACTAATGCTTTTCAGTCTTCATTTCTTTCCATGCACAATATCTAAGTGGAACCGTCTAGCTGAGCCTTGTAGATTAGACCCCTCTTGATTGTGTCATGTACATTGCATTTTGTGCTTATTATCTTTGCATCTTGTTACGCTTGCCTGTCCAGCTTGGACGGCATTGCGGTCCGCACTATGTTTTAAATAAATAAATAAATGAAATAAGCGAAATAAAATAAAATAAATAATCAATGCGACGAAATGTTTATGACGCGCATTCTGAGACTTCTAAACATAGTCGGATTGAAAGTAGGATCGAATGATCCGGCCTTCAATCGGGTAATTATTCTGTAGACCGGGCAATTAGACTTCCGTGTAATTACCGGAAGTCTACTGTACCTATGTAACTCTGCGTGCATTGACATCCTATAAGTATACACTGCTGTCTTTTCCCGCTGTTGCTGTCGCAGGTGATCGCTTACGACGCCCTGGTGCACTGCTACAACCGCGAGAAGGCGGTCACCTACACAGTGTACGACACGGACGGGTTCGCTCGCGCCGTGGTCCGGCGGCGGCCCGACGGCAGCGAAGTCGTGTGCGGCTTCGGCAAGATCGGCACCAACATCCTGGGCGGCGCCATGATGGGACCCGTGTACGCCGAGGATCGCCAGGCGGCCGACGTGCTGCTTCGCGCGCTGGTGGACGGGAACCCGCTGACGCGCGTCAGCCTCACCATGATGGTGGTCGACTGCAACCCGGACGGCGTCGCCTTGGCCGAGGACCTCGGCCTCGAGTCGCACATGCGCGTGCCCCGGTGCTACCGCCAGGCCATCGTGCCGGCCCGCTTCGATCACATATTCGCGCAGCACGACCTCAACTTCTCCGCCTTCTAAGACGAAGCCGCATGTCCCGTGTACGTCGTTTGGCGGGGGCGGCAAGTGACGCAATGTCGTTGAACTCGGTGTATAACGTCGCCGGGAGCAGGTTTCGATCCTCTCGGTGTCCTCGCCCTCAGTCAGCGCGCGGGAGGTCTGAACATGACTTGGGCTCTATAAAACATATCTGTTGCACCCTCGCGGAGCTGGCGGAGAATGGGCGAGGTATCACGCCTTCGACTCAGATCCCGATATAAAAGGTGATCGAGAGCTCGTTCACATCGGCCCCTGTTCTAAAACTTCGGTGAGTGCACGGAAAGTCAGTGCATATCCCGGGTTTCGGGCAAACGGCAGTCCACAGCAGTTTTGTGTTGAACGAGTGCGCGCAGATGAGCATGTGCAGATAAATCCGGCCGCTTCTCTTGAAGAGATAACTGCCACAGCCACGTAAATTATAACCGATAATGGTATTAGATCATCCGCGTTTCCATTTGCCTCGCCGACGTTTTTCTTAAATGCCCGCTGCAGGAGTTGTCTGTTGCCTGCGTATAATAGAGCGATGTATTGAGGTAGGGGAGTGCGAAAATGCTACATTATTAAAATTCACGCATGCCACATTGCCAGGAGCCTTTAATGCAGTTGTAGCTGTGTCAATTCAGAAGGTGGGCTTGCCGCTAAGTTGGCACGAGAATGCGAGTTATTGCACCCCGTTCGCATTACGGTGAAAGTGACTCCTTTTTTCGACGATAAGTGTCAGACAAGACGCATAAAAGTTGGAATTTACGAGTTCATTGTTGATCTCCTCGTGTAATAGACAGAACTGTGTTCGGGAAATGCTTAGAAGCAAGAAGATGCCGTGCTAAAGGACCTGTGTAAGATGTGCTCAGTCGTTCGAACGCGATGTCGTCTATAGGTGCCAGAATGAAAAGAAACAAGAGTAATCCCTACTTACTATGCCCTCCCCTTCCTTCCCCCCTAAAAAAAACAAAAAAAGCTAGGTGTTACTCGAGCAGGTTCGATTATGTAATTTTTCTGTTTTATGCGCAAGTGTAAAACTGTATAGGAAAATTCACTGCTTAGTGATAACTGCATGCCACATACACAGCTGACGACATCTAACAACGCTGGCTGTAATTAAGGCAGAAAGCCGGGCTAGTTGGATGGAATAATATGGCATATATATTTACAGTGTTAAAGAACAGGACACACAGCAAGATGAAGACAACGTTTTCAGCACCCTTTTAGCCATGTGTCTGTTTTCTAGCGCTGTAAATACAGGGTGTTTCAGCGAACACTTTCACAAAATTTTAAAGGTTACCTGTTGCAGATCACACGATTCTAGTTCATGAGCTGGTCTACTCTAAGAGGCGGACATGCACAACAAATTTAAATGCATAATCGACTAATGAACAAAAAATGACTAATGAAGTTTTTAACTAATTACCTTATGGCCCGGTCCGCATTGGAATTTACAAATTGTAGCCGTGGATTTCTTACGGATGACGACCTTTCTTAACAAAATGTCGTTTTATGCATTGGAGCACAAAAGTAACTGGAACCCCCAATTCATTTCTCCGCAAAGTTCGCGAATTAATATCTCGAAACTGGTGTCATCCCGAGAATTCATTCTAAGTGGATCCGCCTTGCTAACACGATGGCTTCAATTTGTAAATTGGAGAACTTAGAAAATTGGAGAAAGATGCACCTTTGCATTAGCAGCAGTCGGCGCGTCAAAGATGGCGATGTAACTGGGTCCAAATGCTGGTTCACGCATGATTCATGCATGTTGCATCATGTTGATTCGGGTGCTATAGCAGTAGTTATTATATTTTACAAGACGTCTGCGAACAGCCCTGTGTAAGAAGAGACAGTCTTGAACTAAACACTGTTCGACGACTTTCCTATATGGAAGGACGTGAATTATTTTGGTGTGATTGTTTGTTTGTTCAAAAAAACTACCGCCAGTCACACCCGATGAATGTGGGAAAAATAATGTTACCTCATCTGTTTACTTAGGGCTAACGGCCATTCATGGCCTTTTCCGGTGTCAATGACTCCTCTGGGACATGCATTTCTCGTTGCAAATGTTATAAGCCTACGCGCAGCCTCTAATTACCTTCTGTGAGCCTGCGCTAATGAAAGAGACTTGAAAACATCTAGGTCATCGGCGTCTACACAAATCGAAGCGACGACGTCAGTGTGTTTTTGTCTCCAGCAAAAAGTAAGTTAGATATAGCACGGTGACGCACAGGAACCGAGGGAGCGTTGCGAAGCACAAATTGCACAGACGTGTTTAGTGCCTCGTCATCCTTGGCGTTGTTAACGTAAATATTTTACAATGCTGTTAATGTATTGCACCAACTCGCCCATCAGAGCCAATGTTGAATATTGTTGACCGTTTGGCAAATAACATGGGAGTAATTGTCACAGACTATGCGAAGCACCATAGGCCGAATACGCACGGCCTAATATGTCCAGTATATGGCAGGATTGGCTGCCAATGTCTCTTACGAACAATTCTTAAGAGCGTTTGCTTATTACGGGCCCAGATGACGACGTTATAGGGTGGTATGACGTAAAACTATTCTAATCTGTTTCTATTCAATTTCCTTTGTTAGCCCTCCGCGATTGGTGAAATGTCTTGGGGACCATGCCCGCTTCGCCTCTCTGTCCCGAAACATCACGAAAACCACGAAAACTTCCCATCTGAATATGATGTATAGACGCTGAATAAGCATGATTCAGCCAAAAAAGGGGGAAAAAGAGACAGGGCCCGAATTCCCAAAAACTTCTTAAGCTAGAATTTTTCGTAAGAAAGAATTTTAGCCAATCCGGATAACAGACATATCATTAGCGAAGGCGGTCAGCGAATGGCAAAGCGAACTTACGAAAGAAAAGCTTTGTGAATCTGGCCCCAGATTTCTTTCCAATTCTAGGCCTTTTTTTTCGCCATTATCCTTCCGCGATTGGTGAAAATGTTTTCGGGCCACACCTAGCTTACCTTTCTGCCACGCGACGTCACAAAACCGCGGAAGCTCACCGCGTCAAAGTGACCTGTACGCGTTAAAGATGCAATAGTATGCCGAACAAAACCGGCTTTTTTTTTCGGAATATCTTGAGACTGCCTCGTTCCGAAAAGAATAGAAGATGGCTACCCGGCGACCGTTCTGGCACTGGCTGCTCGGAGCTACCGGCGAGAATGGATTTCTTTACGTACAATAAATATTTTTTTTTTTCGTGGCTGTATAATGGCTGTCAAGCCCTTTCGGCACGTATGCGACATCGTTCCGCCAACTCTTCCTCGCTGGGGACCCGTTTTAGCGGCATTTTGACCTCCCCGTTGCACAACGCCGCGATTTTTGACCAGCCACCGCAAGCTAAGCAAGGGGAAGCGGACCAATCGGAGACGCCGACACAACTCTTCTGTCCCGGTTATCTTCTTTCACTGCGCTAGCTCGGCCCCGCCGAAACACTCTCCTCTTCTGTGCCCTCTTCGCCTCTCGTGAGCCAATTAGATAAGGAAAACTTGTCGCTGTAGGCAATACTATTCGCTTTGAAAACAAACCAAGCTCAGCTCGTCCAAACGAGGAGAGCGCTTGATTGGGCTGTTGAAACATCCTTGCGGGACACCGCCTGTGCTTGCGTCGGCGGTAATGTAACTTTGACGTCATGAGGTTCGAATAAAGTCAGAATGAAATATGTTAACGTTATAGCGTCCATAAATTGTGTTGATGTAAAGAATGTTGCCAAACTGATGTTTGAGCAGCTCCATATCATAGCCCAAATAAGATGCTCAATCTGCAGGAATTTAGTACAATTAAATCCTTTATGTTTCGCCTTACAGCAAAACCAAAAAGTTTGCTCGGTGTATAGTATCTTCGTCATCTTACAAAGACAAATGTTTTCTAGCTGCTGTGAGCTCTCTTTTTATAACATCTTTTTTTTTTCAGATTCGGATTGAGACGCTTTATTTTTCTTGAACTATACCAAGATGGGTACAGAAGCTAAATGTATAGCAATACCTCATCTACGTCGTTGCGTTTACCCCCTCCCATTATTAAAGCGCACGTAAGCATCTTGAACAGAAAAAAACGGGCTTCGATGTTTGAGACAATAATCAGTGCAAATAAGTATGTTTCCGTTTCATGCTCCCATTTCTACGATGCGTTCGAAATCGTGGCCAAATGAACCATCTGCTAGCGGCACACTCTTGTTTTCGTTTCAAACTTCACCTCGGAAGCCACACAGGTGTACCAATAAGGACACTATATATAATTTTAAAATAATAAAGCACAGCAACGTTCGAAAGCCTATGAGCTGCGCAACGGAAATAACCTACCGCACCTTCCAGACTAAATTTCAGGGCATCTACTCGCCCTCGAACCTGCGTTCTCGGACCTTTATCCCCTGCTATCATAACGAGAACTCGATGTAGGACGCTGCCATTCAACGCTGGCGTTGAAGCACTGCACACAAGGCTCCAAGAACAAACGAGAAAAAAAAAGTGACTTGCACGCTAACTGCTCACTGTAAAATTGAGTTCCCGATAGGATTCACTACCTGGCTTCTGCGTTCTCACATCTGTGAACATCTCAATCGCAACAGTACCCCCACAATATCGGTATCACTCCTGCCATTTCTCACATGCGCAAGTACAGCGTGATACAGTCAGCGTCCTGGTTAATATAGTACGTGACTGTGTTGGTAGCGGCATATAGCGTGGTAGCGTGGTAGCGGTATCGGAAAACCTTCCTTTATCAAGTGCGTTAATAGCAAATACTGTTGAATAAAATCGCAATTTTTCGTTCTTGCGTCCTTGTCCCCAATTTTCCTCTTGCCTTCTCCTGTGAGCACACTATAGCGAGCCACCGTTTGATCCAGCTGCCTCGTAAACACGCACACCACCTGTTCTATATATGCCGCCAAGGCGATATGCCGAAGTACGTCGAATCCAGCTGGCGCGGTCTAAAATATAGGCGCTTTGCCTGCCAGCGTACACGCGTTTCAGGCGGCGGATACAACCACGTATCAGCTTCACTAGCAGAGTATCGCTGTTCCATTATACCAGAGTAAAAAGAGCGCGAAATCCACAAGATTCTTCCCTCGCTGTTCGCTGATCAATGATCGTTAGAACTATCTGCCTTATAGGGTAGCGTTTTCTCCGAGAGAAAAAAGGGTGCTGGTCCAGACATCTGTAGCTTAGTAAACAAGTAATCATTCGGGCATTTGATCTCTTGCATTGATCTCTCTTGTTGAATTCACTTGCAAGTGAATTAATTCAACACGAGAGCTCGTCTCACAGACAGACATTTATATTTCCAATGTTCAGCTGAGAACGAAAGCTGAATTCAGCACGTTCCGAAACATCGCAGGAAATGGCATTTCACTCCGGCATTGTACCTCTTTTCTTAATCTCCACCACTTACTCTACCGTGTAGTAATTCAGTCTACGAGTCGTGGCATGCATAATTGCTGTCCAAACCAAGGGCCGAATTCACATAGCTTTTCGTTCTTCAGCGTTTTTTGCCATTGGCTGGCAGCCTACGCTAATAATATGTCCGCCGTCCCAATTGGTTGGAATTTTCTCTTACGAACAACGCTAGCGTAAGAGCGTTTCGGGAACACGTGCCCTGGTTCGCGCCGAAGAACACAATGTTATCCAGGCTCCGCGTACCTCGACGCTCACATATCCAGTGCTCACTGCGCTCCAAACGGCCCCAAGATTACTGTGATCCCCACAAATGTTGGCGCTATAAGTACACGAGTGGACTATAGCATTTACGTTCACCGTTATACTTACGTATCACAGTATATCCCTGCGCCAAACTGGCGTGGTTCTCAATGCACAGCTCGCGCCAGGAATATGAGTGAAAATTTACTGCTCCTCACAAGTTAAAGAAAAGCTGCTGGAGACATGTACAGCATTGATTGATTGAAGACATGCTTTGTTTTCGAAAGGATATGGCTCTTTGGGCCTATGATACGGTATATGAGAATTGTGAGAAAGTGTGTTGGACGTGGAATTAGGGCACGTTGGGGAGTGCACGATCTACAGCCGACGTATAATAGCTCGGATTCCCTGTCAAAAGCCAGGAAAGAGACGCAGGGCTGCGCGATGGTCATCTATAGGCCACCCACCGGTCGGATTCTCGTATAGTTCGGAACTACTTTCGGATATGCTTTTTCGGCGCCGCTTCGGTAGCCGGGCAGTCCCAGTTCAAGTGTTTGGTTAAAAGGTTGTGTACGTGTATGCGCTCAAGACTTGCATGTGTGTATATCCACCAGAAAAAAAATATTAAAAAGAGTGTTTGTGATCCTGTATTATCACCGTATACCGTGCAGTGTAAAACAGGTGCTGCCGTTGATAAAGTGACCAAAATCGTTGTTTCGTGCACAACGTGTATAGATATCTACATGTTCCTGTTGTTACGAAAGTGTTACCTGTGAGTGTACGGAAATATTTATTTTTGGGTTGACGAGCATTTAAGAAAACGTTCGTGGGATGGCGAAAGTGTTTACGCGTTGTATTTTGCTTCCGCCTAAAGCGTACTGCTGTCTTTGTCAGATTTTATTGCTCGCAAGCTTGGCCGTTTCATTGTTTTCCAGTGTTGTCCTGAAGGAGGCGGACGGCCGGTTGCAAGATGCAGATATTTAGGTTTTTATAAAATAACCCTAATAAATTATCGTGGTTCGTCTTGCCACAGTGTCATGGAGGTGTCGACTGCGAGCCGTGTGTTCACGTCAAGCGGAAACTATTACGAGTGTACGTGGTCCTATCGAATATGTTGCCAACAGCATGTGTACATGTCATATGGGGTTATGAAATAACGGAAAATAAATTATTCCAACAAGTTACGTGCTACATTTCGTTTGCACACATTTTGGCGGCATTGTTCGTCATGACTTGCAGTAAGTGGCTGTCAGATTTGCCAACCATGGACATCAAGGTGGACATGCGACACGCTGCTCTTCAGAAAGCTTTTTATTATTATTATTATTATTATTATTATTATTATTATTATTATTATTATTATTATTATTATTATTATTATTATTATTATTATTATTATTATTATTTCCTACAACACTTTTCACCCATGAGCTCCTTTACAAGTGATAATATTATTCTACACAGTGTGATCTTTACGGCATCTTTCACGGTTCAAAAGGTTTGTTCAAGAAAGTGTCGCTACTTCATCTGAAAGATATACATTTTAACACTGCATGTTTTGCTGTTCGAGAGTACTTCGCTGGCTGAAAGAGGGGAAACCGTGACTAGAGCACAAGCGAACAGGTAGAGGGGAGCAGTTGTGCCCGTGACTGAGGAGCCTGTGCAGGAGTCGAGGATTTCCGCGCAAACTGTTTGAATCAGTGCGGAGAAATGGGAAAGGAAGTCTCCTCCGAGAATGTGGCGGGACTGACCTCGACCACAGGGAACATACAAAAAAAAAAAAAAAAAATCCGCGCGCAGGCTGCGGTGCAGAAACAGCGATGTGATCTGGTACTCCGGGATACGTGAGAATACTTGAATGTAGGCTACCTGCGCGAAGCATTGACCCAGCGCTCCTATTGACCCCTTAAATTTTATAGGTGGGCCGAGAGTATACGGTCAATCGAAACGGCGGACCGAGCGCTGATCTCGGTGCCGGGGTCGACACGATACTTGATGCGGCTAATGGTGCAGACGAGGTAAAACGGATCACCTTGGCTCTCGGCGGTCCCCGTGCAGCGGTGTTAACGTGCAGCGCCCTGCGGTTGCGCACGTTAACACCGTTTATTGCACTAGCAAGAGCCACTAGAGGGTACTGGACTTTGTTGTGTCCATGTCTTGGCGTATAGATAGGTCATCCCCGATATTGAAGAGGCCGAAGAGGACAGGCAGTGTAGCGCAGACATGGGGGCACTTCTCAATGGGCGTTAATAACATGGCGAATGCGGCAGCGGGTATAAGTCCGGTGTTTTTGCAGACGTAAATAGCCAAGGTCTACAGCGCGAGGTTTTACGACGTAGCCAAGACCATCTGTACGAATGCTGGTGTCCTCTGCAGGAAAAGGTTCCGGATGAGCTGCTGATAAAAAGTATTCCTTCAATCTCCTAAATGGGCTTGCGTGTGACGAAAGAGTTGTGTATACTGTATAGGGCGGCAGTCACATACCCCCGTCCTATATGCGCAAATTATGTGCTGTGTGAGCTTACATTCCGAAAACATTGTACCACTATGACATGGCGGCCTTGAGCATGGCACGTGGGTTCATCCGCAGATGGACTCGTTACGTACTTCAAGCGCAACGTAACTATAGGAAGGTAAGACTGGATGCAAGTGGCAGGAGCATGTTGAGAGGTAAGGTGATAATATATAAAAGAAAATACTTAAAATACAAGCAAATAAAGTGGGTGCTTCTCCGATGGCTAGTTCCACAGAGGAAAGAAAGAACTAGGAGAGTGCACTGCGCGACACTATTGAAGCCAAACGAGTCGGCCCAACACGTGATCGTCACGTCAAAGCACGCGGTATATGTTTTTAGCGCTCCCACTGCGCAGGCAGGCCGAGCAGCTGAACAAGTGCGCATCGATTAAAAACTACCGGAAACTCGGCATATTGGAAGCCAATACGCCAAGTCTCAGAGGACACATGTTGGGCCGACACTGCGAGGGAAAAAGCATAGGGAGTGGCTTCACGGAGAATTCGCTTGCCAAGACTGGCAACCCAGAGAACAGCAGCGGTGGTGAAATGGCAAATATTTCTTTTTTAAACTTCACACTGGCACATTGCCTGTCAAACCCTTTTTAGAAGATCGTGGCTTTTTTTTCTTACCCTGGGGGTCACATTGCTAGATCTGTAAGAAACCAGAAACTATAGATCATGTATTTCTACATTGTTGGGAGGGTGTCTACTTTTGGGATGTACTTCAGAGGGCCATCAAGAAACATTTTCCGTTAGATCCACAGGGTATTAGATACCTATAGAAAACGAAGATGGAATGCTGTTTGACCTTATTGTGCTAATTGTCCTTCATTGCCTGTGGCGCTCCCGTATGGCGGGTTATCATTGCGATCCGGATGCTCGGCCCGCACGAATGTATTTTCTAGAATGCATGTCCAGATTTGTAGAAATTGTCCGCGCTCAAAGAATTCTAAAATAGTCTGCCCAGGAAGGCTGACACTTGGTGTTGAAAATTTACTATTTTATCTTGTTTTCCGAACTACTAGTTGTTTGGCATGGTGTTACACAATAGGCAATAAAGAAAAAAAAAGCAGTGGCGTTGAAATCGTAGAGCGTCAGGCTCGTATGAGGAAGGTGCTGGGTTCGAATGCCGGTGCGGCCGCCATCCCATGCGTTTTTTTTTTTTCGGATGGGTAGATAAGTACAACGACCTGGCGCTCGGTTGTTTATATATGTGGATTCTCATCTCGAAAGGCGACCCTATAGAGATTTTCGAAGGTCTCTGGGCTCCGGCCTTCTTCTCCCACCACAGCTTCGGTGAAGTAGGCGAACATGAGCCGCTGCTGTGAGAGGCAGACGAGTGCTGCCGCCGGACACCTGCTGGTCAAACAGGTAAAACCGTACTCTCCCGCCCTGGTGCTCGGCAACTACGGGAGTTCCAGAGGCTTGGAAGGACATTCACCTTTTGGAAGTTGGTGGCATATGACCGCCAGACTCCTTTTACAGGGTTTGGTAGTGGCCACAGGGTTCGACGGGATTTGCATGGCGTGGGCTCTTTTCCCAGGACGATTCACCTCTAAAGAAAGCCGGGTGTAGGGCCGGGGGGCTGCCTGAGATCATTTCGATAACTAGTGGGTAACCGGTGGCCTCGTGGTTTTGAACCCACGACCTCCTGCAGCCGAGGCGGAGACTCAACAACGAGGCACCACGGCTCGCTGCAGGGCATCACGCTCGCTCCTAGTTTATTTCCCCTCTTACATGGTGAGTTATAACCAGGGTCCCCCCAGCGCAATAGCTCGATGCTCTACACATTAGGCAACAGACGCATGCGTATACTTCTCTCATGCCAACCTCAACTAGCCTTTCGAGACGAGCACGCGTGTACGTGCGCTACTTAACATTTATAAGCCACAGGCACAGGAATGGCACGCGCGAAAAACTGTCGACCACACCACTGTTCTTTGCGTGCTTCACGTCGCATAGCGACCAGTCGCCTATACAAGCGAGAGAACGCCGGCCCAGGTCACGACGGAGCAGGTAGTAATGTTTCCTTGCGTGGGCACAATAAATCAGTCGTCATGCCGTCGGTGTCATCATATACTATCGTCTTCACCGCCGGCTTCCTGCTCTCGTCGCACGCAAGCTCGTGTCACACACACACGCACGCACCCACCCACACACCACACACACACACACACACACATACGCACGCGCACGCGCAGTTACTCACAGCTTCAATACAAACATGTTGGTTCACCTGGTAATGCTTTGCAGAATCCCAGACTACCGTTTCCCAGACATCGCTGTGTGGCCAGGTAGCGCAGCGGGAGGTTGTGGGTTCGATTCCCATGGACGCCTGGCACCTACTGGTTCAAATGGGCACAAGTATACCCAGGCCTGGTGTTCGGCTTCCTTCAGGTGTGATACGCTTGGGAAAGGAGCCTGCATCCTAAATTCCCGTAGAAACCCTCGTCAGCACAAAAAAGGGAGGTTTGAGCCACTCCCGTGGCGACCATTCCCCGTGAACTGTTCCACCGTTGCTGCTGGTGCTGTTGCTGTCTTGCACGTCGCGTCGGTAGGTGGTTCACAACGATACACGGCAGGAGCACGGCAGAGAGGGAAGGTGACGCGAGAAACCCGCTTGGACCTTGACATCGCGTCGCCACAATGCGTACTGGAGCTCCCTTGGCGTCACCACAATACCCTCTCTGCTGTAATTATCTGTGGTCCCTTGCAAAAGCACTGGGGTAACTGCAGCGCTTACCTTTGTACTAACGTGCAGCCGTCCAGAGGGGAGGTAGATTGAATTGTAGAGCGGAGGCAGATAATCAGTAGAACCAACGCAGTCACGAAAAGAGTGAATACCACTCCGTACCACTCTTCGGTCAGCTGGCATGCAAAGCGAGAGGGCGGGAGAGGGAAAAGGTGACGTAAGAAGACAGGAAAACGCAAGGAAGGCGGAAAACGGGATAAATCAAGGTATGGTACGGTAAGTTTCTGCTATTTTTGACAAATGAACACCGTGCAAATTTATCAAGCGGACAACTGACGCAGGACGTGCAGACGAAAATCCGCATTAAATAGCGTCTAGGCGACACATAAGGACGCAGCCACGCGTGAAATGAACACTTCTGTGCACACCGCGGTATAGCATTGCGGCTATGGCTTTATTCGAAGTCGCGGGTTCGATCCCGACTGCAGCAGCCGCATTTCGTCAGGGGGCGAAATACAGAAACGCGCTTGTACTTAGATTTAGGTTATTTAGTATTGAGGTTAGATTTAGTATCCACGCCACGCCGCGAGCTAACCTAACCGACCAACTCCGCCGGGTTTTCGTTCGCATGAGCGTTCTAATGCTGACACAATGAAAAGACTGAATTAAGGTCCCCACGGTAACATCGAACGAGGGTACTCCAGCAGAAGAGCCCGAAGCTCTACACGTAAGGCCACAGTTTTCTTTCTTCAATAACTCATGCCAGCCAAATAATTGTCCAATTGAAGGATGTATAGGGTCAAACTGAATTTAACAGAGATTGGTATTCTATATTGGTCAAGTATCCCTACAACCATTTCAGTGTTACCTGGAACGCATGAGGTTTGCCTGACACCCCGTCCCAAGGAGGCGCAGGAACTTCTATGGGGCTTTTGCGAATACAGTGTTCACTCTTTTCCTAATTTCCTCTTTCTATTCTCAACTTCCCTTAATCCCAGTGTAGGGTAGCAAGCCGGACGCTCGTCTGATTGATCGACATCCCTGCCTTTCTCCTTCTTGTTTGTTCTCTCTCTGTATGGAGCCCTTTGTAAGTGTATGCGGCGATGTGCAAATGGAGCACACTTATCCCGATCGTTTGTCTGTTCATACTGCTCTCAAGAGTCATTTATGCCGTGCACTGAATACCATGAAATAAAAATGTCACAGTTTCGCCCTAAGGGCGAAGCAATGAATGCGATACCAACACAGCAATGTCATACGAAGTAAGGTGAGCGGCTTTGGTAGCAATATGAATTGTAGTAAACATGAGCTGATTAAGTAAGCAGGTGTGCTGCGGCGTAAGTAGACCGACATGAAGAGAGACTCCATGACCACGAGGAGGCGCGTGTGAAACGGTGGTGTTGATGAGAAGCGCTTCCCGTGGGCAGCGCGTGCGAAGGGACACACCTGTAGCGCTGCACTGCCGACCCGGGCAGCATTGCATGTGTAGCGTGCGTTGGAAAATGTGGCCCGACTATTACTAACTGATTGAACAAGCGTGGTGTGAGCGCGCACAAACAAACATGAATAGATCACACTGAATGACTGCAGACAACGACTGTCAAAACGCTGGCAGCAAGCGCATATATACGCCGCAGCAGCGGGCGAAGGTACGTGCGGTCTATTGCTTCAACGGAACTGAGCTTCAACGGAACGAGCGCGGTTGTTGGCAGCGTAGAAGTGCCCCCCCCCCGCGCTTCCTCCGGCGCTGGCTTCCCGCTTCCTTGCTTGCGCGTGGGTGATTGAGTGCGTTCGCTCTCCGTGATAGCGCGCGTCCCCGCACGTTTGCGCTCAGGCATACGGCGCGCGGCGAATATTTTATCTATAGGGAACCTCACGGCGATGGCGACGACGACGGCGACGGCAGAAATGTGGTAGAAGTGTCCATATAATTGCTATCGCAATAAAATAAAATAGGCCACATACGCACGCACGCTTCTCAATTTAAATTCTGTTTGGCTGTTTCGTTATGATATATATATATATATATATATATATATATATATATATATATATATATATATATATATATGCTGCGATACTCAGCGAAACCAGCCTAGGCATGTCTTGCTTCTTCGACGGTTACGTGCGCACGCGACGGTATTTTAAAAGTATTTTCCCCATACAAAACTGCGGGTGTGTTGCGAATTGTGGACGAAAACAAAGCACCGGTATACTCAAAATTTTCTTGCAACACATAAAACAAAAGTTGCAGTGGCTTAGCTCGGCTATGCCAGGATATACGTAGCGTTAGCAAAGGTTCAGCTGATTATTCTTAGCTTATTCTTAAGATTATTCTTAAGATAAGTTTATTCTTATGAGTCAAGCTTCTCCGTTCTTCTGCGCTGTTGAGCAGCATTTGCGCTCTCCTTCTCCATGGCTATACCACACTGGCAAACGCCAGTCAGAAGCGCAGCGGCTCCAGCGCAGTGTCAGACGGCGACTGCACAGCGAGCGCGCGCCGGCGCTAGTGCGTCTACCACGGCTACGACGTCACTCCTCTGGAATGCGCAGACCGGCGGCGGTGAGTCGCGCGCGGCGGCGGCGGAGTGCGCGAGAGGTGCCGGCTCCGGTGGCTCCGGTGCGCAAGCCGTGTTACATCACTGATCCTTGCGCATGCGCAGCACGGCTCTTGATGTGCCGCGCGAAACGGGCTTGGCTAGGCCAGTGTAGCTAACGCTACAAAAACAAAGGCCACTGTATACATTCGCATTCAGTGGACGTACAGTCTATGAAACTGTTCTGTGCGCTAAAAATAGTTCGATACATCAAGAAATTTTACATATCCGAACCCGAGTACAACAAAATTTTACGATGAATTCTTACACAAAAAAACACGCATTATTTATTTATGACGCAAGAACTTTATTTATAGCGGGGCAAATCCAAGCGGCGTGTAATTTTGGCTCTAGCTTCCCAGCGTCTTTGCGAAAAGCATTGTCGATGGGACAATGATGGATGTGTTGAAGGCCATTTCAATGTTATGTGAGAACACGCTGTCAAGCATTCGTGCTCAGGTACATGGCCGGGGAACAAAAAAAAAATCTTGCTCTACGACACTAGTGAAGGTCCTCACGAAGTTCTCACGAAATAGGTCCCACGTTACGAGGGTGGGCTCTCTGCTCTCAAACCAGGTCCGAGCAGCGCCATCCAATGAAAAATAGACATGAAGTAGCTTGTCGTCATCGCTCCATTTGTTGAACGTCGCGGTCCTCATATGTCTCCAGCCAGGTTTCAGGGTCTTTGGCCGACGATCCACGGAAGGTTGGTGACTCCCGCGGTTGTTGCAGCAGGAGGGGGGAAGGTGGGGCTGCCATTGGGTTCGTTGACTTGGCCTTGATCGCTGTGGTCTTCTCGGGAAGAAGTCCGTACTCCGGTAGAAGTCCTTGCTGCCTACGTCTAGCTCGCTGGTCCTTGGCGACGCTGGTGTTGTCCTCTGGTTTCGGGCTTCAATCTCGGCTTTTCGGGGGCGTTCCGTGCATGAACGCACTAGCACCACCAGATGTCACGTAGTAGTGACGCTGAAGAAAACAGTCGCAAAACTGTGAATGACGAAACGGACTTTATTGGGCGAACCTGTGCCCACAAAAGCAAGTTGCACTCGAAGCACAACGATAGCGGCGGACACAGTCCGCGATTGTCGAAATCCGATCAGCGGCGAAACGCGTCTGCTTTTATAGATGCGTCATCGAAGGTTCCAGATTAATTCTTGGCAGTAGCGCACCGAGGATCTCTGCCGGGGGGGGGGGGGGGGGGGGGGTTGACAGTTTGCCAATACTATACCTAAACAGCACTAATTTCGATTTCTTCACGGGAACTTGTCAAAAAAAAAACGCGCTTTTTGCGAGTGTGCAGACGATTGCGCATCTTACATCTTAGTTGCAGTACTCAAATGCGTAAGGAAAGAAAAGGGGTTAAACAAAAGGGGGGGGGGGGGGTTAAGTCGGCCTCAGGGGGGGGGGGGGGAGTTACAACCCCCAATCCCCCCCGTCGATGCGCCACTGATTCTTGGTGCCCGCGTGTCTTTCAGAAAGTTCTAGACAGTTCGCGTCGCTCATAGAATCACATTACATGAGCGTCGGTGACAAGAGACAACGGGTAGAAGCATCGATAACGTTCGAGAAACTTCCGATACATGCAGGCGTGTCCTGTGCCTAGCGATAACGTTTAATGTTTGTTAGCCGGTGAAAAGCGGTCACCGGTGAAAGAATAAACGTGTATACGTGTCAATGGTGCTGGGTATGAGATGTCACGTAGTAGTGACGGTGAAGAAAACATTAGCAAAACTGTGGATGACGAAACGGGCTTTTTATTGCTCGTCCAGGAAGTACGTGGAGCAGCCATGGCCAGTGGAGTCCTGGAACGAGGACACCACCCACTCGTCCTCAAGATCAACGACCTAGATGATTCAAATAAATGTTTTCTCTCTCTCTCGTAGCACAACGATAGCGGCGAACACAGTCGGCGATCGTCGAAATCTGATCAGCGGCGAAACGCGTCGGCTTTTATACATGAGTCATCGAAGGTTCTAGATTAATCCCTGGTGCGCGCGTGTCTTCCAGAAAGTACTAGACAATTCGCGTCGCTCATACAATCAGATTACATAAGCGCCGGTGACAACAACGGATAGAAGCATCGGTAACGTTCGAGGAACTTCCGATACATGCAGGCACTGTCCTGTGCCTAGCGATAACGTTTAACGTTTGTTAGCCGGTGTAAAGTCCCTATATAGGGACTTTAGTGTAAAGTGGTCACCGGTGAAAAATAAACATGTACTTACATGTGTCAATAGACAACATGTGCTTTCTTTTGTATAATACGTGCTTTGTACGTTGTGATGTACATACGTGCCAGTATATGTTGTATAGTATGTGCTTTCTTTATCGGTGTCAGATATACTGATTGAACTGATGAACGTAGGATCAAGTTGGACTGATTAGACTGATGATTATCACGTTGTATTCTTCCTTCATCACTCCTCATAGTTTTATTCCCCTTCCCCTTTACCCAAATGTGGAGTAGCAGGCCAGAGACATGCTCCTCCGGCCAACCTCTCCACGTTTAACCCGAGAGCGTTAAGGCATAGTTTAATTTCTTTCTCTATGGTTAAGGGCCCCACGTCGCAGAAAATCTGATGTCGGCGGTGGCGTCTCCGGCCAAGAAAAAAATCTCGAACCACGCAACTCGATCTATGCAGGCCCTCCGCGTAGCACGGAGGTGTTACTGAACTAATTGAATTTATCAAAGTAAAATGCGTCATAAATTCGTAAAGTACGTCTTACACACAACCTACATACATGATAGCGTCGGATTCTAATTTGACTATACGAGAAAACATACTTCCGTTACGCGGAAATTCAAACACAAACCCCTTTTAACGCGTTGGCGTTTTCCGGCTGCCGTTTGAGGTCGGTAGTAGGAGCCGCGCGGCTCGCTAGGTTCCTTGCAACACCAACAAAAAAGGAACCAGGAAGCTCGCATTCGAGCATAGCGCTAGCCGCCAGCGTTTTCAGGAAAACATTACAGTCGCATAAGCTGCAGTTGCCGGGAAGCATGAGAAGCTTTCAGGGATCTTTGAATGTTATCGCGTTAAGGCAAAGCTTAAGCGTCCTCGAAAGTTTTTCCTTTCATTAAATGTTTTTCTCTCTTCCCCTCTCAAGCTTTTAAAATAACAGATTCCCGAAATTCAAAAACGGAGCTTCGTCTCTATACAAAAATAGGAAGAATGTTCTAAACTTCTACCACGAACCAGTAGCGCACCCAGGATCTCTGCCAGGGGGGGGGGGGGGGGGTTGACAGTTTGCCAATACCATCTAAACAGCGCTAATTTCACTTTCTTCGGGGGAAATTGTCAAAAAATGCGCTTTTTGCGAGTGTGCAGACGATTGCGCGTCTTACATCTTAGTTGCAGTACTCAAATGCGTAAGGAAAGAAAAGGGGTTAAACAAAAGAGGGGGGTTAAGTCGGCCTCAGGGGGGGGAGGGGGGGGGGTTACAACCCCCGAATCACCCCCCGTCGGTGCGCCACTGCCACGAACATACAGTTTCTCTGCGGAATCGAACTTTCTTTGGCCACTTATTCGCACGGTACTAAGTTCCTGCGGTGCATGGCGTATGCGGCACTGTGGGCGAAAGAACGAGTCACAAGGATTATGGCGCTGTAAACACTGAAAGGCGCTGCAAAAAAAAATAATAATAATAACTATCGCCACGTTTCCAAACTGGCACACGGAAATTAATCAACAATTTTTTACTGTCCGTGGCCTGTGCAGGGCTGACTTCCTATTGATCGACACAAGAGTTTAAGCAGTGCACATGCAGTCTCAAGCACTTCTGTAACATTCTTCTCAGAAGAATGTCGTCAGTACACAAAGTTTACGCCACCCCAAGGTATGCATATCAACGAAGTTGCAATGAAGACGCATTGCAATGAAGGTAGCATTTCAATGAATAGTCCACGGCGCAGTATGGACGTAGGAACCAAATTTCAACTATTTTTCTTTCTGCCTTAAAACAAAATTTCTGATGATGTCATCGTAATTTTCGTATGATGCTAACGTAATTTTCTATCATGATGCTGTTACAATAAACGGTGAAAATTTCTGTGGTTTTAAAAGCTAATGAACAGTCATACGTTTTCATAATCCCGAGTTTATGGACCTGAAGGAACAAATATTTTTACTTGCATTGATTTTTCTGCTTCGTTATCTAAAAGACAAACTTCACACGGCGGGGAAGTTTAGCGAAGTGGTCAATGACTTCGGATACGTTGATACCGACGTCTCTGTGGGCGTATAGAAGCGTCAGCCTAATCATGCGTTCCTCAGACATTGTAGAGCGCAAGTAGTTTTTTAGTAACCTCATGTTAAAAAATATTCCCTCTGCGCTGGCAGTGGTCACTGGAAGGGTGACTAGAATCTGCAGCAGTTTGTATACATTTACATAGAACCTGCAGTCGCAATAAGAGAGGGCATCTATTCCGATGTTAAAACCTAAAAACACTCCTTCGATGTCGTTGGCATCTTTGTTTAGGTACGTTGCACAAACAGAAAGCTGTTCGATTCCAGCAATATCCGTCGTTTTGTCAGCAAATAAGGAGATGCAGCCTGCAGCGTTTACTTTTGACTAGGCTTTCTCTGATAATTTCACCACAAATTTCTATAATTTCGTTTTGTGTACATCTGGGCTTAAATACGAGGCATTACTGGGGCAAATTTCCAAATGATTCTTCAGATATGTATCTCCACAATCACCTCGCATGCGAAGAAGCGCTCTGAAAATACCAGTATTTTCAGCGGGGGCCTTGCTTAAATAAATAGGACCACTGTCCCTATGGCCATGGAGAGCCAGACCTTGTCGCCCGCAAAAAAGAACTGCCTTAATAGTGGGCCATTAACTTTCTTCTGTTTTCTCTTATTTTACTTTGCCTGCACTGGTCCAGCTGATCGATCACATTGGACGCGCTTCCTGAAAATGTTTGGGGAAAATTATCAGCAGCCACCTCACAGTCACGGTGCCTTTTAGTATTTTCATGTGTGTGGAAGATTGCGAGCGCATGCTTCCATTTCTGGAATGGCTTGGACACGAGGGCTCCAGTGCACGCTTGTTGGCCCAAGTTTATCAGAACATTAAACCCATAAAGTTCCAGAATTGAAAATCTAAAGCACGCCTTTGGAAATCGCAGCGTACCTTTCGCGTCAAAAGTTTATGAGAACTTTATACCCATAAAGTTTTGGAATTGAAATCCATGGCGCTCCGTAGATTCCGCGGCCGCTGCGAGGTGTGACTGCAGGTGCAAGGGCATTGCCACGAAATCCAGCCTGAGTTCGCAATGTGCGCGCCGAAATGTCTTTTCAAGCGGGAAAAAAATATTGTAGACAAAATCCAGAATCATTCCCGGTGCCGGTGGTTGTTGTTGGCGGCGGTGCATGCCAGCACAAAAACATTTCGGGGGGGGGGGGGGGGGGGGCTGAAGCTCCAGCACCCCCCCTGGCTACGCCCCTGTGCGTGCCCACAATGTTTTAAAAAGAAATTTGAAATGTTCGAGTGTACGCGGCTTGTGGGCTTGGCGTGGTATGACCTAAAGCTGAGTTGTGCGACCTGCGGGACGGAGACAGATATGTGAAGTCGCGAGGACAGTCTTGTGACCTAAAATCCCTATATAAGAAAAGTACCGCCATCCTTTGATAAACGCCGCTTCTCTCTCTCCTGTTTCTCCGATTGGACGATGATAGCGCGCGCTTTTCACTTCTTTATATTTTCTTTTTTTCCGCCTCAGAGCCATGTTGAAAGTCCTCTGCGCAGCCGCAGTCGCCGGCGGCGGCGACGGCGGCGCGCGCCCGGCCTGAAAGCTTCAACGTGGACTTTCTAGGTGCGCCACCGTCGACTTGGCTTTCGCAAGCAAAAAGTAAAGAAAAAAGCAAGCGCTTTAGGAGAGGAGGCGGCGGAGGAAAGAGTAGATGGCGGTGAGTGAGTGAGTGAGTGAAATAACTTTTATTACAGGTCCGGCGAGGACGCGAACTCGTCGCGCACCCGGCTAGTCCCACGTCGGGACCGGCAGGTCTAGCCCACCAGCCCGGTCGCGGGCACACCGGACAGCCAGGATTTGCTTGTCTAGAGCGGGGCTACGCAGAAGCGAGTCCCACTCGTCCTTGCTGAACTTGGGGTATCTCGACCCGCACTCCCAGAGCATGTGTGCTAGAGTGGAGGTCTGCCCACAGGATGGGCAGGCGTCGTCGCGATATACGTCAGGGTAAACTTCGTGCAGAACGGCCAGACACGGATATGTGCCGGTCTGCAAAAGTCTAAGCGAAACAGCTTGCGCGCTATTCAATTTGGGGTGAGGGGGTGGAAAGACCCTTCTGGACATGTAGAAAAATTTTGTCACCTCGTTGTGAGTAGCGGGAGCATCCCTGTGGCCGTAGGGGGGAGGGGTGTCGGCTCTCCTTACAGAGGAAGCGCGGTCGGTGAGGTCGCGCGCAGCCTCGTGAGCAGACTCATTGAGGTTCGGGGGAGCACCCTCGACCGACCCTACGTGAGCGGGAAACCAGTGAATCGAATGATGCGTGAGAGCATCCGGATTGAAGACGCTAAGAAGACGAGCAGCCTGCTCGGCGATGCGACCCTTCTGAAAAGCCCTAACTGCCGTTTTGGAATCGCTGTAGATCTCAGACCCACGACCGTCTAGCAGGGCGAGGGCGATGGCGGCTTGCTCGGCGACTTCGGGGTCTGAAGTGCGAATTGAAGCGCTATTGGAAAGCTTGCCGCTGGAGTCGACCACGACGACGGCAAAGGTCTTTCCATCGCTGTACTCCGCGGCGTCGACGAAGCGTGCTCTGATGCCTTGTTGATAGATCTGTTTCAGAATTGCTACTGCTCTCGCCTTGCGTCTGCCCTCGTTGTGGACGGGATGGACGTTTCGAGGCACGGGGGCCACTTCGAACTTGTCTCGAATGCACCTAGGGATCGGGGTACTGACCCTCGAAGATACCACAGGAGGGTAACCCAGCTCTTCGAGGATGCGTTTACCTGCCGCTGTGGTGGTCAGGCGAGCGAGTTGCGCGCGTTCTTGGGCTTCGGCAATCTCCTCGGCGGTGTTGTGTACCCCCAGCTTGAGGAGATCTTCGGTATGGGTCCTAATTGGTAGCCCGAGAGCCCTTTTGACTACTTTGCGGATGAGAGCATTGAGCTTGTCTCGCTCCGCTCTGAGCCAGTTGTGCATAGAAATCGTGTACGTGAAGTGGCATAATACGAAGGCGTTGATAAGGGTGAGGAGATTGGCTTCCTTCATGCCTCTGTGTCTGTTTGCGATTCTGCGAACGAGGCGGAAGGCGTTGTCCGTCTTTGCGATGATCTTGCGGAGAGCCGTTCCGTTCCCGCCGTTGAATTCGACAAACATGCCCAGGAACCGAATGACGTCGACCCTGGGTATCACCCCTCCATCACAAGTGTGAAGACAGATGTTGCTTTCGGAGACTGGCTTCCAATCGTTCGGTCTTCTTCCCTTCTCTTTTCTGTAAAGCAGAAGCTCCGACTTGGCGGGGGAGCACCGAAGTCCGGTGGGGCGGAGATACTCCTCGATCACGTCGATCGCCTCCTGCATGGCTTCTTCGACTCTGCCCTCGCATCCCCCGGCGCACCAGATGGTAATGTCGTCGGCGTAGATGGTGTGCTTGACGTCCTCAACGCATGCCAACCTTTCGGAAAGACCAATCATACAGATGTTAAATAGTGTGGGGGAGATTACGGCGCCCTGAGGAGTGCCCCGTGCTCCGAGGGGCACATCTTCGGAGCGGAAGTCTCCAATGCGAAGATTGGCCTTCCTGTCCGTTAAAAAAGAGCTTACGTAGCTGTGGAATCTGGAACCGAGACCTAGGTCTGAAATGGTCTTGACGATAAAGGCGTGGAGCACGTTGTCGAAAGCCTTCTCGAGGTCCAGACCGAGCAGAGCCTTGACGTCTCTGGAACGGCCGTCCACGATCTGATGCTTGATTAGTTTCATTGCATCCTGCGTCGAGAGTCCGGCGCGGAACCCGATCATGTTGTACGTGTAAACGTCGTTGTCTTCGAGGTACCCGTTGAGTCTGTTGAGGACGACGCGCTCCATGACCTTGCCGACGCAGGAGGTTAGAGAAATCGGCCTCAGGTTCTCGATGTTCGGGGCCTTGCCGGGCTTGGGAATCAGCACCGTGCAGGCCGACTTCCATTCTGCAGGAACCACGCCGCTCTTCCAGGACTCGTTGATCTTCTCGGTGAGAAAGACAATCGACGGGTCGTCGAGGTTTCTCAACATTCTGTTGGTGACTCCGTCCGGACCCGGCGCAGACTTGCGGTTGAGCGCGAAGATGGCCTGTCTGACCTCGGCAACGGAGAAGTCTTCGTCCAGCTCGGGGCGAGGAGGGCCTCGGTAGTCAGGGAGTTGGGTCGCCGGATCCCCGTCGCGCCGGATGGGCAGGTACTTCTGAATGAGCTTGGAGACGAGTACATCAACCGTGTGAGACCTGGTGGCTTCGTGAAGGGCCCGGGCCAACGTATGCTTCTGATTTGACTTGGAGCCGCTTTCGTCGAGAAGGTGCTTCAGCATACCCCAGGACTTGCTATTGCGCATCTGTCCGTCAATGGATTCGCAGAGCTCGTCCCACTGCTGCTGGCATAGCGCTTTGCAGTGGTCATCGATGACCTTGTTGAGCTCCGAGATTTTCTTTCGGAGTCTGCGATTGAGCCTTTGACCCTTCCATCGACGGAGCAGGGCGTTTTTGGCCTCGATGAGATGGGCGAGTCTGCTGTCCATTCGCTCGACGTCGAGATCAGTTTCCACTTTCTTGGTGGCCGCGGAAGCGTCGTTGCGGATGCATTCGCACCATTCTTCGAGGCTGGTGGTTTCCCTGGCTCTCCCGGGTTCTTCCCGAATGTTGCGAAAATGGTCCCAATCGACGAATGTGAATTCCCTGACCCTACTCCGAGCCACCTTGAAGTGGGTCTCGAGAATGTAGTGGTCACTGCCAAACTCCATGGCGGTGTTCTCCCAGCCCACGTCCTCGACGTTCTTGACGAAGGCGAGGTCGGGTGTCGTGTCCCGGGTGACGGAGTTGCCGATACGCGTGGGAAAAGCTTTGTCCGTGACCAGAGTGAGGTCCATCTCGTTGGCGTCTTGCCACAGGTTGCGCCCCTTGGTAGTGTCGTAGATGTAACCCCAGAGGCCGTACGGGGCGTTGAAGTCGCCGACGACGACCAAAGGTCGTGGGCCGGCCAGGTCGGTCGCTTTCTTGAGGATGGTCTTGAACTGTTGGCGCGAGTCCCTGGGGTTGCTATAGATATTGAGAACGAAGACACTGTTTCTGCGCTGATTCCGCTGCGGCGCGTCGAGCAGGATCTCAACCATGACATATTCGATTATATCGCTCCCCAGCTTGAGGTCGTGGGTGAGATGAGTAAGCCTTTTATCGATCAAGGTACAAATGCCTCGCCCCCCAGGCCGGCCCGACACGGCCCTGTAGCCCTGGAGCGAGGCAGCGGAGACTAATGTTTCCTCAAGAGCAATGACCTGAGGTTTGATCACCAAAGACCTGAAAAACTGCTGCAGCGGGGCTTTCTTGTTAGAATACCCCCTGCAGTTCCATTGCCAAATGCGAAAACTCTCTTTTGATCTATCCATTATTGGGCTGACCGGACGGACAACCACCTAACGGGGCAGTTAGGGCTGCGCAAAGAATGGGACCTTCTGTCGGAGCGCTGGTGGGATACTTAAGTCTAGCTTCCCTCAGCAGCGGTTGAACGACGGTGGCGGATGAAGCCATTCGCGCTTCAATGGCGTCGATGCGATCTGCGAGAGCTCCGAGGCCCCTTTTGGGGTCCCCGAGCGCAACCTGAATTTGGCGAACGCTGTCGGTGAGGAAAGTAACGCTAGGGGCGACCTGTTTGAGGCTGTCTGCCAGCGCAGTGAGAGTTTGCTTAATCTCGCTGACTTCTGCGGACAACACTCCCGATTCGCATGTTTGATTTACGACTGCCCTGCGTTTTGAGGACGTTGCAGTACCGTCTACCGGAGCTGGGATTGGAGTCTCGGAGGCCCTGACTGCCGCATCGTTACCCGACGCATTCGAAACAAGTTTCTTGATCTCCGCCATTTCTTTAACGAGCCTATTGATCGTGTTCTTGAGGTCGTCGTTCTCTTTGCGTAAGCGAATGACTTCCGAGTCCCTAGCTTGCTCTGGGGGCGGGTCGTTACGAGGTGCCGGAGCGGCCCCCGTATTGGCGCCGGGCTTGAGACGCACCAGATCGGCCCAAACGAGGGTCGGTTGCCTCCCGCAGCCTGTGGAGGCGGACTGAGGTCCGGATGATGGCTGGGCTCTGGAACCTTGGCGGCCCCTGGAACCGGATCTGGACCTAGATTTGTATCGGACCCGGGATCCCGACCTGGACCTGGAGACGGTGCGGCTCCTGGTGCGTCCACGAGACCTGGATCTCTCCCTGGACCGGGAGCGGCTGCGGCCAGATCGGCGTTGAGGCGATGCTTGCCGGGCTTGATTCGCGTCGTTGAGGGCGCGGGAGCGTTCCCTCCGTCTGCGCCTGACGAGATACGGCATCTGGAATTTTTGTTTACACTCCTGGGCGGTCGTAAGGTGGTCGCCTCCGCAGAGCTTGCATTTGGGATCGCACCTATGTTGAGCGTCGGGGTTTGCTTCTCCGCATCCCCTGCAGATGGCTTCGTTGGGCGAAGGGCAGACGTCGGAGCGGTGCCCGAGTCTGCCGCAGCTGTAACACACGTCCATTTGCTTGCGAAATAAAGTGCACTTGACGATAATGCCGCCGTACGAGACAAAATTGGGCACCTTGTAACCGTCGAACAGAACCACCACGGTGCCGGTGTTCTTGATTCTTTTGGCGCCGAGCACCGTGGGGTTTCTTGGATTGACGAGCTTTTTGTCGATCATCACAGGCCCGTCGCTGAGGGAGATGCCGCGGATGACGCCCTTGCACGTGGAGTGGGGGGCGGCCTCGTAAGCGCTCACCTCAAAGCGTCGATCGGCGACGGAGATGCCCGAGATACCGACATAGCGTGCAGCGTTGTTTCTGTTGGGTGTGCTGATCACCATTATATTTTGTTGAAAGTTGGGACACATCGTGTCGGTGTCCCGTGTCGCCGAATCGAGTCCGGCAGCCTGCCATATGGCGTCGGCAACCGCAGTAGGTCCCACCTTGCTGATACATAGACCTCCCCTAGGCCGCACGATGATCTTTGCCTCCTCCTTGGGCAGCGGAGGCATCCTGCCCCCTCGAATAATCTTGCTTTTAATGCCCGCGTGGTCGGGGCGGCACCGAGCGTTGGAACCGGCGTTAGGCTGAACTTCGACCACATCGGCGCCAGTCTGGTTGGCGGCCGCGTTTCTCCTTCTCGTTGAACGTCTGGCGTCAACGAGCTGCCACCCGGAGTCTTTAGTAAAGTCCTCAGGAGTTAAAATCTCCCCCTCCACCTCACAGTCCATCATCACGAAGTCCGTGGAAAAGAAGAGGCGGGCGAGCGATGCCTAACCCTAACGCGGTTAGGGTCAACACACAGTCACGTCGGGGTTCATAGAAAAACGGCAGTAAAAGTCACAAAAGTCCACCCACCCATAAAAGTCGGGTATCGGCGTATTCCTCTTGACCTCACGGATCCAAAAATGTAGGAAGTTCAAGGACACACACTCAATAAACATTCGAAAAATGAGCAAAAAGCAGGAGCCAAACGAAACACGTCACATGTGGCTCATACCCACATACTTTTCTTATATACTTTTCTTATATAGGGATTTTATTGTGACCTGGATGCTGCGATTCTTTCTTTTTTCTGCGCAGCCTAGGCATACAAACTGAAATTAAGTGGTATGGACTAGGCGCGTCTTGATTGATCAATGTAATGCACTAAGAAAATTTCCCGCAGTGTGACTGTGCCCAGACGAAATTTGAATGTTTTAGCTGGTGCGGTCATCTCTACACTTTTGCTTCCAACTTAGTGCTCCCTACTTATCCCCCACTATTGTATTATTGTGATTTCTTTTATCAGCGAATTCCTCATTGCAATTTGCCAGGTAAGTGATGTCCTCACCTTCCATTGCATAAATCCGATGGAAGTAGCAGATGTGGCAGAACTTGAAGCTGAATTACTTTGCCGACCAGGAAAGCGTACGGTTGGTCACCATTCGGTGGGGGGGGGGGGGGGGGGGGGAGAGAGTCGAGTAGAATGAGAGCTGATGCTTTATTTTATGGATGGTACTTCGGCCAAATTGGATAAGGTATGGGAAGGGGAATGAATACGTCGAGGCACGCGGGTAGCACCACGCAGTCCAATTAGGCCAGTCAATTTCAGAGGGCCTAGGTGGCACATATATGACATGATTTAGGAGCGCAAACACACACGCACGCACACGCACGCACACACACACACGCACGCACGCGCACACACGCACGCACACACACACACACACAGTTACGTGTTTCGTGAGCTTCAAATCTGGCGCTATGCGTTAAGTCTCTTGAATTTCGCGCACCTAGTCCTTTTAATTTGGCCTCTTTTATATTTAAGTAACAAAGATTAAAGAAATCCCTCTGACGTATACTTTCAGCTTTTTCACTTCACATTGAAGTGTTTTGAACCCATGCCATGCTGGCAACAATGAGCTACGTCACTCGCGATTTTTCGTTCCTTTTGATTGTTTGGATTCGTCCGGTTGTTTTCGAATAGCCTGGTTTCGCCGGAGGTGGAGGTGTCTGCTTTCTGCCGCTCCGTCTCTGAGATGTTCCACTGCGTGTTCGCCGGTTGGACATGACTTACAACTGTTTGCTAAGCACATCATCGAGTGACGTGAATCGTCGTAACAATTTGCTGCAACATGTATTCGACGGAAACGGCCAAAACGATCGTAGGCGACTTGGCGCTCGTCTTTACCATTGTCAACTACGCGAGCGGAGTGTGAGTGGCTCAATTTACTGGCTCATAAAGTCCCGTTATCATGTCAACCGAAGAAACCTGCCTTAAGCGGCGTTTTGCGACCGCGCAGGTGCGCGGCGCAACACGTATGCAGAACGAGGGAAGTAATCCCGTGGAAGGCACTCTGAATGCTGTTGCGATCGCCGAAAGTGTGCACATTACTACCTTTGCTGTTTTCATTTCAGACAAATATGCAGAAAGGTGCGGGAAAAAGGTGGAACGCATGACTTGTCGCCGTTGCCGTTCTTGGCCGGAATGCTTGCGTAAGTGTTTAGACGTGGCAGTTCGAAGCGAAACTGTTCGACATTTGCATTTTCTTTCGTTCCTTGTCTAGCACATTCCTGTGGTTCGAGTACGGTGTTATGAAAGAAGATGGAATATTGGTGTGGGTGAATTCTATTGGTTTTCTGCTGCAGTTGTGTTTCCTGGCCTATTTCTATTCATACACGAAAGTAAAAGTGAGTATGAAGTTCTGCGTCATTCCTTGCACATGTCCTTTCGTTTCTTGTGACCGCGTGATAGTAATCTTGCATCTCAGGCCAGTAACTACGAAAAGAGTCGTGTTTTCTCTCTATAATGCTGGTGAACACATTAGAATAAATTAAACAAATTTCAGCTTGTTTAGTTTGTGTGAAAGATGTTCCACATCTTCTGGAATGCTATTCCGGTACTAAAACATCTGTTGCATTTAATCATATGCATGTTCTCACATGCATGTGGTCACGGGCAACACCAAAATAGAACTGACGCTGCTATGTCCCTGTCTACAATTGCTTACCCACCGAACAAATACTTGTCATTGCTTCCACTGCATCAACACATATTTACATGGAACTGAGACAAAAATGTTGTCTAATCATGCAAAAGTGGCATCGCACTACTTTGCTCCCTAAAAGTATAGTCTCCGTACAAAAGTTATAAATGGAGAAGAGAAGGTAAGGCAGATATTGTTTGTCTAGTTGTGTTTTCAGTGGGAGTCGTAATGCCCTATTATTCCTGGAGACAGTTATAATGTCTGCTTCACAATGCGGTTGCTGTGCCACCAGTTGCATGTTGACAGTGCACCAGTAAAATCAAAACTGGCATAAAGAACTGAGTTATCTACACACTGGCTGAATTAGAAATAAGACTTTCCTACTTTCCTACTTTCTGTTTCCAAAAGTGTGCACAACTTATGGTCAATTTACATTGGATTATTCAGGACTTCTGAGTTGGAATAACTTTGGTGTGATTTATTTATTTATTTATTTGCTTCGTCACAGTACAGCGTAACTGTCTTCCTTTTTTGCATGTGTTTAAAAAATTGATGAAGTCAGTAACAGTACGTTCAACTGGTAGCTTTCGAGAACACTAGAGCGCTCTCACGGTGTAGTTTACATTCGGCTGGCCGAAAGTGGCCGCTCGGAAAGCATTTACCAGGTTCATTCATAGCACTCGGAGGCATTCCCAGATTCAACCAGATTCAATTAGGAGTGGAAACTCCGTCAGTTGCGGCGACCAGAAAATGTCACAAGCCTGCGGAGCCACTATCATGCTGGTGGCACCTGGCGGCCGAGAAAGAAATTATTGCAGTCTTGGTTGCCAGGGCAACCGCTCACGTGTGTTACTCCCGTTCGCGGCCGCACGCCTCTACAAGTTCTACTGAGGGCACTCACGCGTCCCACCTGCGTCCCATCTTAGGCTAGCAAATTTCAAACAAGGATACACTGCATGTATCAGCACTGAAAGTATTACGGCCCTCGAACAGACACTGACAAGAACAGTTACTGTTTCACTTAAAAGCCCACAAAAACAATGTTAAGGCATGCACACTGAAGCGAATGCCCGTGTCGTCTGCTTTGAGCAGGAAACACGGGCGCCGCCGAAGAGAACGCGCCCGAGCAGCACCACTGGGCTGCTGCTCTTTTTTTTTTTTTTCCGCTGCTGTTTGCATGACGTGCCGCAAGGTGCCGCCACTGCATGCGCCCCCGTCGGCGCATACTAATGTGACGTTATCTGGCCGCACGCAAGCGCCCGCGCTGGCGGGAGTTTCTACTCCTAAATAATCTTCCTCCGTGTTCTAGGACCACGTAGCACATTTGGCTGGGCAAGGTTTTCCCTCTCTCCAATCTCTAAAGGGCTCCACATTGCTGCAAACCGGGTTGGAGCGCGGTAGGAAACAGTCAACTGTACCATTAACCCACAATCTGTACTATGATTTAATATACTGCACGAGAATAGAAAACTGGGCAAGTTGGATTATATTAGCCGAAACAGTAGATGCGTAAGTATAAAACCAAAATGAAGATGTAGAAAGAGACATTTATTTTGTTTGCATGATTTAATATTTGTTTGCATGAATTTAATATTTGATTGTCCTGGTAATTCCTGTCAATGTTGCTACCAGTGTTTGTATACCTATTTATTTGTGATGTTGAAACCCTTATAAGCAATGTTGTCAGTTCCCAGGAGATGTTTACGTGTATGATTTCCACGCCCCAAGTTGAAATATACTCCGAACTTCAAGACTGTATAGATGGGTATTCAAGAAACAGTGCTGTAGCAGCATTCATTAAAGTATCCTCAGATTGGTTGTGGCAATAATAGGGTATATTTGAAATTCTTCAAGTTTGCTTCCCCACACATCTCATTTTACTGGCACGAGATAGTGGAACATTGCCCTAGAAATGAAAATAAAGCAGGAGCACGTGACCTGGTGTCGCTATGCTTGCCACTGTCTTTCTTTACTAAATCCTCACTGTTTGCTGGCTTACCCTCAGCTTACTGGGTGTGGTGCGATGCAGGTCGGCCATTTTATGTGGGGTAACAAAACCACGTGGGAAAGCCAACTACCAGCATTTTGCAGTTTCTTTATTGTACAGGGTTGCTTTGTTTAAGCTTCAACTCTGTATGTGGTTGCTTATGTGTACACATTTTCTGCTTTTTCTTTTTCGAATTGCTGAGGTAAGGGGTGCAAGTTACATATAGGAGTGGGGTTAGTGTGCAGAAATGCAGTATACTCCTGCTAAGACAAGCTCAACGTGGACACAGGAAGGGACACACACAAACGCTCTCTGTGACCCTTCCTGTGTCCATGTGAAAAAGTTTCTGCGCTCAAACACTATATCAAAGACATCACACCGACAAGGCCAGAAGTCAATCCTTGCTAACATTTATTGTGTTTGTGTGATACAATGTATTGGTGTACGCACTCTTATATAAACCATTGAGTAATTGCTACTTTCAGGTGCTGTAAAAACTATGTGCCATCACAAAACCTGACATTTCACCAAGCTTCGTGGAAACTACTTCAGTGCCTTTATGTTAAAAAATGCCCCAAAGCATCTAGGGCATTATTAGCTGCATTATGTGTAAACACTGCTGTTTCTTGTGGCTCCTGGAGAATTCTTGTGGCTCCAGTCCTCAACTCGTTATCAATCTGCAGACACACCTTGATGACTTCCTCAGTAAATGTTTATATGGTGTCTATAGAAAAACTACGAGCCGACACGAGAAGCTAGACACGGAGCCATTTGTTTCTTGCTCCTTCACTTCTTTTTCTTTTCACGCAGTCCTAGTCTGCGTGCGTTTATTCTTCTTTTTCTACATCCTCGCACCCAAAGGAGTTGTGGGCCAACTCGAGTGTAGAATTTCTGTGCAGGTCTCCGTACAAACTTGCCATTTTGTGTCTTGATCCTACAGGCCCGCACTACACCATCTTGGCCAGGATAAACTTCGACTATGCGCCCAAGGGGCCAAATACATCTTGAAATGTCGGGCTGTTCTACGAGAACTACGTAATCTACTTTTAGGTTACTGCTGGCACCTGATGAGTAGCGATGCAGTAAGCGCAACTCGAGGAGGTACTCTTTTCTCCGTCGTATCCACAGGTGGTCAAGCAGTTTCTGATGGTACCGCCACTTCTTGGTCAGATCGTCTGTTGTTGCTTGCGCGCACCGCGTTTCATAGTCTGAGCTGTGTGTTCCTGAAACCGCCATCAATGACCCTCCGACAAGAAAATGGGCTGGACATATTGCTGAAGGTTCCATCGCGTCAGTATACGTGTAGGTCAAGGATCGTGAATTGATCACTGCTTCCGCTTCAAGCAGTACTGTCTCAGTCTCTTCGCTACTCAGGTAGCTCTTTCCAAGTACTTTCCGCAGAGAAGTTTTGATGGAGTGGATCAACCTCTCCCACAAACCACCCCACCAGGGGTAGTTTGTGGGAGAGGCACAATGAACTTCCACTGGACGCGATGTTTGGCTAGGAAAGATGCAAAAGGGGAGCTTTTCATAACATCCCATATGTCTCTTAGGTTCCGTGATGTCTTTTTGAAGGCCAATGCGTTATCCGAATATAGTGTCTGTGGCACTGCTCTGCGAGCTAGAAATCTACGGAACGCTAGGAGGAAGGCTTCTGCTGAGAGCCCGCTCGTCAATTCTAGGTGTACTGCTCGGGTGGTGGCACTGGTGAGTAGCAGAATGTATCCTTTGCAGTCGGTGGCAGTCGGTGCAGTCTGCTTTATATGGAGTGGTCCTGCAAAGTTTAGTCCAAATACTTCAAATGGCGATCGGCTTGTTCTCGAAGAAACAAGCCGATCGAGTGTCAGGGGAGCACATTGCACTTTTGCTGGATTCGCGCTATATTTCTTAGACAGAAAGCAGGCATTAATAACTCGTTTGGTTTCCTGCCGAGCACGAATAATCCAGAAACGCTGGTGAACCTGTACCATGGTACTCACAATACCTCTGTGCACTGATCTACAGTGCGCTTCGATGATTACCAACTTCGTGAAGGGGTGGTGTCCCGGTAAAATAATAGGATGCTTCTCCTCGTACGTCTTGTCCATTCGTTCGTCGACCTCCGAGTCGAAGTTGTTTGCTCTGGTCGATGAAAGGGTGAAGATCTTTTAAGATGGAGTGCTTAGGAGCGGCATTTCCGTGCAAAAGCCATTGTATGTCCACAAGAAAAGCCTCTCGTTGAACATGACAAATCTAGAACGTTTCGGCGTTGATGAGGTCTTCTGCTGATATTGTTTTTACAGTCGCTGCTGGCATTCTTAGACTTCGATTCACAAATCGGAAGAGCCAAGATGTGACACGCAGAAGTTTTTGCAGATTGCTGAACTTTGTTATATCAATTAGCGTGTCCGCGTGATGTTGTGCCTGGAGAAAAATGCTTGGTGGTTCATACGCTGGCTTGAAGTCCTGGCAAGGTTTACGAATTCACCTTTTTTACGGTGCGACGGCGCATGCGCCCTGCCCTAGCGGATTAGTCACGAAATGTTTTGGAAGGGATGTGTGCGCAGCCGTGTCTTGAGGTAAGATCCCCCGAAAAAAAAAAAGCACTTGGACGCGCGCTAATGCACACTCGTGCCTTGTACACGTGGAAACTCCACTGGTACCTTGACGTCGGTGCAGTGCCGAAAACGTGTGCAGCGTAACTGCAACTCCAATTTAAAACAGAAATCGGCCAGTGTGTAGTCCAGACTGCACCCTGAGCCATGTAGTTGCCGCCTTTCATTGATGGCTAGCAAATTTAACGAAAAATTCCCCTGCACTACACTTGTGCGACTCTTATAAACATCACGTTGCTGGCGAAGTCTTATTGCAGCGTGAGCCCTCACTTGCTGGTGGCTGCAGCGCGCGCCTGAGTTCACGTACTCGTTTAAGGCGCGGTAACACTGGGTCGAAACGAGACCGACAAGACGCTCATGCCAACGATTGGCCTGGGTCGCTGAGACAATCTTATCATACTAGGCCGACAGCAACACAGCCGACGAGCGCGAGTTGTGCTGTGACGGGCTTTCTTGTCGATGGCACCGACAAAATCAGCGTGCCGACCATCGTTCGACCGAACCCCGCACGACCGGCCGTCGAACCAACAACGCGATATATCCGCAGTGCCTTCGCTTGCATATATGATCATATAATATATACATATGTATATATAATTGTATTAATCGTGCTCAAAATGAATCAAAGATGCCTACGGAGTTGAAATGCATAAGTTTCGACCCTCTCATGTCGAGAACATGAAGTGTGAGCCAATGTTGATCAAGTTCAGTCAAGGTTAGACCTGGCGCCGTCAAGCTCTTACACCTGCTACCGGCGGTTTGAACTGAATTTAAGCAGTTAGGGCAAAGGAAACTGCTTTTATTGTTCGTTTCTGGCCTTACTGATTTGAAATCAACGACTCTTAAGTTCACACAGCACGTACACAGTAAGCGGCAAGCGGCGACACAGCGCTAGCTGTGCCAATACCTGTACGTCATCGTACTCGTAGGCTGCCGGTTGCATTCGTTACGTAGATGGGTTGATCTGTACGTGGTGTTATGCTGACACATTTCTCAATTCCAGTAATGTACAGTTTACCTTTGTGTCAAACGGGTAACAAGAGACGGTTCATTCGGTAAAGCAGCATAAACAACTGTCTCGCTCAGTTATATCAACGGTCTCAGCGATGGCATCCGCGTTTTCGCGAGAGAACAACACGACCCATAAATGAGCGCTTATTCGAGCACAGATTTCTCTAATAATGCTTTATAGCATGCGCAAACTGTAAGTATGATGAAGTTAAAGAAAAGCGAGAATCAGAAATAAATGAACAGCCAGTTATATTTGTATCTGGATCACAGTTACCATTGTTTAAGCAGTTCGGCCGCTCATTGATTCATCTCAGGGTGGAACAACACGGCTCAGATGTGCAGATATGTATGTTTTGCTACGGTTTAACATTATTTCATATCAGTGATGTACCTTCTCTCCAATATTTGATGCTAACAACGATATATGGCTGTAGATATCGATGTATACAAATGCACCGTTTTTATAAATCCGGCGTGGAAGGCTGCGCTTGAAAACTTCTTGAATATGCGAAATATCTAAAGAATGTGTAAAAAGAATACAAAAAGCGAGCTCCAAGTGCTGAAATCAAAGACAATGAACTCCAAGGCAGCCGCTTCGGCAGACGGAACTCAGTGTGCCTCTATCGGCTGCATTGTTTGCACAACAGTGCACTTAGGTCTGCTCACCCAGCAGTCAGTGAGCGCTACATTGCGTCCAGGAATGACGCGCTGCCCCGGAGAAGCAATTAATAATTATTTGTGATCCACGAAACGCACAACCGACGCGCACTCAACATGGACGCAGTTGCACAAATCAACCGGCGAAATCCCCGGCACCATGTTTCCAGTGGCGTGTGGCAGAGGGCAGCACAGGAAAATGAAAAAGGCGGATTGTGTCTACTTCTTCAGGCCATGCTGACTTCGGCTGTTCCAACCATTTGGGACCATTCCACTAGTTGCTGCTCTCCCGCAAGGCTCTTGCAGATATTCCCCGAGTAAATAAGTCGGATGGATTGGGATCGCCTGGACGGTAACGCCATGGCTCCAGGCCAGTAACGTCTATTATCTCTATCACTCTATTTTTTACAAATTAGCCCAACTCATTTTGTTGGTCACGGATCCAGCTCATTACGATCATGGAGTCAAACCACATGACACAGGGCAGAAACCTTGAATCCAATGACAACCGGATATATTTCATTAGCCTTGCTCCTACTACTGCTGCCATGAGCTCTAGTTTAGGCAGCGTTAGCACTTTTATCGATGCTATGCATGATTTGACTGCTACGAGTGATGTGACTATTGCCACGGATCTCCACTACCCTCAAATAAGCACAAGCTTCGTATGCTTTCAAGCTGGCGTCAGAGAAGATATGAAGCTCCGCAGTGTCTATCTCGCCTCCAGGCCAGCTCTTACACATTGTGGGATTGTCACAGAAGAGAGTTGAAAGGCGTCTGCGGACCATTCTTTCCACTGATTCTTTGTCTTCAGGCAGCTCTTCGTCCCATGGGCTCTTTAATACCCATAAGCGCTGAAACAGCAGCTTTGCGGTCACAATAAACGGGGAGAGTATGCCAAGGGGATCGAAGATTCTATAAGCAGTTTTTAGTATAGTGTGTTTCGTGTCGCCTTGAGCTTTATTCATATTTATTTATTTATTTATTTATTATTACCTCAAAGGCCCCGGTGTGGGGTATTACATGAGGGATGGGTGATCGCTTCAGCAAAATGTGGACTCAATGGGAGCCTTGAAATGATGTGGAATATATCGGAATAAGGAATTTGCCGAGAATTCGAAGAGGTCATTCACTGTGTTCCAGTGCATACCTAATTTAGGAAATTTTTTGTGCACCTTCTAGTTGTTCTTCGTTGCGATCAAACACCTCTTGTAGCTGTTTATCATTCGTTTTCCACTTACGGAAGTTCATGCCGGCGTCATTCATGATTGTCTTCGAATTCTTGTAGATGTCTAAACCTTCTTCGAAAGTGTCCGCACCAACGAGCAGATCATCGACATAGAAGGCTTTCTTCAGGATGGAGGCTAATGCCTTGTCTTCATCAGATACGATGTCCAAGTGATATTGAATAGTTGCCATTAGCAGAAATGGACTTGATGTGGACCCAAAGGGCACCCGAGTCATACGCCATTCTACTATGTTATTGCTCTGGCTACCAAGGACTGTATCGAACCAAAGAAAGTGGAATGCATCTCGATCAGGCTCCTGTATCTCGATTTGCAGAAACACCTTCTCGATGTATGAGTTACAGGCTATGGAGTACCAACGAAAGCGTATCGGGACCTATAACAGTTCTGGATTCAGATTTTCCCCTTTGTCCAGGCATTCATTAAGCGATGGTAGACCTTGTGCATGGGACGACGCGTCATACACTACTCCGAGCTTCGTAGTCAGTGATTCATTTCTGATCACTTCTCTATGAGGCATATAGTAGACAGCTCTTCAGTTAGGAATCTTTCCAGGCACTAACTCCGCATGCCCGAGTAAGGGATATTGCCTTATGACCATTTCGTATCGTTGCAGCTGTCCGTCATGTAGTGATAACCTTTTCACCAGCTTGTGTAGGCGATTAAGAGCTATGTCGAGGTTATCTCCATGTAAATGTTTGTGCTTATAATGTCTGCATTTATATATAAATAAATAAATCACGTAGGGCTCATACCAAGGCCGCACATTTCAGCTCCGCTCCCAGAGTAGAGCTGGTGCGGGGAAAGTTGTGTGGGGGGGGGGGGCGCCGGATCACGTGACGCACTCGACCAATCGGTTGTTTGGTGTGTCACGGGGAGGGAAAGGAAAGGATCAAAAGCGACTTGGCGTGCGCTCCACCGGGCTTCCCTCGCCTCAGATCAGTTTTGGCGTCCGGATGGGAAAGCCGCGCGTGATGCGTTCTGCTGAGGAGCAGGCTGCGTTTGAGCGACGGCACCGCGAACTGGCTCGGGAAAGAAGGACTCGTCGTCGTGATGAGCCACCGTCGCTGAGTTTAGGGCAAACGAAGCAGAACGCCTGCGACAGTGTGGTCTTGCCACAATCTTTGCTTACCCCCATTTTCTCGACCGGGGAAGGACTGGTGATTTTTTCGTCCGCACTTCGTTGGCAATGTTGAGGAGCCGTTCCACTGAAGCGCTTGAGGGTACTGCCGTGTTGTACTTGAGGAAAAGTTGGTTCACTCCCTAGAAGTTTTTCATCTGCGACAGCGGGTAGTCACCTGGTACCAGCAAGTACCGCGACAGCTCATCTTGTGCCTCGGCTGGAAGGCTTCGGTGCCCGTGAGGACTGGAAACTTTCCATCCGCCTCGAAGTCCCTCGAGTGGCGCTGCGATCCTGACGTCATGGTTTCTTTGCGGCAGGCCGGCATGGAGGAAAGAAACTACAGGAGGGAGCATCACATGACAATCTTGAAGCCTAGTAATAAAAAATACAGCGGAGAACTCACGAAAGAAATGCCCCACAGTCACGTGACATGGCAAGCGGTAGTTATTTGCGTCTCACGTGGTCGCCCATCCACCCTGCGTGATGTGCTGCGTACGTGCGTGCGTCTGTACGTGCATGCGGGCGGAACATTTACAGAAGGAACGCCGTTCTCTTTGTCGTTCCTTCATAAACGTAACGAGTTGCAGTTACAGTTCCACCGACCCTTAATGGAGCTGTGGCGTTCTTCCTTTCCTCCCAAAAAGAACTAGTTCCAGGAACGCCGTTCCGTACAGCACTGATTTCACGCAGTCCTAGTCTGCGTCCGTTTCTTCTTCTTTTTCTACAGTGACAGCCTTGCAGGTTTCCACATCATTGTAGATACTGCCATAACTGTTTTTGTCCACAGAAAAATTTCCATCAGCATTGTTTAATAACTGCGACAGTATACGAATTTTGGCTAATGAAGAACCTACTATCCCAAAATCGTAGTGGAAAAAAAGGAAAAAAAAAAGAAATACTAGACGAGAAAACAACATGCGGTTAAACCTGCTTATAACGAACCTCCATATAGCAAATTCCTGGATATAACGAAGTTTTTCTATTCCCTGCCATTGCTCCATAGAAGCACATGTATTTGAGACCTCTACGTAACGAAGTGGCAGCGGGAGACTCCCTCGAAATAACGAATTTTCTAAGCGCACAACCTAGAGATTTCGCCCCAAATTTTTGTTATTTTTGCGTGAGCAGCAACCGTAAGCACCTTCGCTGCTATGGAATGTGAAGCGGCAGCGGCGCACTTGGCGTGCTCTAATTCACGGAGACTGCGAGGTGAGAGCAAGCGCACGTGTGTGATGTGCGAGGCGGGCCTGCATCCCTCGACCCGGCGATCTTACCGCCGCGGGTGTTACCTTTCCCCCTCCCTTCATTCAAACCTGATCCAATTAACGCGCCTGCTGCAGCTGGCCTAGCCCACCAAGCCGGCACTCTCTTTTCCAGTTGATGTTGCCTAACAAAAAAATTTTTTTTTCTTTCAAAGTGCTGGCAGCGCCACTCTTTAGTTACTGCGCAAGTCTCTGCGCTTCACTTCACTAACCTGCCACTAGGTGACACTATAGACCTACACCATGTTTGTAAACAGCGGTAGGCACCGTTGATATAATTTAGGCCCTATAGCGACGTCGCATAGGCTCCGCCCACGTTTGCCGCCCCCGCTTGCACGCGAGGATGGCACTTTCTTTTTTTTGAATGGGGTGGGGGTGGAGGGTGCTAAAACCATGGATTTCATTATGAAGCACACGGTAGTGGGGGCGCCGGATTAATTTCGACCACGTGAGGTTCTTTAACGTGCACCCAGGGAAACGTTCTTGCATTTTGCCCACATTGGAATACGGCCGAACGAGATGGTAGGCCTAGCTCGCTGATCGCCGCAGTGACGGCCAGCAGCGCTTGCGATCTGGCCTGCAGCTCATCATAGTGCGCTTATGTTTGACAATGCGATTAACGTGGACTTAAATGAATTGGCGCAAATATCAAACAAAAAGCAAACGGTGTCTTTGGTGCAATTAGCAAATGAAACATAGTATATTTGCAAGCCAGCCGTGCTGCCTCGCTGAGACGGTCGGTGCTTGGGGTTCCGTCCGAACGGCGAAATGCCGTCGGATCGTTGCTCCCGATCGCGCCAGTGATTTAGTACTGGGCGCTGCTTCACGAAACACGCGCAAATTCGAGATATTTTTTCTATTAAGGACTATTTCATGTTAAAAACAAGCCGTAGCCGATTTCTACGTGGCCGTGAGCGGCGACAGAAGGGATTGCCTCGGTGATGGGACCGGCGAGGTACCGTCCTGACGGCAACGCCGGCTGTATAGGCCCGCGCAGTCTGAGCTGTTGGCCGCGGCTGTCCGATCGCTCCAACTCTGTACTAACACTGTACATTATTTCGCACTCGAAATTTAATTGACACATTTAGGCGCGTTTATGACATCCACACTGCAATTAACGCACCTGTGACTGTGCTGCCTGCGTATGTGAATGCGTGATAGGATATCTACACTGCAGGGGCTCAATTCTTTGAGATGAAAATGAATGTGAATGTGACTTGCTTTGTGGCGCATCTGCTTGCTCGACCTACATTCAAGGCTAATCCTAATCTACCTTTCCCATATAGTGTGGCAAGAAATTGTAATCACGCGCTAATAACGATCCTAAGATCATATGTAGGTTAACTAATGCATGCCATTCAAAATAAAAGAGAAGCTTAACGGTTACAAAATGTTTTGCACATAATGGATGATCTGGTATCAGAATCCAACTTTCCCTTTTTACCGCGGCGGCCCATTGCTTAAGCGACGGTTTTCATCAACAGGAAACCTATGAAAACTTTAGCGTCTTGCGTATTTCGACGCAACTCAGCTCGTCGACATACTGCATTTCTTCGTTGTAAGATCATAGAATAAAGGTCTCACAGATGGAACCGCACAACCACCCGCGACCCCCAGCGGCTGCTGTGGTAGGTGCCACACGGGCGGCGGCTCGTCGGCGGAGTTGACATAGCGCCGTGGTGTAGGTCTATACAACGCTACGACGCCATTGTGTCTCTCGCTCTTCCTTTCCGACGCCTTGCACTTGTGCGAAACGACACGCATCCAATACCTGGTGGTGACATTCCAAGGATGAGTGCTTCGATGAAGAAATGCAAGATATTGACTCTTGAGGACAAAATGGCCATCTTGGATGCCGTTTCTGGAGGCCAAAAAAAGGACAAAAAAAGGAGGCCAAAAACAGAAGCCTAGCTCCCTTAGCTTCGACCATGTGCTGTAGTACGTGTGCTTAGGCATTAGTCTACGAATTTTGTTTAACAGCGAATGTTTACAAGTTTATACGGCCGATAAAACTACTATCCTTACTTTGTATAGCTGTCTGCTAATTTGCTTTCGCAATCGATGCTTCGCCTTTAGGGCGAAACTGGGACTTTTTTGTTCATTGCAACTTTAGTGTATTGGGAGTAAATCTTGAGTGACAGTTGTATTTCTGTAAGAAAGCATGAGGTGCGCGGTACTGTAAAGGATTTTTTTTCCTCTATTTTGGTCATGGAAAATGGGTGCGCGTTACAATTGAGAGCATGTTTGAATCGAGTAAATACGGTGAGTGTTTCTTTTCGAATTTTCGTGCGGAACCTGCATATAACGAAATCCTCTTTATAACAAAGTTTTTCGGGAATTTGTCAATTTTGTTATATCCAGGTTTAACTGTGTATGTAAGAAATAGAATCGCAACTTTTCACAATCGCTTAGTGTAAAAGAAACTCGAACTGCATAATGAGACTTTCACATGAATTTGCAAATAGTGTACACATTATAATGCGTAATGCAGTCCAAGCAGGACGTATGACATGCATGAGTAGTCTCTACTAGTGCTGAAGTAGTTCGGTTCACCGCAAATTGTGTAAAAAGTAACTAACGCAGGAAAAATTTTCATTAAATTGAGATGAAAGAAACATCTTACTGAAGCACACAAAACATCGACACCAGAAAGCCATGTAGCTAGCAGAGTCACATCCTAGGAGTCTGCTGATCCAGTTTGTTGAGCCGACTAAGTCGGTGCAAAGGTATGGCGTAGGTGATTTTTTGTTTGTTTTTTTCCATTGGGCTTATGGGTAACAAAACAAATCTGCGCACATTGTTTCTCACATTTTAAAATTCATGTGGATCTTTATGGGAGTCTGCTGTATGGCAGACTCCCATAATGATTTCCGAGAGATTGCTGAACTATGCAGTAAAACATTGTTGTTTTTTCTTTGCGAAAGAAAACAAAAGTTTTCTCTTGTTATGCTTGCTGTCTAGCAGTGGCCAAGCTGTAGTTATTAGATCCACTTGCAGCTTTCAGCTCGCTTGTCAATCGGGTAGTGGCTGTCTGTTCTTATCTAAACATCTGCAATATTATGCTAGCTTTTGTTGAACTAGGACACTTTTCATTTACTTATGCATTTGCCATTCTCAGGAACTGTGCCATCATTTCTTAGCAGAAAGCACAAGCAATTGAGAAGCAGCCAGTGGATTAATATTGTTATGCGAACGAAGAATTAAGGACAGGAGACTATTTACAAGTATATTTACAAAAGATAGCTGCAGCGCTGGCCAGATCAGCCGATAGCTCGAGAGCCCAGAGCAGTTCGTGTTCTTCGTCTAGGCGCCCGCGCGCCTCGTTCAAACAACCAAATACCACACGCGTGTAGCATAATCCCCCGGCGGCAGAAGCGACGTCCCGGAGCGTCTAAATGTCATCACTGGGAGGGTGATACTGCTTCAGTCGTGTAAAGTGCACGATATCACTGGACTGGGAAGCAGATGGGGCGTCAGGGGCGATCTCGTAGGTGACGGGAGTCACGGCACGAATCACTCGGTAGGGGCCTGTGTAACGAGACAGCAGTTTTTCTGACAGGCCGACCTGACGCGACGGAGACCATAGAAGCACCAAAGAACCAGGCGGGAAGTGCACGTCACGGTGTCGCTGGTCGTACAAACGCCGTTGACTCTCTTGGGAGTGCAGAAGGCGGCCACGGGCAATTTCCCTTGCGTGGGCAGCGCGGGCGATGGCGTCAAGTGCATATTCACTGGTGGGTGCTGCGTGAACGGGGAGGCTTGTGTCGAGGGGCAGTGTTGGTTCTCGGCCGAACAGAAGGAAAAATGGCGAATAACCGGCTGTGTCGTGGCGCGAGGAATTATACGCAAAGGTGACAAACGGTAGAGCGAGGTCCCAGTCAGTGTGGTCGGAAGACACATACTTCGCGAGCATGTCTGTGAGAGTGCGATTAAGACGCTCCGTGAGGCCATTCGTTTGCGGATGGTATGACGTGGATAGCTTGTGCCTCGTGGCACAGGACTGCAGGATGTCCGCGATAACTTTCGACAGGAATGTCCGGCCACGGTCTGTGAGAAGTTGTCGCGGAGCTCCATGTAATAAAATCACGTCGCGTAGAAGAAAATCGGCAACATCTGTGGCACAGCTTGTAGGGAGCGCTCGGGTGATGGCGTAGCGCGTGGCGTAATCTGTGGCCACAGCGATCCACCTTTGCCCAGAGGTAGAAAGAGGAAAAGGACCAAGTAAATCTAAACCAACCCAAAAGAATGGTTCCGCGGGAATGTCAATTGGTTGAAGGTACCCAGCAGGGAGCGTCGACGGTGTCTTGCGTCGCTGGCATTTCTCACACGCAGCTACGTATCTTCGAACGGAGCGAGCAAGCCCTGGCCAAAAGAAGCGTCGGCGGATCCGGTCGTAGGTACGTGACACACCGAGGTGACCGGCAGTGGGGAGGTCGTGAAGTTCGTGGAGAACAGCCGAGCGAAGGTGTTTAGGGATCACAAGGAGTAATGCTGGGCCGTCGGGGTGAACGTTGTGGCGGTAGAGTACGCCATCTTGAAGTGTGAATAAGCGAAGGGAGCTGTCGGCAAGTGACGATTCCAGGCGGTCAATGATGACACGCAAGGACGGGTCACGGCGCTGCTCGTCGGCGGCATGGACCAGTGGAAAAACAGAGAGAACGCAGGCGTCGGTGTCAGTATCAGACGTAGAGGACGGGTCTTGGACTGGGTAGCGAGAGAGGCCATCTGCGTCCTGGTGTTGGCGTCCCGACTTGTACGTCACTGTGTAGGGATATTCTTGTAGTCGGAGAGCCCAACGACCGAGCCTACCAGTAGGATCCTTGAGCGACGAAAGCCAACACAGCGCATGATGGTCTGTGATTACTGAGAAGGGCTTGCCATATAAATATGGGCGGAACTTTGAAACAGCCCAGACGAGAGCAAGACATTCGCGCTCGGTAATCGAATAGTTGCGCTCTGCAGTTGTCAGGAGCCGGCTAGCGTAGGCTATAACGCGGTCGTGTCCGTGTTGTCGTTGCGCTAAGACTGCGCCGATCCCATAACCACTGGCATCGGTTCGGACCTCTGTAGGTGCGGACGGGTCAAAGTGGGCCAAGATCGGTGGATTGGTCAGAATCGTGATAAGGCGTGAAAATGCGGAAGCCTGAGGGGAACCCCAAGTAAAAGGTACGTCTTTCTTCAGAAGTTCAGTGAGTGGTCGAGCGATTGCTGCGAAATCCTTCACAAACCGTCTGAAATAAGAGCAGAGCCCCACAAAACTCCGGACGTCTTTGACAGACTGAGGTACAGGAAACGCTGTTACTGCTCGAACCTTCTCCGGGTCGTGTTGTACTCCGGAAGCATCGACGAGATGGCCGAGCACTGTAATCTGGCGGCGTCCGAAGTGGCACTTCGATGAGTTAAATGGAGCCCAGCCTTGCGGAAGACGTCAAGGATAGCTGCGACGCGCTCAAGGTGCGTCTCAAACGTAGGAGAAAACACAAGGACGTCGTCGAGGTAGCAAAGGCAAGTTGACCATTTGAAACCTTGAAGCAGAGAGTCCATCATCCGTTCGAACGTGGCGGGGGCATTGCATAAACCAAACGGCATAACCTTAAATTGGTAGAGGCCATCTGGAGTGACGAAAGCGGTCTTTTCTTTGTCTTGGTCATCGACGGAAATCTGCCAATAACCAGATTGAAGGTCAATGGACGAAAAGTATTTGGCACCGTGAAGACAATCAAGAGCGTCGTCAATTCGTGGTAACGGGTAAACGTCCTTTTTAGTGATTCGGTTTAGGTGGCGGTAATCGACACAGAAACGCCACGTGCCATCTTTCTTTTTGACGAGCACCACCGGCGAAGCCCAAGGGCTCGACGAGGGCTCAACAATGCCTTTGGCGAGCATCTTGGTGACTTCCTGCTGAATAACTTGCCGCTCTGCCGTGGACACACGATACGGTCGGCGATGAATGGGAACAGCATCACCAGTGTTTATCCGATGCTTAACAAGGGACGTCTGACCAAGTGGGCGATTGTCAGTGTCAAATATGTCGCGATAAGAAAGCAAAAGGCGATATAGGGCGGCTGCTTGGCCAGGGGCGAGGTCCGGAGCGACCATGGGACGTAATGGGCCGTCGAGGTTCAAGGCACCCTGCGGGTTATCAGGAGGATCTGGAGACGCGTCGGCTGCAAAAGCAGTGACGTGGTCGTCTGTCACTGACCGGAGCGTGGCCACCGCTATGCCTTCAGGTAACACTTGCTTCGTCAAGCCAAAATTGACAACGGGGAGACACATCCGATTAGCGGCAAGGGTAACGACGGAGTGTGGCACAGAGATGTCGCGCGCCAGGAGGACATCACGAATAGGGGCGACGACATAGTCGCCATCAGGCACGGTTGCCGTTGAGGCCAATTCGACGAAGGTTAGGGCTTTTGGAGGTAACCGAACAAACGCTGTAGTGCATAGGGTGTGCGGTTGTTCGGGGCGGACGTCGGAAACAAGAGGAAGCTCGAGGCACAGCGTACCGGTGGAACAGTCGATGAGGGCAGAATGCGTCGTCAGAAAGTCGAGCCCGAAGATTAGGTCATGAGGGCAACGGGTCAGCACGGAGAACAGGACGGGAACTTGGCGGCCAGCAATTCCTACGCGAGCAGTGCACATACCACAGACGGCAACAGTGGCGCCATTGACGACGCGGACGGCTCGAGTGACGGCAGGCGTAAGAACTTTTTGAGGCGACGACATAGGTTAGCGCTCATTATGGACACTTGGGCTCCAGTATCAATCAATGCCGTCAACGGGACACCGTCTACATCTACTTCAATTAGGTTCGTGTTCGTGAGGAGCGTCAACGGAGGATTTGGACAGGACGAACGTGATGCAGCACTACCTCCAAGAGCTGCATGGCCTAGTTTTCCGTCCGGGAGGGTCCATAATTGGTCGGCGACGAATAGCGGCGTGGCTGGGGCGACGGGGACCGACGGCGCTGAGGTGACGGCGAGCGAGTGGGACGACTGTCATCGACGGATACGTGAGAGCTAGTAGGCATACGGCGAGGCGAGTAGGGGCGAGGGTCGGCAAATGGGCGAGGAGGCGGGGAAAAGTAGCTCGAATACGGCGATGTCCAGGAGGTGCGGCAGTGGCGAGCGACGTGGCCAATGCGGTGGCAACGAAAGCAAATGGGCTTGTCGTCCGGAGTTCTCCACTCTGAAGGGTTGCGGTATCTGGGACGGGAATACAGATCACTGGGAGGCGCAGCTGTCGGCACCAATCGGGCGTCAGCTCGGGAGATGGAGCAGGCAGCAGGAAAACCGAGGTTGGCAAACTCTTGCCGCACAACCTCCTGAATGAGGGAGATCGCTGGGGCTGGTTGGTCAATGGTGGGGTCAAGTGGGCGCGGAAGGAACGTGGCAGGACTGGCAGCCTCGAGCTCGCGGCGAACAATACGCGTGACGGTCTCATTGGAGGGGGGTGAAGCGGTAAGGGCGACGCAGGACGACGTCGCAGCCGTGTTAGGGAGCCGGGAGAACTGTGGAATGACGCGACGGCTTTTGGCGAGCTCAAAGCGGCGGCATTCCTTGACAATGACGTCGATGGTAGACACATTGTTAAAGATCAACAAGTTGAAGGCGTCGTCCGCGATCCCCTTGAGAACGTGGCCAACCTTGTCAACTTCGACCATGTTCTCGTCGACCTTCCGGCAAAGAGCTAGCACGTCTTGTATGTACGAGACATACGATTCAGTGGCAGACTGTACGCGTGTAGCAAGCTCTTTTCTTGCAGCCTGCTGCCGACCGGTCGGATTGCCAAAGAGGTCGCGGAGCTTCTCCTTGAAAGCGTCCCAGCTAGAGATCTCCTCCTCGTGTGTCCGGAACCAGACACGAGGTGTTCCGCCCAAGTAGAATAGGACATTAGCTAGCATTATGGTAGGGTCCCAGTGGTTGTTTCGGCTAACAAGCTCATACATGCATAGCCAGTCATCAACGTCAACATTATCTTGGCCGGAGAATAAGCCAGGATCGCGGGGAGTGGCAACCGTGACGTACGTTGTGGTTGGAGTTGCAGTAGAAGCAGCAGACGAGTTGTCGTCACCGGGAGCCATGGCGGAAAGCTGGACGGTGCGGCCGCTGCGGAGCTCCGTGGCGAGGACGGGGAACGGCACGCTCCACCAAAATGTTACGCAAACGAAGAATTAAGGACAGGAGACTATTTACAAGTATATTTACAAAAGATAGCTGCAGCGCTGGCCAGATCAGCCGATAGCTCGAGAGCCCAGAGCAGTTCGTCTTCTTCGTCTAGGCGCCCGCGCGCCTCGTTCAAACAACCAAATACCACACGCGTGTAGCGATATTAGTTGTATTGAAGCTCTTTGAATGTGCGTGTGTGGCCACCCTGCTATTGTTCTATATAGCCATTCGTGACGTATAATTACAATTTTCTGGCACTTTTCTTCCAGCCATAGCATGAATGTAGCATGATTGTAGTTTTCCTCATTAGTGTAGTTAATAATAAAGGTTTTATTTTTTTTTATTTTTTGTCTCTCACCACTCACAGGGCTCCTTGAACTGGAAGATTTTAGTCCTTCTTGTTGTGCTGGCCGGAGTCTATTATGAGGTCACCTATTTGATCAATGACAAAGACGTTGCTCTGGCTGTTGTGGGGATGATGGGCTGTATTGCAGCATTTTTGTTCTTTGCATCACCTCTGTCCAGCTTGGTAAGTGCATCTTGGAAAGTGCTCGTTGCTTAGGATTTCAACTGCATTCCTTAAATATTCTGTTGACGCTGCAGCTTCACGTGGTCCGGACACAAAGTGTTGAAACTCTCCCGTTCCCACTCATCCTGTCTGCATTTGTTGTGTCAAGCCTGTGGACACTGTATGGCTTTATTTGTGAAGATGCATTCATTTATGTGAGTACCACTTATCCTTTTTCTTCTTGTAACTTTGTGCAGGCAACCAGCCGCTTCATTGTTGTCTAAAATTTTCATAGGCTGTATGTTCTTCATTGTCTGCAACTTTCATTGTGTTTTACATTCAGCAGACTGTATATAAACTGCAAAGAGTTGTTTGCTTTTGGCGCTCTAGACGTAAGCGTGTGACCATTTTATGCAACGGTTGTATTTGCCAAACTAAACTTCTGGTCCAAGGCATTGATAATCTGAAAGCTTTGCGAGCATGCTGAAATCAGTTTTCCTAGCTAGTGCTCTCCTCTTGTATAGAATGCCAAATACCTAAGTCTACCACTTTCTGAAGGGAGGTCATGTACCTTCTGTGAGACGCTTTCATTAAGGCTGTTAACTAGTACATGTTCAGAGTTAAGAAGTTGATTCCAAAACACAATGATCTCAGGTGCAAATAGTGATCCCAAGTGGCAGATGCGGAGCTTCGCCTTGCTCTCGAAATTTTTAGAAAAAAAGAAAAAAAAGAAAGTAACAATGATAATCCTGCATGATGGTTACTATAATTCTATCCTTTCTAAGTTTTTGACTCCCCCATCATTCTTAGAGGACCATCATAAACTGTATGAGGCAACATGTTTTAGTTGCCGCATGCATACTTCAATATGATTAGGCAGAATTAACTGGTGCTGCTACTGCGACAAGTTTTCTTTTTTTCTGGAGTGAAATGTCAAAGATGCTGCCTATCTTTGATGAGTCTTACTGTGATTAAAATACACGAGTCCAACCGTCCTTTGACAAGCTGTTAGTTGTGGATTTCCTTTGTTTTGTAATGGCAAGAGACACGACTGTGCTGTTAGTGGAGGCTGTTTACTTATCGCTCACATTCGTACTCTCGTGAGCTCAGCAGATGTTCGCCTACGCTTAGTTATGTAGCATTACTAATTTTGAAATGACTTACTGAATTGAATCTTGCATGTAGACAAAACCACATTTTTGTCAATATTTTAGTTCTTTCCACTGTGTGCTGTTACTGCACAGGTAAACTTAAAATGATGCATTGCTGCTGGCAATTACCATACCTCTAGCCTTGGAAATGGATTTGCCACACCACTGCTGAGCAGTCAAACCCATTTCCTATTAAAAAGAAAGAAGTTCAACTGGAAGGAAATTTTACTTTGGCTAAATTAGAGAGTTTTGAAATTGGGGTCCCAATTGCCTTGGGGCCCCAAGAAGATAGCAGGCCACAACTGAGCATGCGCTGAATGTGAGGCAGCCTTGGGTCATTGCGTTCGAGCCAACCCAAAGACCCTAAACTCGAGAAATAGTGTGGGTTCCCAAGCCGCGTTGGGTGGCTCGGGCGGACGACTGGCAGACGCGTAATAGCCAAGAGAGACATATGAGCCCAGCTATCCAAATCTCGTATGGCTCAGTCAAGTTGGTTGCAAAGCAAACTTGCCGTGTTCTGGGTGATATTCTGCATTTTTAAGAGGCAAGAGACTCAGGGCCATGCAAGAAGACGCTAGCTGTGCTTGGGTCATTGTTCTTTGACCACCTCAAACCCCTTTGGCTTAAAAATGGCAGCACCAAGTCATACAAATAATAACATAGTCATTATTTTTATTACGAACCTTTCCAAGCCTTTTTTTAAAATTAAAAATACATTCCTTTAGATTTCACTAGTAAAAAGACTCTTGTTTTTTTACTTTCAAACGCCTTATATTTTCGCCACTGTGGCATCCCGAGCGCACAACGCAATGCTGCCCTTGTCCCAATTCTGATGCCCCTCCAAACCCAAGAGCAACCAATGGCTTGGGGTCCCAACATCTTGGAGCGCCAATTCAAAAACTCTCTATTGTTTAGAAATGAGTATTGTAGGTATATTGAAGCAAGCTTGGCAAAGCCACGAGACTGGTAATTACCTAATTTTCTTATCAACATCTATTAAGTAACACCTAAGCAAATGACTTTTGCACCCGGTGGTTAACAGAAATGATGCCAATTCTAGACCATGACCTCCAAGACTTTCTGCATGCCCTAGTGCAGGTGCTGCTGATGCCCCACACTCATTGTCAACGTTCTTGGTTCTGCATCATTCCTGGCGACCAGTAATGGCAGTGGTCTTGTCAGTATCTGTATCAAAAGCATCTATTTTGCGATGCATTCAGTCATATTAAATTGCAACAGTTTGCATAGAGGCTATTTTAAGTCTGCACTACTTGAAACTAGGCTTCTTGTGTGGCCCAACATTTTTGTTGCAGTTGGCCTTCAACCTACTTTAGTGCCTGCAGGATTGATAGATTGATACTCAATCCCTCATCTTAAATTTGATTTTCACCCACACCCCTTCTTTATACAGTTATACCTGCTTATAGCGAACCTCCATATAACGAATTCCTGGATATAACGAAGTTTTTCTATTCCTCGCCGTTACTCCATAGAGGCTCACGTATTTGAGACCTCTACGTAACGAAGTGGCAGCGGGAGACCCCCTCGAAGTAACAAATTTTCCTCGCCGACAGCCTAGAGATTTCGCCCCAAATTTTGTCATTTTTGCACGAGCAGCAACCGGAAGCACCTTATCCGCCGCAACAGATTGCGAAGCGAGCGCACGTGTGCGAGGCGGGACTGCATCCCTCGACCCGGCGGTCTTGCCGCCGCGGGTGTGACATTTCTCGCTCCCTTCATTCAAACCTGATCCTGCCGCTTGCTGCAGCTGGCCTAGCCCGCCAAGCCAGCACTCTCCTTTTCCACTTGATGCTGCCGATGCACTGGCAGACCCTGTGACACATCACACTCGATGAGTGCGGACACGCTCTGTCAAACGCTGGCGGTGTGTGGAAGTGCCGTTGCAGAAGCAAGCGAAGTGACCTTCATGCTGTTGTCTATCGCTTGAACGCAAACTAAGCGCTGAGAACACACAGCAGGCACAAAGCTAAGAGCCGTCGACACACCTACACTGCCTAGACTCTGCCCCAACGCAGATTGCTTTCTAGATACGACCCGCGCGACCGGGCGCTGCCGCGCAGTACGCAGTTGATGCCAGAGTACAGTACAACGCTGCCCGCTATCCCTCCCTCCTCGCTCCCTCGCCGGTGCCTCGAGCACAACGAGAGAAGGCGTGCTTCCTCCTTGCTTTTCTTTCGTGTGCACGCGAGACTTAGACGCGGTCGCCTAATGCCAAAGCGTCCTTCCAAGCTGCCAAAAACGCATTGGCGGATGCCACACTGCTGGTGCATCCTCTGCACGTTGCACAAATGCGCCTCATCACCGATGCATCTAGTACGGCTGTCGGCACGGTGTTACAGCAGTTCCAGCGCAACTCCTGGTACCCACTCGGGTTTTTCTCGCAGAAACTGAAACCTGGAGAAACGCGATAGAGCACGTTCGGTCGTGAGCTGCTGGAGGTATAGACATTTCCGACACCTGCTGGAAGGCTCAAGCTTTCACGTTCTTACGGACCACAAGCCTTTGTCATTCGGTTTTCTCTGTAACTACAACGCTTCTACTGCACAAGAAATACGGCGCCTCAACTTTATCTCTGAATTCACCGTGGACGTTCGATACATTGAAGGCCCAGTCAACGCGGCCGCAGATTCTCTCTCCCATATCGACGCAATATCAACGCCCACACTTGACTTCGAAGAAATCGCCGCAGCGCAACTTACAGACGTCGAACTTTGGGACATCCGTTCATCCACCACGTCACTGGCGCTGTCCTACGTTCCCCTTCCATTTTCTTCGGGCACCATCGCTTGCGACGTGTCACGGGGTCGAACACGTCTGTTTGTCCCACTCCGGCTCCGCCGTCAAATATTCGACAAGCGTCATGGCACAAGTCATCCCGGAGTTCGTGCTACACAGTGTGTCATTACGACCCGCTTTGTATGGCCGAGGGTGAACTCTGATGTGCGCTGCTGGGCGCGTGAATGCCTTAACTGTCAACGCTCCAAGACAACACAATGCACGAAATCGCCAATTCATTACTTTCGCCCACCCGACGCTCGGTTCGATCACGTTCACATAGATATCGTTGGCTCACTCCCACCATCCAAGGGTGCTCTCTACATCCTCACTTGTGTGGACTGTTATACCTGCTGGTCTGAGGCATTCCTCTCACAGACGTAACGGCATTTACCGTGGCTTCCGCGTTTGTCAGTGGCTGGATCTCGTGCTTCGCATGCCCCAGCATTGTTACCACCGATCGCGGCCGACAGTTTGAATGCGATCTCTTCCGCGAACTCATGTGCCTGCTTGGTGTCTGCCATGTCCATACTACCGCTTACTACCCATCGGCCAATGGAATGGTCGAACACCTTCATCGTCAACCTAAAACCGCCTTGATGGCTCGCCAGGCTCGTGCTTCTTGGGCTCGTCCTGCTTGGCGTGCGCGTGTCTTTCAAGGAGGACCTCGGCTGCACAACTGTAGAGTTGGTCTATGGCTCAACGTTGCGTATGCCTGGTGAATTTTTCACGCCAGCTTCTGTCGCCACGCCCGATCCAGACAGTTACGTTCAACAGCTCCGCTTCCTCTTTTCACGCCTGCGTCCTTGCCCTAGCCGGGATGCATCGTCGACTGGCGTTTTCGTCAACAACGACATGACTACAGCGAGCCACGTTTTCGCCCAGCGTGAAGGCATCCGACCTTCCCTTACACCTCCCTACGACGGCTCTTTCAAGGTGCTCAGCCGGGCAGAAAAAACTGTCACCATCGAGCTCAACGGACGGACCTGAAGAAGTCGTGGCTAACAGAGTCAAACCCGCCTACCTGGTGACCTTGCCAGCATTGTGCACTTTTAATCACTTCACCACCGCAGAAACAAAGGATTTACGCGAATGCCTGACTCCAAAGGCCGTTTCTTGGGCTCTGCGCTGTGCTTCTCCTAAAAGGGGGGACGATAGCCCTCTAGCGGCTATCGTCATCTTCATCAGTCGCCTTTTATTTATGGCGCACTCAAGTGCATGGGCATGTGCCTCGTTCCTCATGCTGCATGCTGCGAGGTTAGAAAAAGATAAGAAGAATAAAATATAGTCTCTTCTTCTCCTGTCATCGGCCTGAATAATTCCTTGTTCTTTCACTTGCCGACTCACGCATTGTTATAGTGGACCTAACCTCGGTCCCTATTGACCCTTTTCGCGGCAATCCCGTGGGCGCTGCCATGTTTGATCTTGTGGTGACGCGTCCATTGTTTGCCTCAACTGCCTCTATTGCCTCCTTGTTTACAATGGAAGTGTATGACGCCGGAACGGCTTAGAAAACCTCTGTTTTGGGAGATATCGTAGACGGTGACTGGGTGAACGACACAAAGCTTTGATCACAGCGTCAGAGGACATGCAAAAGCGCTTTCGGAGCTGATTAACCTATGTCCAAACAGCGCAAGCAGCGTATATGGTGCTTGTTCTAAAAGCGAGGCTAAATATGTATTCCAAGCTATTCCAAACATTCCGCTCATGAATTGAATCAGGATTAGTGTGTTTTGCTCTTTGTAATTTATTTGGCAAATATTTTGAAGCAGCGGCTTGTCAGTTTCTGACTCAGTGAAGTTCCTCGGTACGGCCACTATCTGATTATTTTCTGCCTAATCGCTCACGGGTGTGCTCAGTTCCGATAGATTTTTTCTTGCTGCGTACAAGGCTTGAAACGTAGCTGTTTTGTACATTTGGTACCTTGTAGCAAATATATATTACAGCTAGTAACTCGCTTACTCTTGTGGACCATCACGGAACATTCAGCTTCGACCATTCGTGCGCCATAGGTGAAGTCCGTCATTTATTCTGCGTATACAGTGCGCATATATCCAAGTGTGCACCCATTCACTTATTCTTGATACGTCAGCGATAGAGTGGGCGTAAGTTTTCCTGCCATTTGGGATAGATGTGTATAGATAACGTGTGCGAAACTTACTATGACAGAAAGCGGCGCTACTCCTTTTTGTCATTGTTTAACGAGTGGTACTCACTCTTGCCGACGTTCTGGGGCTGAAGCCCTTCCTTTGAAGGTTAGCGATACAATGCTGGCAGATGAGCAAATTTCTGTATCCTCAAGGAAATCCGTACATCTGGAAGTGCCGGTAACACGTTTGGACAGTTGCAGCAGCGGTCCGTGAACTTGGCCACACATATTCATTTCATTCCTTAACATGCCAGTCACTATTTTTGCAGCCAACTACTGCACACGTCTTCAATCCACATGATTCAATCTAGCATGATTGGAGCACAGTGCGATAGCGATAACTCAGTTGCATTTCCGACAGCTTATCGCACAGAAGCAAGGTAGAAGTGGTAGTGGTTTCGTATTCGTGCGCGGTCGCTAAGGAGACGTATGGCGCACCGCAGTAAGCGCCATCTCGTTTGTCTAAAACAAACTGCTCCGCGAAAAGGGTCAATACCAAGTTTTTGGTTTTTGTCTATCTGTTTAGTTTTTTCAGTGCTCTAGCAATCTTGGTTTAAAAAGGAAATTATGATTTTGCAGATAAGTGTTCATTGGTGGTGTCTTGGTTGCTGCCTTAGCATCACTCCATGCACATGAATGAACAGGCAAACTGGTCATTCCTTGTATTTCTAGGCCTGCACACCTGTATTGGGCATGCCCAATAAATGGACTACCCAGCATTTCTTGGGAAAATAACTATACACCTGATCAAGATTTAAAGAAATTTCTTTGCAAATACAGTTTCAGGGAAGTGTTGCAGAGGAGATTAGGACACTGTGCAGAAGTCGCTATTATAGCAGGTAACCTTTTTACATGTGATACTTGCAGGTAATTTTTGCAGCATAGTAGTGACCGTGGTTGCCAAGCATGCATCTCTTTGAGCTTGGCCTCAATGCCACCTATCATGGCAGTTAAGCAATCAAGGAACGATCCCAAAATAGTATGCACTGCACTTCAGAGCACATGTATACCAGTACTTTTCAGAGCAAGTTCACCTTATTGCTTTGCACATTGCCACTTTGATGCACAATTCCTGTGATTATGTAAAGAAATATTTATGCAGATCCAGGGCACAAGCTAAAATTGGTGAAGCAAAGCTTCACATAGAGTCTAACATGTGCGATTTAATTTAAATCGTTAATGCTAAATTAACTATTTCAATTAATGCTTACAACTAAATGCAGTGCCTACAATTGTCTTATTTTCATCCTACGCAACATGTAATTTATGCAGTGTTTATGTTTATGCACTGCACAGGCCACAACATTAATGTCATGTAATGTCTATGTGTATGCATTGCCTCATTCGCAAGCTATGCTAAAATGCAAACACCAATACACTGGGAAAGGCACAGGGCGAGACATCAATGCAGCAATACCACGTGGATGAAGGAAGTATGACACATATATAAATGTACACTTGAGGCTTCTAATACCTCTCGTGCTACAATGGCATGTACCCCGTGGCTCAAAAATGGTGTGGCCCAAATTAATAAGAAACTTGAAAAAGAAGATATGTTGAATATTGTGCATTCCATTAAGAGGTCTGTGTTGTTTTTTACCTATGGGCTGACATTATACAGTGTATTGTGACGGGGCCTCGTCATCGTCGTCTTCCTTAAATGCAAGGAGGCGGCCCGTAACAATATGAATATGCAAGTTTTATATTGATTTATTGTTTGAATATGCAGAACAGAGGTGCGCTTTCTGGCACTAATTTGTCGATCTAAAGTTTCATGCTGTATAAGGTGCCCTGCTAATGCCTGCTAATTCTTTTTTTCTTCTAATTAGTCAAGTAATAAGTACCCAAAAATTATGTTGGTGGTAGAAGAGGACAGATGACCGTACACAGTACAGGTCACACAATTGTGTATTGTGCCAGTTTTCTTAATTTCTTAACGTTAGCTGGGACACCCTGTATAAGCCAGAGTGTCCAGCAAGATACCAAATCAACCATGCCAAACCAAGCCCACTGCGGGGGAGGTAAAGAAAGCTTTGCTTTAAAAAATTTTGAGAACGCTTAAACTTCGCCTTTAAATGGGGAATGCGATAGATTCCCAACTGCTTTTCACGCTTCCCGGCAACTGCAGCTTATGTAACCATAATGTTTACCGGGAAACGCTGGCGGCAAATGTATGCACGAAGGTGAGCTTTCTGATAGAAACACGGCCTCTTGCATGGGCCGATCCCGCACAGTCGTGCCAAGAAAATTACATTTTTAGGTTTCTGTTATTGTGTCACACTTTTAATATTTAAGTCTGAGAAGATTTAACATAAAAGGCATGCGCTGCCAGTGTTTTGTTTCATGACATTTGTTTGTGGGCTATTATTCGGAAAATTCCTAGGAATAACTTTGTCAAGAATGTAAGACAAGGTGTGAGCAACTTTAGTGATAGAATGGTGTGGCAATATAACCCACATATACTGCATGTCATATAGCAAGGCATGGCATATACATATACCTAAATATATACAGTGGAATCTCGATGATACGATCACGGCTAATACGAATTTCCAGATGATACGAATTTTCTGAGGTCCCGGCCGAGCTCCATTACTTTGCAACGTGCTAGAGAACGGTTGTTACGAATCAATTTTAGACCCGCGTCGGTTGATACGAATAAACGCCGCCCCACCGACGGCCACGAAAGAGAACAGCGCGCAGTAACGCGCGTTTTCCCTTTCTCTTTTGGTGCGGAGGCGCGGACGCGGCGCCAGACAGCGCAGAAGCTGCGACTTGGCGCAAGGAGTTTGAAGCGGTGGCGCTTTTGTTGCTCTTGTGCTTTTCTTTTTGTCTCTTCGCTCGCTGCGGCGGCCGCGCCGTGGGGCGCGGCCGCCGCAGCTAGCGAAGGTCGGTCTATCAGCTTCAACGGAAACTGAGCGGCGTAAGCACAGCGCATACAAAGGTCAGAGCCGTGTCGAGATCGCTTTCAAGATACGGTGCGCGTGACACCACCAACAGCCGGCACAGGCACCCCCTCCCTTCCCGCATTGCTCCTTTCGCGTGGGGAGATTGCGCTCGGTTGCAAAATACTGGCGCCGCAGCACAGTGTCGCCCCCCCTCCCTCCCATGCCCCCACGACCTTTTGCGCAACGGAAGTCGCGTTTGCTCTCCGCTGTGCGTTCGCTGTCTGTGAAGGTGCTCGTCCCCCGCGTGCTTTCACCGCTTTCACTCGCACATACGGCGCGCGGTGACGACTTTATCGCCCTTGGACTCGTGCTCCACGTCTCATGCTCCTCCTCGGCATCGCCCTCGTTGATCTCCTCTCCTATCGGTGGGCGCACCTCGTGCTCGCTACCGCCCTTGTCGGCGAGATTTTCCCGCGGAAGCAGCAATTTCGTCTCACGCGGCTGCACTGTAAGCTATACATGGAGTTCTATGGGAGGGTGAACGGGAGTCGGAAAAGGCCGCGTTGTAGCCAGTTCTACACTATAAACGGTTATGTTATAAGTGGTCTATACTGTAAATGCTTTTTACGTACGTGTGCCTGAGTGAGTTCACCTCTGGACTTTTTAATTTAGCTAGTTTTAATTGTTTCGATGATACGAATTTCGGCTAATACGAATTTTTTTCGTGACCCCGTGAAATTCGTATCGTTGAGATTCCACTGTATGGCAATTTTTGCACACGGGACGCCAATGCCGGCATCGACACCGGATTTTCTGCAAGACGGGGCCTTTAAATCGCATTAAAATGATACACTGGGCCCAGTTAAAATGAAGGTGCCTAATTTTAGCCAAGGCCTGGCCCTATCTCTAAGCAGAGGTGAGTTGGCTGGCCAAGGCATAGCTTGTGGGCCAGGCGAGGTATATGCATTTGGGCCTGTTTAACCCTGTGCACATCTTTTTAATTCTGAAGTCGCTAATATGTTGCATTGCAGCAATCTAGTCTGTGGCAGTTATACTAAGATATACTAAGATATACTCTCCATTCTGTGTAGTCATGCATGAGATGTGTTTCAATTTTTTCTTTTATGCATTTCTATTCGTGCTGATGGTACAAGTAAATGTTATACTATGTGGATGGAGTGAATAGTGCAAGTGACATTTGATCTTTGGATCTGACAAAATTGTGATTTGGCCCAAACACAGCATATACAGGTCAATGGCTGTAGTGCCGACTTGTCATGTTGGAGAAGTTCGCACTCAGTGGCACTGAGCACCAAGAAGGTGTGCTCGGCTATATGAAAAAAAAAAAAAAAAACACCGTGGCAGGAAGACCGGTGCCTTCGCATTTTTTTAAAGTTCGTATCTAACCAGCAGTGCTTCCCTGACTGTTTGAAAGCAAAAACAAGAGTAAAATCCTGGCTTTTCTCCTCCAGCTAATAAACAAATGGAGTGTGTGATTTCTTAATTCTTCTGTTTATTGGAATGCAAATAAAGAACTGCAGTGTCTTGCTGCTCCTGTTGCAAAGCTAACCTGCCACGTCAGGTTTGCTTGAATGCTGCCCAGCTGTGGTTGAAAATAACATTTGGTAAAGAATGCCACAGTAACTATTGTATTTCTATAGTGCTTGTGGTAAAACAATGGCACATCTTCTCTTTATCTTCCATGTTATAGTAGCATAGAGGGGCAGGTGCTGTGCACCACGCTAAAGATACTGGACAGATGGCCACTGCCAGAACAAAAGAAATTAGGAGAGGTCACAATGGATGTGTGCGCCATAGGCAGGGTGCATTCACTTCCTGTGGTCTAGAGGCCTTCGAGATCGACTTAACAGCGATGTGGGCCTCCTCAGAATTTTGAGTTTCAAGTTTGTTTGCCTACTCATTCTTCTCCCTTCCCCTCACTTTAAATCTCTTCCCCCTGTGCAGGGTAGCAAACGTTACTTTTTTCTGGCTGACCTTTCCTGTTTCTCTCCATACCTTTACAATGTCTAATACGAGCATATCTTTGTGCGTTATCTGTTTTGATGTCTCTGGCTTGGTGGACATGCTGCTTGTACCAAAAGAAACGCTAGCCCATGTAGCTCTTTGCTACTTGTATGCCCAGTGGTATATGCTCTGCTTCATGGTCTACTCACTGCAAGACACAGAACATAGGTTTTGCTCTTACAATCATCTCTTTGTTATAGTTATGGCCTATGCATAGTTTTTGTCAAAGGTTCTTGAAGCTATAGTGGCAAGATTCGCGACTGCCATGCACCTGTACATAGCGCAGCAAACAGAGATGTTGTGCACGCTCGTGCAGGCTGATGCCGTATTCATGTGCTTTTGTTGCGTGCTGTGTAATGAAGTGTGCATGTTGAATTTGCAACTATTGCCGATAACCCGCTTGTGTCTCTAGTCTCGTTGACGAATGCAGAAATACTCGAACACACAAGAAGACTGGTGCGACATATCATTGCACCCTTTGCCTGATGCAGTCAGTGCTTCTTGTTGCCTCCTTGTGTGCATATTTTTTTGTTTTGTTTTGATTGCACACAGGATTCAAATGCATTGACATAAATAATCAATTCACATGGTCACGGTCATGAATTGAGAGATCATTGATGTAAAAATGCTTTTTCATGCATTGGGTTCCTTAAACTTCTAAACTGGCAGTTTTGTTTTTACATAATATAAGCGGCAACTGTTGATATCTCGGTTTTAGAAAGAGGTGAAGGTATGATTCAAAAATGAAAACTGAGTCCTGTATAATATGCATTTGAGGCGACTATTTAGAGCAGGAATCGGCCTCTCGCGAGCAAAATACATTCTAGGGTACTAGCAAGCTTTTTTTTTTTGGGTGCTGCCTGCTGTCCCATTCCCATGTACAATTTTATTCTTCTGTAAATTTCCTTTTCATGATCAGAGTCCCCTGTGATTAATTGACCTAGATAAACGCACTCCTTTGGAGACTCTAGAGACTGACTGGCAATCCAGAATTCTTGTTCCCTTGCCAGGCTATTGAACATTATCTTTGTCTTCTGCATATTAATTTTCAGCCCCACTCTTATACTTTCTCGGTTAAGGTCCTCAATCACGTGTTGTAATTCGTCTCCATTGTTGCTGAATAGGGCAATGTCATCTGCAACCCGAAGGTTGCCGAGATATTCGCCGTTGATCTTCACTCCTAAGCCTTCCCAGTCTAAGAGCTTGAATACTTCTAAGCATGCAGTGAATAGCATTGGAGAGATTGTGTCTCCTTGCCTGACCCCTTTGTTGATAGGCAATTTTCTACTTGTGGAGAACCAGTTTAGCTGTGGAATCTTTGTAGATATTCCGCAAGATGTTCACGTATTCCTCCTGTACTCCTTGATTACGTAATGCCTCTATGACTGCTGCTATCTCTACTGAATCAAATCTATGAAAGCCATATATATAACACATTACGTTTGGTTCAACATTGGATTGCCCTTATGTCTAACGTTAATTTTTTTTGTGTAAAACAACATTTCTTAAGTCATTTTGTGCAAGCATTTTGGTTATTAGCGTTAAGTTTGCATGACATTTACTTTACCACTTCACTGTGAGCATCTCTCAATACCTGATTCCCACACAAGCGTGGGATCCGATGTTTTTAAGGATCTCTTATCCTGTGAGCGAAAACTATATATCTAGTGCTTTCTCATGCCTTTCTTATGTAACAATCCATTTAATTCCTTAATCATCTTTTGGCCATCATGCCTAGTTCTGCCATCCAAGCCTATAACTAGTGGCAAAATTAATATGTGAAGTGTATATAAAATTTGCCCCCTGTACAACAAACCTTCATAAAAACCAGTAAGCTTACTTTAGCAATGACTTGACAAGTGGTGCCCGCTTTCCTGCCGGGTTGGCAATATTGTGCACTCGATGTCAGGCCATCTCTTAAGGTTGTATCGGAAACATGTCCATTCTTGTAGACTAGACTGCATTTCCTTTATGGACATTGTCATGGCAAAAATTGCAGTCCATTGCGAAACAGAAAGTTTCCGTCCAGTACGTCTGTTGCCCTTGGTGCACTCCTTATACTGTCAGAGATTGAAATCCACCACTATGCGACACCCCTACAGGCGGTGCACACCATCTGTAAGGATGCCAGGGTTAATGTTGCCGGTCCACTCAGCACTGCAAAAGACCTCACTCACACAGTGTCTATGATTGCATTTTTTTCTTCTTTTTTTTTGCAGACACCAAATATCATGGGTGCCCTGATTACAGCTTGTCAACTGGCCCTCTTCGTGATCTACCCTTCAGCAAAGAAGTCTTGAAGAAAAGCAAGTGAAAAAAAAAAAAAAACACTAAAGAAGCACACAAATGTTTTATTCACAATATATTTTTTATTTACAATATTATATGAGTGACTGTTTTTTTCTCACTTTTTTACAAAACAAAGTTGTAGTCCTAACTTGCTGGCCATCAAATAAGCACCCTGGTAGCATGACATGTGAGGAATTTCGTGTAGCAGCAAGTGACTTTCCCCGTAGAAAAATATAGTAAAAAATATCAAGCACCGTTACTTTCTCTCAACATACTAAAACACAAATGTCCAAAAAGTTACAAAAGGCTTATGTGCAGTGTGTTAGTTCTGGCATAATTTTTGTGACCGTTTCGCATTGAGAATGTGAAATCCTGGAGATGCGTTTTACTCTGTACAAAAGAAAACTGGACCATGCTGCTTATTTTGTGGTGCTGTAACAGGATTCGTCATTGCTGGACCGTGACTTCCTGGGTGGTGTCGGGGGCACTAATTCCATAGCTTCGTCAGCGCCATCGCTGTCGTCCCAGTCCCAATTGTCGTCTTTCCCTACAGATAAAAAGTATTTAACATTTACGGGCAGTGAGAGAATTTAAAAATGTTTCTTCACATGCAAACGATTCAGTTGATCAGATGTGAAATTTTCGTATTAGAATAGCAGTTTATACATTTTTTTTTTTTGCAATAACGAAGGGTAAACTGCACAGGTGTGTTTCAGAACAAGCTTCAGCTTTTCATATTTACATGTTTCAACATCCTAAAATTGCTCACTTGAAAAAGCTGAGCTTTCCAAATTACCACCTTTCCTTTCTTTTCAACATATCTCAAAGCGTTTGGTTGTCCCACAAAGGATGCCATATTGAAATACTTAGACGGCTGGTGATGTAACAAAAAAAGGTACGCTTGCAACTTCACTCTTAAACAGGCTTTTTCTGCCACCTGTTTTCAACAAGCACAAACTAACGGAGGAGCTCAAATCGGCTTGAGGGCTGCAGCAGAAATGCAACAGTGCTAGCATTTGAGGGTAAAAACAGCGCGCTTAAGACGACTGAAGAAAAGAGAACGCGCACCACGAAGCACCTGAGTAAAAACTTGCTCAGCGCTTTGTGGCGTGTTCTCGTTTCTTGTGTTGTTTCATGCGCTGTTTTAACCTTCAAAAGCCATGGCTGCGATCGCGCAAACAGCTCGCTCTCCGCTCGTTCGGTGTGACTGCTACGTCACAATGTGGGAAACCTGCTGTACCGCCCCGCTGTCTCTGACGGCCGCTGACGCAATCACAATTCTGATCAATCCAGAGAGGGCAAGCGGAGGAACAGAAAAGCGAGCTGTTTGCGCGATCGCACCCTATATTAGCACTTTCATGACCGCGGGAAAATCGGTAGTTTTTGGGTAGTCTGGCTATTTTTTTTCCTGCCACAGGAAATAATTCATGTTGGAGTGTATGGTATCAAATTGCAGAAGAAGAAATTATCTTTCCAATGGTATTAATTTCAAACAGCATATTTATTAAAAACACCACGAAAAAAATTATCAAAACAAAAAAATCGCATCAAGAACGAGAAAGATCGATAAAAACATCAATGGTGCTTTGCACAAAAAAAATATTTAAAGAAATCGAAATATACATTTTCAAGAAAAGGGATATATGAAAAGTTCTTGAGGCACACGGGTACACGCAGCACTCCGGAGCGTGATTCCAAGGTGCACTCCCGGTCTTCTTTGTGGACAAAACTCGACTCTCTGCGCGACCGCCGGCAAATGATCCCGTCCGAACGACGTTTACACCTTGCAGATAAGAACTGTGACCTTTAGAACACGCCAGTAATCCTTACGTCGATGCGCGGCAGCGATAACACGGTCCGAGAAGAAAGCAAAACTCAACGGCGGATACCCATCGATGTTCCGGGGCGGTTTGCCGCACTTTCATCGTCCGTACTGAAATCCGACGAATCGAAGTCGCCTTCCGAGTCTCTGCTGCTACGATCATCCCCAAATTCGAGCCCAGATGCGTCGGACTCCGTCGAAACTCGCTGTTTCCGTGGAGCGGACGCGCGCGACGTAGATGCCAAACGACGAGCGCTTGTCACCCCGACTATGCAGGCGCTTTAAAAATCCCCGCGCGGTGAAAAAAAGAAACACAAATCCGAAACTGATAAAATAGTCTGTTTAACCTGCTTGATGGTGCTAGCTGTCCAAAGCACTCGGAGAAGCGCCAAAATTCGAACTTGTACTATCAAGAAAATACTGTCGATGGGAATAGGCACGGTCACGAAAGTGTTAAACCAACTAGCTAAGCAATGCATGCTCCTACAACAGCGCTGGACGAGTTGAGGTCATTGTGTCTTTTGCAAGTGCTTCCTGGACAAGCTCAACAGGTTTTCCGTATGGAAAGGGTTAATAATCGGTTTTACAGCTCTGCCCAAAGCCAAGTGATTTAAGCCTCCATAAACAGATACTAGTTGCAACATTATGCAGTTGACCAAAACTGGAACAAGTTGCAACGTCTACCATGCTAGACCATCAATGCTACGACTGACAAGGTTTCAAGTTGCAATACAACGTGACTGAAATAATTATGCATTGTCTCAATGCAGGTTGACATGACATTTTGTGAGATACTATGTCATTACAATGATGCAGCTCCTTCCTGGCTAACTATGCACTAACATGATGAGAGTACAGGAAGGATACTTTGCAGGGTTTTCATCAATGCAAGCAATTAATGAGCATAAAGCATATTGTCAAGCAGCAGGTTTTAACAACTAATTGTAATGGAGACGATGAGCGCTGGCAAAAGATCGACGCCAGTGCTAGGCTTGATATTGTCGCTTGAGCTTGCTCTTGGCGTGTCATTACTTACTGCTGCTTTAATTGGTGCGAATGGCCAGTAAGTAAACCGTTAAAGAAAATAAATACAAAATCATGGCAACCACAGGATTCATACCAAGAGTCCTGTGGTTTGAAAAGGAGACATCCTGATCACTTGACCAGGCCAGTGGTGTACGGGGTCGTCCACTCTTGGGGTGAACACGGCTCAGCGTGGCCGCGCTCCGCGGAGCGCCAGAGGCGCAGAGGGACCTAGGGGAGGTGCCTCGCGTCGTCTGCTACAGCGCTGGAGCGTGCCACTGTTGCTTTGCTGCGAGGTACACTTCACTAAATGCAGGCGACTGAGCACCCGAGGCGGCATCGAGGGAAAGCACGCTTGACTAACTGTAGCATTTCCCCGCTGGTTTTGTCTACAGCTTATGAACAGCCTGCTTAGTCAATATGCATAAACAGAAACAAGCTTCTCAGCACATAAATGACTTAGCATTTTTTTTTTGTGAGGGTAAAAGAACAGAGAGGTATTGTTTGCGCGCTCTTTATTAGGCTGGTGCTATTTTATTTTACTGCCACAGCTGTTGGTGCAGTCCATCCAGAGAACCCATCAGGAGCGCTTTTAATGTGTCTTTCGGTTAAACTAGCCATCCCAGAATCTTTCACTTGTGAGCGACTAGCCACTTAGTTGAGCATTTGTTGGCAGCAGCGTATGAGCATCGTAAGCTGATAAGAGAGGGCAGCACGACCCAAGCAAAAAAATGAGCTCGGCGGTAGATCACGCCGACGCCTATGGCCAGTTTAAAAGTAGACGGTCTAACCTCAGTCATCTGGATCGGGCCGGATTTGGCTTTTACAAATGGCCAGCCCATTTGCCGACCACCAGCAAGCGGTCGGCAGACGACACTGGGCCGGCGTAATGACCGCCGGCTAAATCATCGTGACCAAGTTCGGCTGACACACAGGCCCGCGACTTCCCCACGACGGCTACAGCATGGCTTGTCCGTGGCTGGTGTTCCTTTGCCGGTATTCATAGTTAGGTTTTAGCCACTCCTCAACCAAATGTATCCACTTCACGAAACGTATCCGGTGCCCACCTCTATGGCGTAACGCAGAGATCATGTGTTGCTTCGGGACGTATACGCCACAATTAACGAATCATTAAATTTTAGTGAGAATATGCATATGAATTTTTCCAGAATAAATGGCGCACAAGAATAACTTTGTTATTTTACCCTCATCACTTACAAAGAATGCTAAGTCGTTTATGTGCTGAGAAGCTTGTTTCTGTATATGCATATTGACTAAGCAGGCTGTTCAGAAGCTGTAAACAAAACCAGTGGCAAAATGCTCCAGTTAGTGAATAGTGAAGCGCACTTTCCCTCGACGCCGCCTCGGGTGCTCGGTCGCCTGTGTATAGTGAAGTGTACCTCACAGCAAAGCAAGAGTCGCGCGCTCCAGCGCCGTAGCAGACGACGCGAGGCACCTCCCCTAGGTCCCTGTGTGCCTGTGCCGCTTCGCTTTGATGCGCGGCCGTGCCGGAAGCTCTGGCACTCCACGGAGCGCAGCCACGCTGAGCCGTGTTCACCCCAAGAGTGGACGACCCTGTACATATATTGTGCAATACATGTTAGTTCTGTGTACGGCTTAATAAAAACTAACAGCAGTCCCTCAATGGTTACAGCCCTTATGACAAAAAGGTTTGAAAAAGAAAAGCATTTATCATGCTGCATAAGAGAATGTGTTTTCACGCGATCACGCATAAAGATTATGGGCAATACTAAGGAAGAAAAGAGCATAGTAGCGATAAACCTCAAGGGACACAAAAGAATGAATGCTGACACTAGCATGATGGTTTGAAGAGCACCCCTCAAACGTACCTCCAAAAGAGAGGAGACAGCAGCGAAGAAAGTGCTAAAGAGTTGAGGTGCGAATATCAACTTTTTCGAATACAAATCTGTAGTAAGTATCGATGACGCATGTATTTACAACAGGAACATTTATTTCAGTATAATTAGGTACCATGCTTGTACTGAATAGTGAAAAAAAAAAAACACTATAAATGCTCTCTCCTCGAGAGATGGAAAACACAAAGACTCAATCAGAGGCTGCGGAAAAAGATCGCCGAGCTCAATAGGCCCATTGAGGAGCATTGCTCCGAATTAAATAAACAGCAATGGAGGGACGCCTGCTCAGCAACGGACGAAAAATGCGCAAAGGAGGTAAATGGAGCCTCTTCAAACATCTAGATGATGGACAATCCAAAGGTAATCGGAGACTAGCCATAGACCGACTTATTAATAAGGAGCTAATGGAGGACATCTCGGAAGCCTCCATATTTAGGAAACTAGCCAACAAATACCTTCCACTTGACCAAAGCTCAAGTTCTTCCCACCCTCGATATGAGGGCGCGCCTGCCCCAGAGCTGGACGCTCCCTTCTTGGAAGCCGAGATCAAGGAAGTGCTACATAATCTAAATGGAAGGTCTGCCCCCTAGGCCCGATGCAGTCGCAAACTGGCTCTTAAGAAATTTGGACGACAAAGCCATTCATTCCTTAGTGAAGGAGATAAACAGGGTATGGAGATCTCCTCTCGGCAGCTTCGCTAAAGACCTCGTTGGTCGACTTGGCGGAAAAGGCTGCTATAGCTCTCGCATTACTTGACACAACACGCACTACAGTGTACACGGACTCTCGATCGGCAATTAGAGCGTTCGCATCGGGATTGATAGCCAAACAGGCAGCCAGGATTATCAACGGCAGACCCCCCTCAGACACCATTCATCACATAGTCTGGTTCCCAGCACACATGGGACCAGACTTATTACCGGGTCACCTGAACCATAATGAGATAGCCCACGACCGTGTGCGAGGTCTCATATGCCGCGACGGGACCGTGTCTCGGGTGAGTTCGGGAGAGCTCTTCCACAGTGATCCTCTAGTTACTTTTCACGAAATCACATCACATTACAAAAGGGATAGGCAAGGTTTTCCCTCCCCCCATCATAAGCTCAACAGATCACAATCTAGCACGCTCCGCATGCTCTAGACTGGGTCCTACCCCTCTAGGGGCTTGCTGAACAAGCTTGACACTGACATCGATCCATTCTGCCCAGGTTGTGGCACTGAATTTTGCTCATTAAATCACATGCTCTGGCAGTGCCCTGTGTTAGAGGATTTTAACCAAGAAGACTGGACAAGGCCGTCACAGATCCCAGACAAGACGTCCAACTCCTGGCTGTCCAGAGGGCCCGTGGACGAGCGGAAAGGCACGGCCTCTCTGTTCCAACATGGGGCTAGCAGCTAGCAGGCCCCCCTGCCTAGCTTCTCAGGACCTAAATAAAGTGTTTACTACTACTACTATCAGGTGCAAAGTACAAATTTTTGAACACTAGATAACTGATTGTCATTAAAAAATATTGCCCGAATTGCCCCTCAACATCTTCCATGAATGCAAACAAGCTTTTCAAGAATGAATGGCTGCTGTATGACTATTTTTATAAAAAACGCTAAGAGGTTGCTGAAAAAAAAAAAAAAAAAGATCAGATGTGTAAAAGAGCCCGCTGCAAGAAAAACATCATAGGTTGTAGTGTAAAAGATAAAACTGCTAGACTAGAGTGCCAAAAACACCAATGACAGACAGACAAGCAAAAATCATATTGCATGTAGGCTTCCACCATGAAACCGAAAAGAAAGCTTGCATTTACACATTTTGTTTCTGCAATGCTTCAAAAACTTTTGTTGTCTTGCTTCTGATAATTGGCGATACTTTTTGCAGCAGTCGAGGTATAGTAACCAGACTAACCCGCCGTGTTGCCTTAGCGGCTATAATGTTGCGCTGTTAAACACGAGGTCGCGGGATCAAATCCGCAGCGCCTGCATTTCGATGGGGGCAAAATGCAAAAACGCCAGTGTCCCATGCATTGGGGGCACGTTAAAAGATCCCCTGGTGGTAAAAATTAATCCGGAGTCCCCCACTACAGTGTGCCTCAATCAAATCGTGGTTTTGGCACCTAAAACCCTAGAATTCAATTCAAATTCAATAGTAACCAGGCTAACATTCGGCATTGCAAAAGAATTGGTTAGTTTCGACTATTTGAAATTAAAGAATGTAGTTACTTTTTGAACACGAATGGTTAGTGAGTAATATTCAATTCATATTCGAAATTTGGAATATTCGCTCACCGCTACTTAAAGAGGATGAAAACAAGTATGGACACTGGCAAAGCAGCTTCACTTTCTCCTCGATTTGGCTACAATCCTACCAGTGCCTGTGCGACCACAATCACAGCTAGCTTCACCAATTGCTGCATTGTGACACTTAACCTAGGAGGCAACTTTTACTAGCCATAATGGTGAAACTATGGGATAGCTTCTGCACACATTACCACTGCATCAAATAATCTAAGCAAGTGTGGTTTCAATTTGGGCTTTTTCTGACATCACATAGTCTGTTAACTTTCACAAAGGCAATCAATACTAACTCGGTGTACTCGTCAAACTTTGTTTCTATAACCATGTGGATGCTAAGTTTGCTGCAAGTCTCCCAAGGGAGTTGGGGGCCATTGCATGAACAGTCACCAGAGGATGTGGTGGCCACTTTGCTTTCGAGAGTAAGTATGCCTAATGTGGGACAATCTCGGTGCAAACAAAGAAACAGAAGATGCCCATACTGACACGTAAATGACATTAAGGTTTGTTTTTTTTTTCCAAATTATGTACTATGGTAAGCAGAACAACTATGTTCTTTATTTATCACATTCGAGAATGCAAATGAAATTACAGGACTATTTCCCAGAAGTCATGCAGTACACGCTCCTTGTATCAACAACTTTACATTTTGCCTTCCATGAGCATGTCCATCCCTCTTTTATGACACCTCCCACCATGCTTGTACAGTAGAACCCCAACCGCGAACCCCAATTGAACCCAACCACGAAAAAAAAAAAAAAAAAAATTATGCAGATCCCAGGCACTGTGGGAATCGAAGTAAGCGAAGCTTTCTGTGCTGTTTGCTTTGATTGACGATAACTAGCGGTGATGTTGATGGCAAATGTTTCATTTCTTCAGCGTTTAGTGCAATACGAGAGTGGCGAGTTGATGGTAAATGTTACCTTGAATGTGCCATTGTTCATAACCTCCGAGAAAGTTAGTATTGTCATTGCGTCACATGGTACATAGTATCATGGCAGAAGTGTTAAAATTTACTTGAATTATGGGACTGCATGTGCCAAAACCAGAAGTGGATTATGACCCCCTGGGGTTCTTTAACGAGCACCCAAACATAAGGAAACGAGCGTTTTTTTTTTATTTTGCAGTCAAAATGTGGCTGCTGCGGTTGGGATCGAACCCACGACTTTGAGCAATGCCATAGCCGCAAAGCTACCACAGCGGGCCCAGAAGTGTTGAAGTGTGATGCCTAGACTCTACGGCGCTACGATGTCAACTAGACACTACGGTGCTTTAATGCAGCTTTGAGTCTGCACGCCATGCGTCAGTTGTCTGCGTGACAAATTTGCAGGGTGTTTATTTTTCAGAAAAAGCAGAAGCGTATTGTGCCATACCTTGAACTTAAATTTATCCAGTTTGTCCACAACCGCTGTCATGTCTAGTAGTAGCTAGGGTGCCTCAGGGGCGCGTGTATCGAGGCACCGAAGTAGTCAAGTTTCCTCACCTTCAGACGTCGCCTTTTCCCCTCCCCCCCATGTATGCGAGTGAAGAGTGCCAAGAGTTTTGTGGCTGTGTTGGTTTTACCCATTCTCTGCCTCCTCTCCCCCCTTCTCTCTACCATTCTATATAGTACCTCCTCTCTGGTCAGTTGCACATGAGTAGAAAGGCAAGTGCTGCAGTTTCTGCAATGCTTTTGCAGGAGGTCCCGGATAATTACAGCCATCAAGAGGGTACTGTGGCAACGCCCAGGGAGCTCCAGAGGGCATTGTGCACATTTAACGTAGTGCAAAGGTCCAAACGAGTTTCTCGCATCACATGGTCGAAGAGGCAAATAAAGCTTAGCTTTAGAAACGTAACAGTGAGGAAGGGCACAAATCACCACAGCAAAGCTAGGAGTAGCTTTGAATGGCTGCCAGTACAGTTATTAAACCCCTCAGCACTCATACCGCGACCTGGGATAGCGCATGCGGCCGTGTAAATTAAAGGACACTTAAAATGTGCTGCGACAGTGGCCCCTTTGCACTCTTGATATGCTTCACTGCATAGCATTTTTCTTTTTTTTTTGCGGTAAAGCTGACTAAAGAGAACTGCTGATTTGCAATGCAAATAACCCTTGCCGGCCCCAAAATAAATGTAAGCCTGCATTTGGCCCAGTGTGTGTGGCTTTCGGTAGGTTTTAACCAATGCCCACTTTTTCGGAGGCTTCGCCAACTGCTTCTATGCCCGTTTTCTCCCTATGCTTGTGCAGCGCCTCGCTTGTGCAACTTTGGTCACTTGTTGCAGCGAATCAGTCACTTGTAGCAACGTACCAGTCGCTTGTTGCAGCATGCGAGAGCATATTTCTCTCTGCACCACTAAATTTGTGACCGCCGCATTCAAATGCAATGCAAGATGTGGGAACATTACAAAATGGCAACGTATCAAATGGGAACATAATAGTACATGGGGGTTAAAGCCACGATTTGATTATGAGGCATGCCGTAGTGTGGGACTCCGGATTAATTTTGACCACCTGGAGTTGTTTAACGTGCACCCAATGCGTGGTACACAGGCGTCTTTGCATTACACCCCCATCGAAATGGGGCTGCCGCGACTACATGGGTGTCAATGGGATTTAGGACACAGCAAGGTACGTATCAGAGGGGTTCCACTGTACCTGGAAAACTTCGACCAAAGCTCAATGGGACAAACAAACAATGCTCTGGCCACCTGGCGTCACAAGCAGTGTACCTCACCACCAGCATCTTCGTGATCACTGGTTGTATATGCAACGGTGACGCTGACCATGTGTCACAAGAAATAAATGTTCACTCTCTCTTCACAGCCATGAAAAGTTGTCTGCGGGTCTATCACTAGTCCTCATTTATAGCAAAGCATTCTTAGTCTCGCACCAGGCACTTTGCGGTAGGTACTAGGTCGGCTCCTGTCATGCCGTGCCTATTTCTTTTCGATAGAGTTGTATCTAGTGGTGGGATTGAACCAGCGTGCCCCAGCACAAAAGCCCGATTAGGCCACACAGGCTTTTTTTCTTTCATGGTATTTATTACAAAAAGAAAATGTATATCAGTGAGAAGTAATGCACAGCAGCCAGCCAATAGCAATGTTTGCAAGCGCAAAACAAACACTGCGCAAGACAATCAGTATTGAACAGTTCTCTAAAAGGGAGGCCAGCAAACGTATTTCATCAACAGAGGACTCCACTCCAGTAGAAAGTCAATTTGATCACAAAAGCCTGAACTGTGGCATAATTTCACTGAAATGTTATTTTGAAGAATTTATTCTGCATTCCGGTCCAACATGCGAGCATGCACCTGTGGCCTAATGTGTAGCTTATGGGGCTGCACATTAGGCCACAGACGCATGCGCACTTCTGTCAATGTCCATCAGTGCTTTGAGACGACTGGTGTCCGCATTGCGTCGCATAGCAACAGTTTTCTTTAACCCCTTCCGTGCCATGGACGAGCTGGGTTCGTCCACGTGTTTCTGGTAGAAACAGCCAAGGACGAGCAGAGTTCTTCGATGGTACTTTAGTTTTCTAGCAATACTGTGGATGAGCTGGTTTCGTCTCGGTGGTTTGTTGTGCTTTTGGTAGATTGTAGCACACAATCCACAGGGCAGTGCAAGCAAAAAAATTAAATCATGGGGTTTTACGTGCCAAAACCACGATCCGATTATGAGGCACGCCATAGTGGGGGACTCCTGCATAATTTCGACCACCTGGGGTTCTTTAAAATGCACCTAAATCTTAGTACACGGGTGTTTTCGCATTTCGCCCCATCAAAATGCAGCCGCCAGTGGCCGGGATTCGATACCGCAACCTCGTGCTTAGAAGCCCAACACCATAGCCACTAAGCAACCAAGGCCGGGTCAGTGGTAGCAGGAGAAAGTTATTCTGCCAGAGGAAGTAAACCATGTTGGCAAGTAAGGTCTTCAAAAATAATCTGACCATTTTTGGCCAGGAATTCAGGACAGTAGCGTGGCACATAAGGGGTTAAAAAGTGGGAACACATGCACACGCACCAGTTTCTATCAGGTCACATATGCAAGAATGGAATTCGTGAATACTAACTGTCAACCTTGCCACTCTTTCGCATGCTTCATATCACATAGCAAAGGGTTGCTTATAAAGAGCGTGTCAGTTTCCGCCATGCTTCTCCTGTGGCAGTGAGTGCTTTGGAGATACTATGTGGCACTGCACCGCCTTTGGCATTGGCCCTGCTTTCCTCAGTCCTTCCCTCATAGCAATTAGTGCTTTGAGATTCAATATTACATTCCACTGATTGCCTTTGGGATTGGCCCAGGTCATAACAAAACAAGTAACAGTTCTTTGCCCGAGTACAATAACTCGGTCGTCATGCCATGGCTGTCTCCGTCATACTATCATCAGTGCTGTTGTCACATGCTTGCTCACATCACACAAGCATTTGTTTGCGTTACACAAACATATTGGCCATCTGGTAATGTTCTGTGGAACGCCAAGTGGTGCAGGATAGCCAGCTACCTGCAAAATGCTTCGCATAATACATTCCCACAATCAAAGGTAAACATTTGACAGACATCTGCCTGGTTGCGGACAAATTAATTAAGGAGAAGGAAAACTCTATCCAATTTTGATCACCAGATTAGCCCCGATGGCACTGTCACCTTGGAGAGGGAAATTAACCACACGCAGCTCCTTTTTGGAATTCTGGAACATCCAGAAGACCCCAGCTAATATTAACCGTTCGTCAGGAACATTTCCTGCCGTTTATTCTCAAGGTCTACAAAAAGTGTCTGTGCACCTGTCAAAGCGTCAAAAAAATGCATATAAGCACTGCTATGCCTCACCCCTGAAAAAGGAGCTGGTCGGACTCTGAAACGATGGGTTTTAATATAAATTTTGGTTGGAGTTTTCCTTTAATTCCCATAATGTGTGGCACCTGCATATTTCTTTTCCTTCCTCTGATCTGAGACACACATAGAACAGCCAAAACATTCAAGCTCTCTCCTTTACCGCTTGGCCACTCAACTACCCAATTTTTAGCTCGACTCACCATTAATGGCAACCACGCTGTTGGCAGATGAATCTTTGTGGGAATAGCTGTCAGTTAGTCTCTTTCCAACAGTGGTTTGCTGCAGTTCATTCTCCAACATCATCATCTGCTTCTTCATCTCTTCAATGTCTTGCTCTAGCAGCTTCTCCTTCTGTGTAGTAGGCAAAGGGTTTGAAGACGAAACATTGATCACAGGTAACCAAAGTTTGTTCAGGCATGTTCAAGTAAGTTCAGAGCAGTGCATCTTTTGTGACTACATAGTATACCTAACTAGATGAAAAAAACAAAAACTTAAAAACTGATTTCCTGACTGAATGGCCATGAGAAAGAAACCGATTAATGTTTTCTGAGGAAAAGCGGTCAACACGAAAAAAAATCAAGTGCCATTCTTCTTTCTGGGATTTTACATGCCAAAAGCAGTTCTGATTATGAGGCATGCCAATAGTGGAGGGCTCCGGATTAATTTTGACTACCTGGGGTTCTGCAAGTACACGGGTGTTTTTGCATTTCACCTCCATCCAAATGCGGCCGCCACGGCAAGAATTCGATCCCGCGATCTCGTGCTCAGCAGTGCAACGCCTTAGCTGACTGAGCCACCGCAGCCGATAAAAATCAAGTACCATCTCACCCAGAAGCACCTTCTATAAATTCTGCCAAATCCACAATTGCGTAAGCTCCCAAAGTGGCCTAACAATTATCTTTTGAAACATTACAGATGAATGGTACTGATCTAAACTCGTTATCATGGAGCATCAATTTTCTGATTAGAAGGAAAGAAATTAACTGCAAGTATGTATCATCATTGTGATCACTGCGCATCATCATGTGCCATCGTCAGTCACGAGCTGCGAAAAAAATGTGATTTCGTTCGCGGCCAGGCTGGATGCCACAGCCACCACTTTACTGGCTGTTTCATACTTCCTAAATAAAAGTAGGAATGATGGCACATCATGTCAGCCACCGTCATATTGTTCATTACAAGTATACTTTAAAAATCTTTCTTTTGAAGTGGTCAAGGTTGTGAAACCTACCATGGCATGCTATGCATGCCATAGAGAATCTTTGCTGAATAAATTTCCCAGCAAGATTTGCCAAAAAGTGTTTTGTGGATGTGTATGATGCATTACCTGAAAAAATATGAGGGTGCAAATATCTGAAACTTCGAATAAGAATTGAATAGTCTCTCCTATTCTATTCTATTCTATTCAAACATAAAAGCTCGATGATACGAATCTCACGGGGTCCAAAAATATTCGTATTAGCCGAAATTCGTATCATCGAAACACAATTAAAACTACTGTCGAATCTCGATAATTTGAACTCGAAGGGGCCCGAAAATTTGTTCGAATTAAAAGGACGTATTTTGAAGTTTCGTGCATAGCACGATGCACCACGAACGGGCCAGTCGTGAAATATCGCGGCGCGCAAGCGCATAGCAAGCGCGGGCCACGAACTGCCCACGCGGCTAACGGTCGCTTCCCGATAACGACAGAAAACGAAGCTTCGGGAGATGCGGCGGGCGGCACACGGTGTGCGCGCGGAGACCGTCGAAGGTGAGGGAGGAGAGCGGCAGGGAAGCGGATTTCGCCGCGTCAACTCCGCCGCTTCGGTGGCTCCCCTCGCCTCCCCTCATCAACTCCCTCGTAGCTCTCTCACCTTCGACTCCGTGCGCACATCTCCGTGCACATCTCCGTGCGCGCCCGCCGCCGTGCTGGCGCCAGCTTATTTTAGCCCGCCCCTGAAGTTTCGTTTTCTGCCGTTATTGGAAGCGAGCGGGGCGTGGGCAGTTCGTTGGCCCGACTGCGCCTCCGCCGCTGCTTCCCTCTGCGCTGCTGCCGCAGCGTGCAAGGTCAACATGTGACTAGAAAATAGAGGAGAAGGGTTCACCTGCCATTTTATCCGCGTGGCTGAGACGTCGGCACTAGTGTGTGCTAGAATACGGTTTGTCTAGAACACTTTAGTCGGCACGTACACGCTTGTTCCGGCGCGAAGCGGAAACGGCGACCTTGCAATTTGAGAGAGAAGGAAATTTCCGCCGCAGGTTCTTTTTTCCCCCGTTCGCCTTCGCGCGCGGCATTGAGGGGTCTCTCCTGAGCTTTTGCTCTATGGCCAGTGTCGGAGCAATGCCGGTCAGAGGCGCCGCCGCGTGATTGTGGCGCGCTGCTAAGAGCATTGTCGGTGCGCGGTATTTCGAAGATAAGCGTGTTCGAATTCGCTTGCTTCGCGTTGGACGTTGAACGAAAGCACGTTTTTCATGATAGTCTCGCTGTGCAACAATTGTGCTCAGTTGCGCTGTGCAACAATTGCGAGGCCTAGCTCTTTAGCCAACTCCGTCACGCTTTCTCTTGAAATCCTCATCGACCTTTCGAAGAATGTCTAATTTCTCTTTAAAGGAGAGTGATTTCCGCTTGCGAGACATAGCTCGCTGCGACTAGGCAAAAGGGCGCAAACACGAAGAACGCGGCCCGAAGCGCAGCAGCCACTCCATCTGACGGCTCGCAGAAAAGGAGGAAAAGTACAAGCGCACCAAAAGCGCCACCGCTTCAAACTCTTCGCGCCCAGTCGCGGAGTCCGCGCTGTCCGGCGCCGCGGCTCCGCACCAAAAGAGAAGGAGAGAAAGCGCGTGACTGCGCGCTGTTCTCTTTCGCGGGCCGTCGGTGGGGCGGCGTTTATTCGTATCAACCGACGCAGGCTGAAAATTTATTCGTAAAACCGTTCTCTAGCACGTTGCAAAGTAATGGGCTCGGCCGGGACCACAGAAAAAATTCGTATCATCCGGAAATCGTATTAGCCGTGATCGTATCATCGAGCTTTTACTGTACACTTTGTTGAATATGTTCAACAAAATTGTTGAATATGTTTCTTTCTAATATTAGGGAAAACAACACTTATTGGACTCTCAGGAGGGAGAGAGCGATGTGGGAAGAAAGGCTAATATTCTGAATTAATTCTGCTGCAGGAGAGCTGCAGTTGCTGCACAGAGGTACCTTCCCTGCTTAAACACACTGGACAGATGACTTCACTAAACAATTTCCATTCATTCAATAAGAATGGCTCACAGTTAGGTAGCCTATATATGAGCTTGCTGTCTCAATTTCTCATTTGGCCAGTCTTGCCAAGTTTGCAACCCATTAAAGCAATTCAACGACAGCAACACTGTGCATGCATCTGGTGACACGCTGTTCCCTTATTCCATGACTGCCATCGTCCTGGTGCCCCAGATAACTAAAAGTGGTTTTCTCATTCTCAAACTCCTTAGTTGCCCGGAAGTGCTAATGTATGTATGCTTTATGTATGTAGGAATGTAAACTTTTTGACCAAACGGAAACCGTGCAAACTTTATTTCACTTTTCAACATTTAATATTCAGACCTCATTTCATTATTCAAACACCTAAAGAAAAATTAAAGAGGAGCCATTCTTTTGCTTTTATTTAACTCCCCCCCCCCCCCCCCCCCACAGAGGTAATTATGCAAACAATTGTGAGCAAAAGCTTGAGACAAGAGCAGCAGCAAGAATTTTCTTTTCTTCTGGAACAGCCATTCAGCCTGGAATAGGGATGTGCTCAGCATTGGTCGAACATGCAATGTTCAACATGTTATCAGGCTGCAAAACATTTCAGCAGCCCCCCCCCCCCCCCCAGCCATGATTTACAAACTTTCATTCACCATTGTACAAGCACAATCTGCAGAATTATGCGTTCTACATTTAAGAATGATAACGTAATACAAATAGTGCTCATCTTGTAAACATTTTTTTTTTTCAGGAAACTTATTTAGGGAAAAGACTGCTTGCATGCTCTAAAGAGCCACTAATTCTTAAGAAGAAGTCGCAGATGGTCGGGCATCAAGCTTGAGACAGTACGCGTGGAATGACAAAATACTTTGGCACTTGATTTATACAGTTAACCTGGGTGAAACCCTTAATTTCACAGAGTTATATGATGAATGCTGATGCTATTTTGAAAGCGTCAGAATTGTGGCTTGCATAGGCGTGAAAAAGAAAAATGAAGTTAAATTTGTAAAAAAAAAATTAATATTGCCCATTTGTATCTTTTTGTTGAAGAGAGCAGTCCTGACATTCCATGATTTCTACTAAGTGCTGGCCAATGCTTGCAATCTCTAGCTAATTCATTTAAAAGCACGGCCACACTACTTTTTTCTTTTTTTTTTGTAGCTACTCAACATGTGTATATGGTAAAACCCACAGGAAGAGCATCAGTTGGTGAGGCAAGGCCAATTCTTTAAATTTTCTTCACACGGGCAAAATTATGTCAGACTAAGATAAGGTCTGCCGTCTGGGGCATTCAGCCAGCAAGATTACAACTTTTTCATCAAATTAAATGAAGGTCGCCAGACATCCCGAGACAAACTACCCCAAACAGGCAAAGGTATACAAATTCAGTAAATGCAGTTTACTACTACTACCTAAAACATAAAAAAACAAAAACAAATGGTACATAAACACTGTACTGTGTAGTAGCTGCCATTGGTTCTGTGCTTGAGCCACATGCCTACCTGCCAACCTGTGAACTCTAAAATTCGTAAAAATCCCATGGACACGACACCAAGGGAGGGAGACAACATTGCACACAACTTTTAAACTTTGCCCTAAATGCAAATGTTTTGTATGATGCAAACATCTTAACAATTATTTTCATTTAGACACTGTGCACACGCAGCGACAAACATGGAACAGCAGAGACTAAAAAGCAACACATTGTTTTTAGGCCACGGAAACTCTTTCAGCAACTTTGCTATTACCTATTCCGCCTGCTTCAGCAAATTGTCTGAATAACCTTACTTGATGTGAGTATATCTCCGGTGTCCTTTCACCGTAAAGCTACTTCCTAGAGTATGGTCACAAATTTGCAAGCAAAACTCCATTTGGGCATTGTTCGCAGTACTAATATTCTTACGCATTCAGCGTTACTGGGAGGAATTGACAGGATCCCCACCATTATCTCTGCGATCCTGTATGACTTGGGCAATGCCTCTATGCCTCAAATTCTTCCTGCTTGCGCCAACTGTATGTTGGATCTTGTTTCCTTCAACACTTACAACTAAAGTATTTTGCATGCAATTCTTGCAATCTTGCATCCTCACATCTTTCATCACCTTTAAAAAGTTTTCGCAAACAGAAGCGATTTCTCGTAACACAATGCAATATTACTCAAATTTAAAACAAGCCGGAATTTGTAAACTGTATAGAAAATTCTGGAGAATCGGTAGGTATGCGAATGAGTCATTAAGTGCTGAATGCTTCAATTCGGAATGCCATTTTCACATTGGTGCACACCAGAGGCTCCAGAGTGGGGTTTGCTCACTCCCAGTGTGAGTGCCAAGGAGCATAAGCCCTGCACACACAGCTGTATTTCACATCAAGTGCTATGATCAGACGCTGCCGCTCTCAAGACCTTTCATATTTTAGTGATGGCCAAGTGAAGTGATTGTTCATCATTTTCTTCCACGATCTGTTGTGACAATAGCGGCCAGCATCTATCACTTTTCTACTAGCAAGCACCTAATTGCTCTTGGAGCTCTTGGGTAGTTGCAGTGCAGAGTTAAAGATCTCACCGTGTGCGCACTATACTTCTCACCCTCACCACTGTTTATTGCCATAATGCCATTCCTAAATATATTTATACACTTTCAAGGTCGCAAGGGCGTCGCTCACATTCGTGAAAAAGCTAAACAAACGGCGACATTTTAGAATGAACAAGAATGGGACTTAGAAACTCTGCTCTTATCAGAACTTCACCTTACCATAAGTGCATTGCACCTTGGGAAAACTGAAGAAACATCACTGTACTTCTCAGGTTGACAAAGTTCATCCTAAAATGAGTGTACTGTACTTAACCCTGTTACAAAAGACAAACACAAGGTCAAAAACGAGGCACGTCTCTTACCAGTGTTCTGTCTAGGCCTTCCGAAAGTGTGCTTGACATCGTGGTGGCCGTGCTGCGTCCACCAGTATTCTCGGAACTGTCGCCTTTAGAGAAATTGGATAAGGTGATACGTATACATGACTGATTCCATCACTGTGCACAAAAATTTGGAATGTGCCTGTAGCACAGTGGCCACTCACCATCGTTCACAGAGCTGTCGTGCTTTTTCCAGAGGCTGTGGTACTTCCCTGAACACATGAAATGCAAATGTAAAGCTGCCATACATTTTCTGCATTCAATTTCACATATGCACAGTGCTCAGTGACTCAAACTCGATACTGCGGCCACATGGCTGTCGGTGCTTTTTGCGCCACCGGTGGGTGCAGGGGACACCAAGCTGATGCATTCTAGTACATGATGAGGGCGCGAGTATTGCATTTGAATCGCTGAGCACTGTACATTCATGGAAACATAGAGGGTGCACGAGGTATTTGAGGATGCAGCTCCGGATAGCCACAGACATTAACATTATCATTTTATCTGTCTAGGAACTTGAATTCCTCTTCACCAATCCCTCTGTCACCTATCAAGCACACTTATTCCAGGCTAGCAGCTTCCACCCTGACACAGATCAAGTCACATGCAATCCTAGTCAACTTACATGCCGGTCATAGCGACATGTATTTTTGCCACTTTCTCAAATGTGGCTCAATCCTTTGTTTTCAGGACAAAACAAAAGCTCATGGCCTATTTTCATCTGTATAAAAGAGAAATAAACTGCCAGTTGTCAGACATCATTCAGGCAGTTCAGTTTCCCTAACAGGTGGAGGCCATCATGAGTGAGGACCTTGAAGAGCCTACGTTGGCCATTGCTGAGCAGCTTTAGGTTTCAAGCAGACAGACTTTCTGTGCACGAAAACATTAGCCATCACTCTTAAGGAATACATTCGGTTCCCCCCACAAAAGCTGTGCAACCCACGATTGGCTGGCTGTGAACTTCTGCCGCCATGTTGGCCTTGAGGCGGTTTCCTAGTTTCCAATACTTATATACCCACTACAGTGGTGTGTATAGGGGGCACCACTGACAGGAAAACTAACAAACAGCCACACAATGCTGAAAGCTCGCCAAATGCTGCCATTCTGGAAGCACTGGCCAAGCACCACCTGACCCGAGCATAGAGCCATTACTGAAGGTGAATTAAGTTAATCATTGAGGCTGCTTTTATTAACAGTCTTAGGAAATTACATAGGAGAAACAATGTAAAGTTCTAAAACAATTGGTATAATATCTAATCTTGTTGGAAATATTCCTGCTATTCCTGAAGTCAGTGTTATATCCTCAAATACCCAACACACCCAGTACATACATACATTCACGTATGTTAATTTCATGTACATTCACATTTTAGTGCGAGAAAACCAGCTTTCAAGCAAGTCTGACTGCAGAGATAACATCATGCATAAATGTGTTAAAAGCATCATTACATACTGCACTGTCCTTCAGTGAGCTATCATAAGTACAGTACAAACTTAGTGCCATGGGGAAAGAGAAATTTGAGAGGGGGAACAGAACTTATGCTTTGGCTCTAGATACATCATTACGTAACTATGGCCTACAAAACCTACCACACTTATATACCTATTTCCTGAACTGTCACTTACTACAGCAATGACGGCCACACAAAATATAGACAAAACTTCATGATGCAATTTATTTTCACAGTGGTTAAAATGAACAGACAAGCTAGTAACCTCTACCAAAGTCCTGGAGAATGCTCACGGCACACAAGCCTAAAGCTGGTTTGTGGTACTGTTAACCAACAAACTTTTGATCAGTTCAGCGTATTAAAGAGTTATTAAAAAAATTGGTGGCCTCAGCTATTAATTTAGCTGGGATCTCACACAGTGCAAAAAACGTGGCACAAATGTGCTTAACACTTCTGTGGGCTGATAGTACTATCAAAAGTCTCACCAGCCTTGCCAACAGGTTCACCATGAAAGCATCATCATTAAAATTTGGAACACAGTAGTCATATATTACAAGCACTCGTAACAATGTTTGCAGCGTGTATAATCGTAAATATCTGTCAGAATTGTTTCTGCAAGAAAAATAATTCTCAGACAAAACAATGAACAATTTACATCATGATTGGCATGTCATCATAGCGTACAACCAGACACTTTTTTCTGGATACATGTTAAAGGTATTTCACGAAATAATAAAGTTGAGAAATTTTCAGCACCCCTGTAATGTTGTTTGATTAACACGGGTACGTTTTGAGAGTTGAACTGCTATTTTCACACACCTTGCGAAGATGTTCCAGATTGCTGAGTGGGTCGCCTAATGCTGTGAAGCTTTTCTGGAGACCAGACAGCCCTCTTCAATGTTTGCAGCACTGGTGCATGCGGCTTTTTACCTGCTTCAAGAGGCGCAACAGCTCGCTTAGCAAAAATGACAGCAGCTTCTTCACTGTCGTCTTCCTGCACCGCACGCCTCAGGAGCTCTTCGGCCTCCGATTCTGTCACAGGATCGCTGTCGCTGTCACTTTCCACAGCAACACTAGGCACCTGTCTAGATGACTTACGCACTGAATCTGATTTGGAAGACGCCTCAATGATTTCGCAGGAGTCAGTAGTCTCTTCCCGAGAGGTTGTGTCACTGGACAACAATGCTTTTCTTGTCTTGTTCCTGACATTTCGTGGAGCTGCCCTCCTGATAAGAATTGGAGAAGACCATGGTGAAGACTCCTCCGAAGTGTGGCCGTCGTCTTGATTTGGAGCAACGACTTCGAGACTGCCACTGGCAGCAACTTTTTCAGGGGAATGCACGTGTGCATGAAGTGAAGAGGCCTTCAGCTCCTCGGATTCATCATAGGCTGTTGCAAATGAAGGCGTCACAGAACTGCTTAGGTCTCGGTCACACTTTGCTTCAGGTATTGGTACACTAGTGACACCAGACGAATGCTTGGTAGGTGCAGGCTGGTGGCAGGTGTTTTCATTAGGCAATGCCTCCGGGTCACGACACTCCTCTTGCATGCTGTGTTGCGTACCCTTGTATGATGGAAAGCATACTTCTCCACTACAAGAATTGATGTCATTATTGTGTGTCACCATTTCATCCTGTTGGGAACTGCAGCCTGTGCTCTGTTTATATTGAGGAAGCACTCTTTCTGTGTGGCATGAAGGGAGACTGCTACCTGAACATTTGCTTCCAAGCTCTGGAAGTTTCGTGCCCTCTCGTCTCAAAAAGGCTTCGTTTTGACTCTTCAACAGGGACTTCTCAGCGGAACACTGAAGCTCACTCTGAATTTCCCTGTTTTCGCCCCAATCACATTTGGGCGGATTATCTTCATGTCGCAAAGAACTACTGTTGCATGGCAATTTGTCAATTTCCTTTGATTCTATTGGTGGGGTGGTGTCCATCTCTTCAGTGTCTTCGACAATTGTCCTCAGCCCAAACTGTGATGCTCGAAAGAGGTTAGGTCGGCTTGTCAAGACTGCCTGATCTTCCGTATTTTCACACAGTATTTCTGTGCCTTGAGTTGAAGTTTTCAGCACTGCAACTTCAACTGCTGGTGTTGTATGTTGCACACAACCAAGCATGACTGGTTCCTCTTCAAAGCCACCACAAGCGGCACTCGCAGAACTGCTGTTAAAGTGGACGGAAGTGTTCAAAACACGGCCATCCTTTCTGACATGGAGCACTTGGCCACTTGCACCATTTTCAATAACTGCAGTTTGTGCTTGCATGGCATCAGGTGCTATTGGTGGCAGGTGAGGCGATGGCAAACTTGAGCAACTATCACCCGAGCTTCGAGGATCAAGTTCCTTAATATCGGAGCTTTCAGTCTGAGTCATAGCTTCTCTACAAATGATGACCTTTGTAAAAGGCCTTTCAGTGCACATTCCTACTTCTACAAGGACTGGCTTCTGTGGCTGCCCTTTGAGTATTACTTTGATGATGCCGTCCACACACACTAAAGAGAGGTGCGCATTACAAGCTGGACAGGCTGATTTGGTATTGGTCACGTGACATGAATCACAACTACCATCCTTGGCACCTGGTTCAACTGCAGGAGTAACTATTGAAGCAGGACTACTGGTAGAACTCAACGAGTGTCGGTCATTTTTGCTCTTGTGTGCACTGTTACTAGAACAGGAATGCTGAACTACTTTGTTGTTTTCATGCGGTAATATTGTATCCCTCACTTGTGGTACACCGACCTGCTGGTCTGCGTCATGGTTGGTGTGCATGACTGTAGATCCTGGCTCATCATACGCTGGGGCTATATCTGGTTCACTAGCAGGAACCTGCTTCAGGCTATTGCAGACTTCCGTCATTAATTCAAGGGTGTCCACCGCTCCACTACCGAGCGATTCCAAGTCCTGCGTACTAGCATTGAGGTCAAATGTTTTTCTGCTTGACTTCTTGAACAATCCTTCAAAGTCTTTGAGAGACAGTGGACGGCCACTACTCTGCTCCTCTGACTGATTGTCCTCCTGGCATTGCCCGTCTGGAGCACTGTCACCTTGTTTGGTGCCTTTGCCTCCCAAACTGCAAGGAACATCAGCAGAAGGTCCACTAGAGGGGGCTGCATTTCCTTGTGCGTCATTGCGAATGCAGCTCTCATCAGGTATCGCCTCACCAGGTATGCCTTCTGGTGCCAAATCTTTGCATTTCCCAGAAGCTTCCACCGTGTACCTTTCATCATCAGAACACAAATCAACAATATCCTTTCCCGTCACTGGTTCGACACTTGTTTTCGAGTGCAATATTGTGCTGGTCTTTCCTGCTTCGCAAGAAATTGGCTCGTCAACCTCAGGAGGTGGTTGTTGAAGCAGGTTTTCTTCATCACTTGGCGACATACGCACTGATGATGTGGTGACATTCTGCACCTTACTTTCTACTTGGGCCTTCAGGTTAGAAACATCCTTCAGAGCACTAGCGTTCCTGATATGCTCGGTGCGCCTGCATTCCACATTTCCAGGCAAAGCTTTGACAATAACAAGCTCATGGCTTTCAGCTTCTGAAATTTTTCTTTGAAGTTCCTCTGCTTGCTCTTCCAATGGCTTCAGCTGTAGATTGCTCTTAACCTTCCTTGGCCGCTTTCTTGATGTTGTGTGGGACCTTCTCTGATTGACTACCCTTTTCTCAACACAGGGCCTGACACCTGGCGTCACAAAGAGCTCTATCTCAAGCTCTCGGGCATCATCCTTTTCTTGAGCCTCCTCCTCTGCAAATAGGTCTCTCAAGTTCTCAAACTCGCACACAGACTTTTGATGGTCAGACTTTCTTCGTGATGAACGCTTCGCTGTTAGGCCTGCTGAACGGCCATTTCCGCGGAGCCGTCTCCTCCTACCGCGCTGTGCTGCTTGCAGCGACTTTTGACTTGAGACAAACTTGTATGGGTCAGTGTCTGAAACGTCCAGCACCGAATTTCTCTTTGCTGAAACACTAGATGCTTCATTGACCGAAGTGAAAAAACGGTTTGAACCAAGCTGTTTTTCTGCGGAAACATTGCAGCTTTCCTGGGGTTCAGACCTTACTTGTCCTGAAGGTGGGTTATCCTGAGGAATGTTGTCGCAATTTTTAAGCCAATCTTGCACCTTTTCAGATCGATTTTCACCACTTTCTTCTGGTTGGTTGCATTTCTGCATTTCTACGTCTATAGGAGCTTCCAAGATGTTTGAATGGCATTCCCGCCTCGCTGACCATGATGAAGCCAGAGACGCATTGTCAGCGGTAATGCTAGCGGAAGCTACTGATGATGGTTTGGCACGTGCAGCGCGGCTGTTATCCTTCCCATCTTGCAAGCTCTCACTTGGTTTCGTAGAGCTATTACTTCCTTGAGAATCGCTGCCCTTAGATGCTGCTGGCTTGTCATGCCTGTATTAAAAAAAAAAGTTGTTATTAAGCATGTCTCCAGCACGTACCTGTGAAATGATAGCGGCCAGCACAATACACAAGGCATATGTGATGCAAAATCTACGGAGGTTTACATTTTTGGCCTTTGTGTCCTTAAAGTTTAGGAGTAGAGGTGCAAGCCAAAGCAGCAGTTACTGTATTTATTCGAATAGAAGGCGAGGTTTTTTCCCCAGAATTCTTACGTTTGAAGCCACCCCCCCCCCCCCCCCCTTTATATGCGAGGCTGATAGGTTCAGTTACTGTTTTAATATGGCAGCAGCAGCGCCACATCTCCGGTGATCCAGATATTAAATGGCAATGCAAATTCACCCAATTTGGCATGCAAGGCATTACCGTATTTTTACGCGTATAGCCCCCACCAAGAATTAAGAATTTAACAATAAGGGCAGAGTGTGGGTTATATGCAAATTTTCCCTTGAAGTGTGGCTTCATGGCCACATAAATGTCGCCTTACGGCAACGCGGTGCGCGATGCGGTAAAGCCACACCTAAAGGGGAAAGTTCTCACCTACTCAGTTTCATTACCTCCTAGAGAACCCCACCCTCTCCAAGCCTCCGTATGTTGAAGCTCCCTTTACTCCTATTTAATTTTGGCTGTGTCACTAATTCAGCATTTTGGGCTTTCCCTGCTGAGTCTGAATAAACCAACGGCTACTCCATATCGCCTTATATTAGTGTGCATACTTTAGCTATCTTTCTTGGGTCCCCCAACTGCACCCTTGTGTTATAACGGTGACCACGTTATAATAGAATAAATGCAGTATATAGTAAAACCTTGATATAACAATGTTGAAAGGGGGGGGGGGGGGGGAGGATACTTTATTACAGCCATTACTTTGCTGTAAGCACTATTGACTGTTATGGCTAACATTGCCTGTGGGAGGTGGGATGGGCATAGTTGCTATACCAGGTAAGCTGATGCTTATGCCAGCCTGCCATGAGCAATAAAGAAAATAAATAAAGAGGACACATGTGTCAATTTATTCTTTCAGCATAGCCGATAAACCATTAGCTGAACTTTTCAGCATTTCAAGAGCATGCAGGCATAGCACTGCAATTCTCCGATTACATACAACACTCGTCACTGGATGCAAGTGGACGCTTTTGAACAACAACAATATCAATTTCCTCATGCTGGGATCCAGCAACAAGCTTTCTACGAAATCAGTGCCTTGAAGTGTTCTGTTGGCATGTTCAAGAAAAGTCTTAAGCTGAGCAATCACTGAGAACACAAGAGCTGAACACAAAGCCTTTAACTTGACTGCATGTGAATCAGTTTATCCCTGCTATGATAACAATGCGTAGCATGCACCGTAAGCCATGTGCTCCAGTGTTCACACCTTATTCCAGTGTAATAGTAATACTACAACATTCACCAAAGCGCAGCATGTTATGCACACAAAAAGCAGGAGTCAGCGGCATAGACTGCACAAGTAGGTTCAGTCACTGCATGGCCTCCGAGACCTTCAGCGCATGGCCAAGACAGGTTTAGTGTGCCGCCGTATCTCGGAGGCCATAGCCACAGACTTGGCAGCCCAGCCAGTTTGGTGCATGGCCAGGTGCCTAAAAGTTAGCAAGCCTTTTAAACTGTCGCATCAGGCAAGTTACTAGCAGCATTGCACGCCGCCAGATTTGGGCCTAATCGATGCGGAATGATCAGTAAATCTTTATTCTGAAGCAAGTTTGTTACAGCGGCTTCCAAGGAATTTACCGATTTGTTAAAATTAGTTTTAAATGCTTGCACTCACAAAGAAATTAAAGGAGCTTTACAACTGCTTCGTTAAAACCATTAGTTTTCTATAAACCATTTCTCTATTACAAGGCCTCAAAGGTTCACTCCCAGGAGGTCATTTCCAATCTCATTCCAGTCTATTTCTAGATTGGAATACACGTTAAGGGATAGGGAGTTTGATAAACAACATGGCTAAGTTCTTGAGCAAGCACAAATTGTATGCTGTGTTAAGTGTGCTATCTGTGAACACATTATTCAAATCAGAAACGCTGAATGTAGCATTCACAATGTTCTTCGCTATGGACATACAAAAGGAGAAATCATATGAAAGGAGAACACAGCAACAAGGTTTTACAGTACAAGTAAACACTTGTTGCAAACATGTTTTTTTTATTATTATGAAAGTTATCGAGTAATGCATTTTGATTGAAAGAAAAGCATAAAAAGCTTACAAAGCAGTGGAAGTAGACCGTGGCTTTTTGCTAGCAGCACCAACGTCTGCATCTAAAGTAAAAAGAGGGCACCATCATGAAAAAGTGAGAACGAGGAGCACAAACAAAAATTCACGAACCAAAGTTACTGCATTAAGAAAAAAAAAGTTTCTTTGGCAAGTTCTGTGATAACTGAAGTTCTGTAATGTGATAACTCTGATCAGCTGTGATGTCTGTTATAAGACAGAGCACAAAGATAAGCATGCTGATAAGGAAATAAATGTGCGCAAGCTGGCACAAAATCATGACATAACAGCATGGTGTAAACAACGAGAAATGAGTACCATGATGCAAATGCTGCTTTTAAGTCAATGTGTTTTCGAAGATCCTTTAGATATACATCTACATGTGCCCCAAGGCAATGAAAGTGAAGGGGGCAAGTGCGTTAAAAAAGCACCAACGAAAGGTAGCAAAAGCCAGCAAGGCAGGAAAGAATTTTGGCATAATTGAAAAATGATACTTCTTTCTATTGGAGGGCTCTAGAGGGCTGGATAACACACTTTAACCATGGCTATTGTGTACGATAAGCGTTTTTAAAAAATTATTCATTACTACACCCACAGCGCCTTGCGGCATTACAGTGGGGGGGGGGCTAAGGAGGGGGGTAAGGGGGGGGGGGGGGGGGGCAAGACAATGCTAACACAATCGATAAATAACAGGTAAGAAACAAAAAGCTAGTAAGCAAGCAATTGAATATATACAACCATGAAGAAACAACAGTTTAGGTACAAGGACACAATCACACAAGGAAAAAAAGAAGCAACAGCTTTTACAACCATTGAGGAAACACGGGCTTCATTACAATTCGCATTCCATAAAGAGTAACAAAATACATCAAGGGCGGTAGTGACGACAGTTTATTCCATGAGCAAATTGTTTTGGGGGGAAAAAAAACATCCTGAAAAAGTTCATTTGCATCTTATGTCTGATTTTATAGGCGTCATCACGACGCGGTGAGATGTAGTCGGGATTGCACAGATAATGCTGCCGATTAATACCCATCTTATTATGAAATATACTGTGCAGAAATTGTAGTCTAAGGGATTTTCTTTGCTTCCAAAGTGGTTCCCATCCAAGGTTATCTTTTGCACTGGAAACACTAAAATTGCAGGAATAATTGGCGTGAACAAATCGCACAGCCAAATTCTGGATCCTTTCAACCTCATGAATGCCTACCTGCAGCCAAGGGTCCCAAACACAATAAGCATATTCAAGTACAGGCCTAATGGTTATTTTATACAAGAGCTCTTTAGCAGTAAGTAGTAAGTTCTTCACCTGCGAAGAAAGCCCAACACTCTGGAGTCCCTGCTGGTAACGTAATCTATATGAAGACGCCAGGATAATTGTGCAGTAAAATAAACACCAAGGTATTTATGCTCGAAAACTTTTGCTAACCCTTCTGCCTTAATGCTGTAGCCAAAATCATGAGAGCTGTCTTTCCTAGTAAAACACATGTACACAGATTTTTTCATGTTAATATCTATGCGTCAAGTATTACACCAGATAGTAATCAATTTCAAATCATTCTACAGAGCAACACAATCGTCTGCAGTATGAATGACCCTGTATAAAACGCAGTCGTCTGCATTTTTGAGGAAACACAGCAACATATATCATTCATATAAATTAAAAAGAGGAGTGGCCCCAGCACCGACCCCTGCGGCACACCAGACGAGTGTACCCGATCAGACTGCGTTCCATTTAAAACTACCATTTGGCGTCACAAATGCAAGTATTCTTTAATCCATGCAATAACCGAGCAATTTATGCTGTACCAAGACAATTTTTCAAACAGTAAAGAATGTTCTCTAGGGCACTAGTCAAATCAAGTGTAAACTCGGTCAGTTGCGCAACACAAGAAAACACAGGTAGGAAGCCATGTTGCAAGGGGGTTAATAATGAAAAAGCATTGAAGTGACTCATAATATTTGTAAAGAAGATATGTTCAACAACTTTACAGCTAATACTTGTGAGTGATATCAGGTGGTAATTAGACACAACACTGCGGGGACCCGACTTGTGCACTGGCACAACGTGAGCAAGTTTCCAATGATCTGGCAAAACACTTTCTCGCAGCGATTTTGTGAAAATAATAAACAAGTGTTTAGATACCGGGCGCGCACACATGAAGAAAGTAATGCAGATGGTAGGCTGCCCGGCCCAGTGGCTTTTGAAGCATTCGATTGGTTTAACAATGTCTGGATTACCCGCTGATCAAAAACAATATGTTCCATGTGCTCTGCAACCACAGTGGTTATCTGCGCTTCAAAATCACAGCTGCTCAGGCGACCCGCAAACACCGAAATAAGTCAGGGTGTCTACCAAGTTGACATTTTCAGATTCCCTGAGTTTTCCAGGTTTTCCCTGAGTGATTTTGCTAAATTCCCTGAGTGAAACGGAACTTTCTTTTACATCAAGATGGGCTGACACCATGTTGCCTGATGCTGTCACTCTTTAGTAAGCATGTTAAAAAAACGCGAAGCATCAATTGCGATAGCAAATTAGTAGAGAGCTTTATGGAGTAAGGATAGTAGTTTTATCGATCAGCTGTATAAACTTATACATGCAGCAGCACCAGCAATGCGCCGAACTGTTGTCGACGCCGTCGGCGTTTTGCCCGCGTTCGCACCGAACGCGCACAGCGCTGGTGACTGTTGCCTGTGCCTCTGGGGGCGGCTCCGAAGTTTTCGACGAGATCCGAACGGGACACTTGTCGAGCAGCGTCTGAAGTCTTTACCACCTTCTCGCCTCACCACATTTTTATATAAATACGCATTTGGGGGCGCAGCTAAACGTCACCTCCCCTCCCTCCCTCCATTACCACAGCTTTCGTTCCCTTTCAATTAAATTACAGCTAATTTAGGGACGGGCGATTAGTGGATTTGAGGTTCGAAGCGAGTATTGATTTGGTCAAATAATTTCGAATCGAATAGTTTGAACAGTATATATTACATATTACAGTAAAACCTAGTTAATTCGAATTTCACGGGATTGAAAAAAAAAATGTCCGAATTATCAGGGTATGCCGAAAACAATAAGCAAATGCTTACTACGTCAGCACGATTTTATTAGTATAATGTATGAGCAAATCCTTTCGCTATTTAGCACAAAAGCAGTGCGGAAGCTGCAATTCTCGTCATCTCGTGACTGATTAGCTCTCGCAGCGGCGATTGAGGCCTCGCGACTTCCTTCGCAGCACGTCTGCGGCGCGCGCCATCATTTCCGACACGCTTTGCACTACCGCGCGCACATCCCGATAATTTTTTCGCCAGTAAGCTCACAGCCAACGTATCGCACGTCCATCGTGATGTAGCCGGTGCGCTTCATCCTCGACAGCTTTGCCCCGAGTCAAACCGAAACAACTGCTTGTCGCAACCGCGGCCGCTATCGACACGATTATGAACGGCGACTTTGCCCACGATAGCGGCAAAAACGCCCGCGTCATGCCGCGAGCGGCAACGCATCATGACGCGCGCGGCAAAAGCGGCAGGAATCGGGGGTTTTACGGCTTGCCGAGGGTGCCGAGAGCGACGAGGGTGACGTCACGGAGCCAATGGCAACCGGACCTCCGCCGTTCCGCGCCGGGTTATCAATCGACGATTGTCGTCTCTCGCGGTTCTATCGAGGGATTTCTGGACGCTGTCCGATCGCACCCTTTTCGCTCACGGTGATTCCGCGTTCCGAGAGCGCGCGAGATCATATCGCGCTGCCGCGCGGCGAGACGCGATAGCCACGGTGGACTTCGCGGCAAGGCGCTGACGCGCGGCAACTTGCCGCTAGTGCGACCATACCCGGCCGACGCACGCACCGAGTCAGAACGAAACTACCGTTCCCTGCAACAACTTCAGACGAAATCGCGGTCGCTGTCTATGCGATCATGGATGGCCACTAGCAGTAGCGCACCCAGTATCTCTGCCAGAGGGTTGACAGCTTGTCAATACCATCTAAACAGCACTAATTTGGATTTCTTCACGGGAAATTAATTGTCAAAAAAATGCGCTTTTTGCGAGTGTGCAGACGATTGCGCGCCTTACATCTTAGTTGCAGCACTCAAATGCGTAAGGAAAGAAAAGGGGTTAAACAAAAGGGGGGGTAAAGTCGGCCTCAGGGGGGGGGGGTGCAACCCCCCCCCCCCCCCCCCCCCGTCGTTGCGCCACTGGCCACTAGGCAGCTCTTTAGGCACGCGGCCGACGTGCGCATTGAGTCAAAACGAAACTAAACGAAACCGCTGCGAAAGAAACCGCGGCAGCTATCGACGCGATGATGGGTGGCGACTATGAAATCCCGCGGCCAACGCGTTGTTATGCGCGGCGGTAAACGCAATAAAGGCACAAATAGGCACGAAGCGTTGCGTCGTTGCTGTCATTCACGCACGATTTCCGCTGCTGACTATGGCCATGCGGACTCCGCCGCTTCGTTTCGGTTGTGCGCTAGCGCCGTTTCTGCTCTTCTGCGTCGCACATTTCAAGCTCTTTAATGCAAAAACATATAGCCTTCGAGATTTATGGTTGATGTATGGTAGCCATGACGTGAAGCAAAGCCTCCGAGATTTGCACCGACCGTCCGTGGCTTTTGGCTGCCTATTCGGGACCGCTGAATAATTCAAAAATATTGAATCCATGAATTCGAATCGAAGCGAATAACGAACATAGAATTATTCAATGAAATATTCGACAATACCCTATATTCGCCCATCCCTAGAGTAATTTTCCCTGATAGAGGCACAAATTCCCTGAGTTTTCCCTGAGTTTTTCCAGAATATTCAAAATCCCTGAGAATTCCCTGTTTTCCCGGTTTTCCCGGTTGGTAGACACCCTGTAAGTATTCATTGAAGAGTTTTGTTTTTGCAATGTCATTGTGGATCAAGTTACCATCATTGTTAAGTGGTGGGATCGATACTGCATCTTTGCCATTCAATTTGATAAGCTGCCAGAGTTGTTTTGGGCACCTCTGTATCGTTGAATGAAAAGACTCAAAGAATTTGTTTTATCTTCGAAACACTTCTCATGTGTTTAGTTATTTGCTTAAGTTTTTTGCTCAAGTGTAACGAAGGCGCTTTCTCGTATGCAGCGTAAGCAGTCGCTCTTCTTGTGGCGATTCTGCGCACTTCATTGTACACCACGGCTTAGATCTGCTGCGTTGCGCCGTCATTATTCAAGATGGCACATATCGGTCGCATAACTCGAGAATTTTATTTTTGAATACGCTCCACAATGTGTGCACATTCTCGGTTTCCGCTAAAGTTTCAAAGACATCGTAATATGCATCTAAGGAGAGCGCTATATCATTTGAATGCACTTTCTAATAGCTATAATTCCGCCGCCGAGCACAATTTGCAATTTTTTCGTACTGCAGATTTACCTCGCAAGGAACAAAATCATGACCACTAATGCCTGGGAGTAATACAGGAGACTTCGCAGCCGTGGCAGCGTTTGTGAATAACAGATCTCAAATATTAGTGCCACGTGTAGGCTGCAGAACCATTTGTGTCAGCGCTTAAGAGCAGTATATTGCCATAATTGTGCTGGTTAACGCACTCTGAACACTCGAACTAGGGCCCTGGTGTACCCAATTAACCTCTGGAAGGTCAATATCGCCACCTATTATTATGTAGTCTGTTTGCACAGTCTCAATTGCATCACTCAGCTCATGCAAAATACTAGCTGGGCTACTCGGTAGGCGGTACAGTAAAACCTCGTTAATTTAACCCTCGTTAATTTGGAAAATCGGATAATTCGGACTCGTCCTCTGGCTCCGGCCGGCGTATGCATTGTTCAGTGCAATCAAACTCTTGTTAATTCGGACATATTAGCCGCACGTCGGTTAATTCGGACAACTTTCGAAGCTCGGCGAGTGAGAAGCACCGCAAACATGCGACGCAAAAGAGCAAAAATGGCACTAGCGTCCAGCCAAAACGAAGGGGCGGCGTCCGCATCGCCATAGTCGTAGCGAAAATAGTACGTGAATGACAGCAACGCCGGAACCCTTCGTGCCTATTTGTGTCTTTAAAACCTTTATTCCTGCATTACCGCCGCGCATAACACCGCGTTTCCCGCAGGCTTTCATAACTGCATAGTCGTCATTCCATGATCACGTCGATAGCAGCCGCTGTTTCTTTCGCAGTGGTTGCAGCAAACAGTTTCGTTTTGACTCAGTACGTGTGTCGGCCGTGTGCCTAAAAACTGCATAGTCGCCATCCATGATCATATCGATAGCAACCGCGGTGTTGTCCGCAGTTGTTGCAGCGAACGGCAGTTCCGTTCTGACTCGGTGTGTGCATTGGCCGTAGGTCTTCAGCACCGTAGTCGCCGTCCATAATCGCGTCGATAGCGGCCACGGTTTTCTCCGCAACAGTTGTTTCGTTTTTGCTCGGTGCAAAGCTGTCGAGTATGAGGAGCACCGGCTACATCGCGATGGGCGTCTGATCTGTTGGCAATCACCTCACTGGCAAAAAGATAATTGGGATGATTGCGCGGCAGTGCAAAGTGTGTCGCAAACGAAGGCAAGCACCGTGGCCGTGCTGCGAAGTCGCAAGGCCTCGATCGCCACTGCGAGAGCCAATGAGTAACGAGATCACGAAAATTGCAGCTTCCACTCTGCTTTTGTGCAAAATAGCAACAGGATTTGCTCGTTCATTCACTAAATAAAAGCTTGTTTTGTAGTCAGCATTTGCTCATTGTTTTCTGGATACCCTCGATAATTTGTTATTCGGTTAATTCGGACATATCTTTCGGTCTCGTGAAATCCGAATTAACGAGGTTTTACTGTAAAACGAATACAAAGAAACAGTTTTGACGTTTTCAAGCCTAATGATAGCCCAGACTGCCTCACTGTGGCCAACGTTTATTTCAAGCACCCTAGAGTAAGTCACCTCGTCGATTAGTATAACGCCTTCTCCACGACAGTTTCAGTCCTTCCGGTAACAAATATAGTTTTTGGGGAAACATTCCGTATCGCTAACAGTTTCAACAAGCCAAGATTCAGATCCTTTAAAAATTTCCCATGTGAGCCAATTTCATTTGACTGCTTTTGGTTGCTTACCTGAGTAAGGTTCGCAGGCTTATCCTTACAGAGCTTAGGATTTTCAGTTTTAACCGAAAGAGACCAAATAAGGCATGCATCATTTTATTTTACAGAATTCGATTCTAACTGAAAAAGGCCAGTGAAAGCAAATTTACCAGAGATCTATGACTGGGATCAGCATGCAGCTGCAAGCAGATACAGTCAAAAGAGTGGAATTTCGGGCCAGTTGGTGGTGCACATTTGAGTATGGTGAAGTGCAAAAGATGGGACAAAGTGAGGCGAAGTGTCCCGTCCATCTCGCCTCACTTTGGCCCATCTTTTGCCATTTCACCGTACTCAAAAAGATACAGTGAACTTCCAATAATGTGATTTTGACCAGAACAACAAAACTGACCAAATTATCTGGTGGGTCAAGTTAAACAAAAGGCAGAAAAGACACCAAAACACACAAATGATTCATTTGGCAGTATTTGCGCGATTCTAACATGCCTTTGAATCGAACATGCACCCACTTTCTATGCTTTCAAAGTAGAAAACTTACCGTATTTATTCAAATCTAGGACGATACTTTTTTTTTTCAAATAATCATATAGAAAACTCCACGGTCGGCTTAGATTCGAGGATTTTAAAAAAGCGTGCCAGTGTTTAACTGAAATTATTAAATATGGTGAATAGCTAGCACAATCTCGAAAAGTCAGTATCGCTGCAGCTGCTAGCCGCACCAGTAGCCAACTGAAGTACACGAGTGACATCGCCATTTTGACCTGTGTCGTATCGGTAGTATCGGCATCTGCGTGCGGCGTGGCATTATCATAATGGCACCAAACAGGTGATGCCTGTTTGCTACTTTACTAGCTCATCATGTGATGCTTGCATTTCCCCGGAATGCCAAAAACGTGTAGCAACTTGTTGCAACTAGCTTAGCATGTAAAATGTCTTGGCTTTTGGATGAGCTTTCGTAGTTGAAGACTGAAAATGGTGTGTCATCGACATGCCACGATGATGATGATGATGATAGTTTATGAATTTTATTGGCGCAAGGAACATGCTGCGGGAGAATTACTTCTGTCACTATCTTGTGACAGCAATGGAGATACTAATGCTGCCTCAGTAGGCTCAGACGGTAGATTGTTGCAAACATGTTTCTGGCTGGTTTCATATTTGGTTGCACTGCACAAGGCAATTTTCAGACCAAATTTCTTGTTTAAATTACAAAAAAAAAGAACAGGCTCGCATTAGAATCGGGCAAATACTGCAATCAATCAATCATAGTGAAATCAATCAATCATAGTGCTTGAAAGTCTTCCTAGTGGGGGGTCATCATTAGGATATGGCACATGTGTGATGACAAGTACAGTTTGAATTACCCAGAGAAGGCCGATTTCCTCAAAAAGCTAAAGTTCAGGCAAATGAATATGCATGGGCGGCCAGCCAGCACGTTCGGTTGGGATTGAACTAACTGAAAAACATAATTAGGCTGAGTTGAACTAACGTACCAAACAGTACATGCGGTCTGATGCAAGGAGCCTGTCGAGGTCCACGTCACATGTCATCCTGCTGCCAAAGAGATCTCAACTTTTTTTTAGTTGGCCGGAATTTCTGGTGGTGTGCTCAGCCCAAAAAAATGGCAGCTGGACAAGGGGTTTGTGTTTGAGTTCCCGCATAACAGATTCATGTTTTCTCGTATATTTGAATTACAATCTGATGCCATCATGTCTGTAGGTTGTGTGTAATACTCCTGTCAAGCGGGCAAGTTAAGTGCACTTACGGAAAGTGTCACTTGGTTTAAGTGCACTTTGCCAAATCTAAACATAGCAAGCGGAGTGTCACTCGCAGAAGAGTGTACTCCGATCGAAGTGCGTTCACGGAACGCACTTTGCTGGCCAAGTGCCTAGCCTCGCCGCCAGCGGTTTCAATGGTACAAATTATAATGCATAAAAAAAGGACACAGAAGTTCATTTTAGTGGTTGAAAAGCTCTTGCGCACAATAATAGCCTAAAACGCGCTCATATTCTGTTCTAGCAGGATCAAATGCCGCCTCGTTTCAAGCCGCTATGTCGTTCTGGATTGGCTAGGCATTTTTTTTGGCCAGCATTGACTTGCCACACTCTTATAATAAAATATCTTTTCGTTTTTTGTTGAAAAAACATAGATTAAGTTTGTTTTCATTATAATACGACGTAAAGCAATCACTTTTTAGAAGCACTTTTCTTTTTAATCTACATCTTCACAAAACGCGCTCGTAGTCTGTCGCCTTTTCTTTTACTGTGAGTGCGCTCTGTTTCCCTAAGTGTCACTCAAGGTCCCGAAGTGCACTCCCCGTAAGTGCACTTAACTTGCCCGCTTGACAGGGGTATAAGTCGTACTGTACCAATTTTCTAAGGCATTTTACTTTCAGAAATTCAATTACTTAAAATTTACACCCTATTATGATAAGCACTTTCACCTATCTGTGTCAGAGCATGTGAGGCTTAGTGCTGTTGGAAGCGTACTGCACGCTTTTAATAGGTGATAATCCAAATAAGCCGCCGTTCCCTGCTGCAGACTGCACAAAGTGAGCATCCTGTTTCGCTCAAGCGGCAACGTATTCTGGCTAAGCACACCCACTTGATTTCATTTTGGAAACGCCACGCAGTAGAAAAATCACAATGCACATGTCAGTCCGGTCAGGCCTCACCAGCTCGACGTGAGTCAGCGTCTCATGCCGCAATGATTCGCGCCGAATGAGCATTTCCAAACTTACACAAAAATTCCCTGGCCAAAGAACCTGCTGACGCACACCGAATTCGAGGAATGTAAACGTAAGCTTGCCGAAGCCGCAAACACGACAACGTGCGTCTCGGGCCACTTGGGCCCCCACCAGCACAGCGCACATCAACATCTCGTGCTGCAATGATTCATGCAATGCTTTACTTTACGTAAATGTCATTGAGTCTACCAAATTTTTTAGTGACTTCGGATCGTACGTTTTCCTGGTTTTCCTCTGACTTTTTTTTATAATACATTTGAATGAGGTTCTAGTGCATTTACTTTGTTATGTTTGATCATTCGTTACATCCGTGTTCACTATATTGAAGTTCTGTATATACAATCAAAATGTGGGAAAAAAAGAACTTACCAGTATGCACGACAAATGCCCTTTTGGTCTTTGGACGTGAGACCTGATGGAAGAAGACAAGTGACCGTAGTATTTTGAAACTGACAGAGAATGTTGCCTTATTCCAAAGAAGTTGTAGAAACTGCATCACACATTTATCATTGATGAGATGACACTCAGCAAATACAAATATTGGGAAACACTTATAAAGTATTTAAAATCGGCACTAAAGTTGGTCTCGAAGCACCAGACCCGGTGCTTTCGACATTATCGTGATGTCATGACAAACCGCAAAATTTGCTGACATTGTGAATCAATAAGTCTAGGTATGATGACACTGCTCACAAAAGAATAAGGAAGAGCGCGCTGCACATTTTGGCTGCGCTCACGCTTGTCAACCATATTGATCGCAAGAACAGAGACAGCCAATTTATCCTGACATCATGACGCATCCAAGTCTTGGGTACCAAAACCTAAACTGGATTTAGAAACAAGTATTATATTATTGACGGTGCTCTCAAGCTTGCCAGCATTTTTACTAGGGTTTAGAGATATTGCACTATAATTTATTATAGAAAGAAGACAAGAAAAAAAAGTTGAAAATGTGTCAGCACTCCTGACACTTCATATTCAGACTGACACTTCATATTCACAGCAACAAGTAGAAAATGAAAAAGTGTCTGTCACGCAGTACATGAATACAAAAGATCTTAAAGGGACACTAAAGGACACTAAAATAAAAAGTCAAGCTAAAGTGATAGAGCAATGCTCTAGAATGTCTAGGGCGTCAACATAATCGCGAACAGAGCTTTAGTAATCGAGAAATTGAGGTAAATGCAGGACACGATGAGAGACTCCCCAGGGACATTCCGGTACTTACCCGATCACGAAGGCACTCCTAAAAAAAATATGTCACTATTACTCAACCACTCATATTAAAAAGATTATTTCGTTCGATTATAAGACCGAAGAAAATGCTACTTGTCTATTTCTATTAGATTCTTAGAAAAATTACGTTTTTGGTGTTACACTTGATAACGATGCGGGCGGTCAAAAGACTTCGTTTTCGCTCGACTCTGCGTCGCGCTCGCTTTCGAGTTTCAGAAGTTTCGTTATTGTGTAGTACTGCGCTGGTGTTGCTGGCTCGCTAAACTCGCACTTGAATTTGCTAGCAGCTTGAGAGTCGCAACGGCACGTCCAGACGGTGACCAGCTTCGTCGTCCGACGTCCTCGCTGCTTTCGCGCTCGGTAGAGCCGGTGTCGAGGCCCCCGTCATAATAGGCAACGACGGCGGCAGCGCGAGCCCTCAGCTGCATGTAACGCTCATCGGAGCTTAAGTCGCTAAAATCGAGCCCAGCATCGCGAGCCAATGTGTCGTTGTCAGGGTCGTCAACAAGTTGGTCCATTGTGACGAGCGTCGACGATCACCGTGTTCACAATTCGGCGCGCGCTTTACCTTCCGCTTTCGCACTGCCGTCGGCTCTATCTTGGCTCTGTTTCTGGCCGCACGTTTGCGCTTTCCTAAAAAAAAGCCATAGCGCCGTCTGCAGACGCCGTTTTACTCACCGGCGGCACAACGTCACTGGGCCTCTTCGATTATCCGTCTCTGACAGTCCCGGACTGTCCGAGAAGCTGCACACGCAACGCTCATCGGCTGAAAACACTGCCTCGGGCAGTCCGGGACTGTCAGGCACGTATAATCGGAGAGGCCCACTATATGGCCATGATGTTACCATTCCTCACTCGGGCGGGCGATTTGAATTGCACTACAGGTATGTGGACGCTTCAGACGCAATTTTCTCTTAAAATAACTCTTTTCTTGGCACGAAACAAGCGTTTCAAGGTTTCTGGTATGGTACTTTAACAGTCCATGTTGAAATAATATTTGCCTTTAGTGTCCCTTTAAACATTGAAACAGCATGCACTTGCCTGCCATGGACAATTTCCCCCAACATACAATACTACCAATACTGAAGTTCATATTCACAGCAACAAGCAGAAAATGAAAAAGTGCCTGCCACACAGTACATGAATACAAAAGATCTTAAACACTGAAACAGCATGTCATGCCATGGACAATTTCCCTCGACATACAATACTGCCAATACTGGAGAAAAAAGAAAAAGCAAGACAAACTTTTCTAATCGAATCGAATTATGGGCCTTTGACTTATAAACCAACCCATGAGTTGTGAGAGATGCCATAGTTGGGGGTTTCGAATCATTTCAACCACCTGGGGTTATAAATTTATGCACATCTAAGTACCATCTAAATCATAAAGCTAAGCCCACAAGTGTTTTTGCATTCCACCCCCACTGAAATGCAGCTGCCAAGGCCGAGAATTTAACCCCTGACCAGATGTGAAACTGCATATCGTCACACCGTGGCAAGAGAGCTTTAAATGCCTCTTTTAACAAATCCAAGTTTTGAAGACTAAACTTTAAAGTTTCATTCTCAAGAACAATGATTTTGTGAAATGAATAACAAACTATGAAGTGGAGCTACTGAGTGCCAGCGAAAATGGTCAGTACCTGTAAATATGCTTACAGCTTAGTAACGTCATCTCATGCGGAGTCCACTCTATTTGCAAAACATAAGTTTCATGCATGCCATACACACAGCTGGGGAACTGAACCAAAGGGAAACTCACAAAAGTCAGAGAACTCTTGCACGATGTCACCGCTTTTTGGACAGATGAATTGACTGAACGCTGCTCCAGCGATGTGTCCGCCAATTCTAGCTGGCCCTTTGGTGATGTCACTGAAGATGCAAAAAAGAATAGCACAGTGGGTTCACGGCCCGCTATATTTTTTCAAAAGTATTATTTAAAACTCCAGTGCAAATCGCATGAAAGGAATTACATTTATTGAACAACTGGTACCCAACGAGACGATACCTGCTCCCTTTTTTAAGTGACACAAGAATGGTCAAAAATGTTTTAACTGGCCTTCTTCCCTTTCCCTTCACACCATACTGACTGACTTGCTTCCTGGAACAGGACATTGGACATGGAAGACATAATAGAGAGTTTTAGAATAGGGGACCCTAAAGTTCGGACCCCAAAGAGGTCTATAGCGTTAGCGTTGGGGAATGCAGGAGTGAAGAGTTTTAGAATATGGCTTTGCGTTTGCAGATAGCGTGTTGCGCTTGCAGCGCCACTACGGCATCAAGGAAAAGCTGTTATAAATATCAAAATAAAATATACCATTTTATGATAAGAAAAGTAATTTTAAACTTTTCTGTTTTCAGATTTAATTACAATTTAGAAGTTATTCTATTAGCAGCAAGCAACTTGTTGCACTTAGTCTTGAGTAACCGACTTTACGTGCCTTCACAGGCCAAGTTAATCCGTGTTAGGCCTACAAGCCATGAAATCGACAATCGAATTCGGAATCAGCGGCGTCTGATGAATCAATCTTCATTACACACGTTAGTTAAGAGAAAGCGATAACCGCAGTCACTTATCCTAGCTTACGAACTTCACGCGTTACCACGAATCGAGCGCAGTTTGGTGCTCGGTTAGAGCTGTCACTTCGATGGGTGTTGCCATGTTTGTTGGCGCAAAGCTTTTGGGGCAGCTTTTGGGGCAGCTTTTGGGGCAGCTTTTGGGGCAGCTTTTGGGGCAGCTTTTGGGGCTCCCGCTAAATCAGTGAAATAGCGTACCTGACGCAAAACCCAAACGCACTTTGCGTCGCACGTATGCGCAGTGGCTTTGATGCTATTTCTTTCGGGCCCCTATTCCAAAACTCTCCAATAAGAAATTAGGGTTAACTCCGCAGGTGCAGAGAGCCAACTAAACTTTTGAGATGTCGCATTAACCTGAATTTATAATAATCTGAGTTCAAGTTATCACAAGTTGACCCAACACACAGGCAGAGGGCTGCATATATACAATATTTTACAGCGCTCTGTGGGACTCACCATAGCACGTTGAACTGCCTAGTGTTAAAGGCGAAACTTAGTTTGAAGAAAAAGTTAACAATTTACAGTAACAAAATCTCCCTTTGGCTAAATTGGTTATAAATGAGAATTTTGCTCTTTGGCCATTACAGGACAGTTGGCAGCAGAACCTGAAACACTTTTTGAACATAGTAAGAAAACATTGCCAATCTGTAAACAATGCTGCAGTGAGCACGTGAGCTAAATATTATTTTGCCACTGCATACAGCGGAAAGCATACAATCTCGCATAAATAGATTACTTGCTCTCTCCTGTGACTTTCCAAGGCTCCCGCTCTTTTTCTGCCATGTTAAATCAGTCATGATATTACAACCAGCGTGACAGCCCTTAGATGGCAGCCATTGGGCGATTGTTCATAGCCATGAATTACTATTGCAGATGCATGTGCACGTCTAACAGATATAGAAAACAGGGAAGTGGTGGTTGTTCGTGTATCCTATCTGCCCTATCATTTCTCTTTATGGCGTTTTTCACTGGTCAATCTGGAGCAGGATTTTTTGCTCCACGGCTGCGAATCCGAATTTCAGTGGTCGAGCTGGAGCGGGTTTGCCCTTTCCACTGGTCGTTTCGGATCAACTTGCTCCCGCGCTGGATCGCTCTCACTTGCTCCGCTGCCGAGGCACGGATTCAGGAGGAAATAGGACAAGAAGCATACGTCACTTCAGCTCGCTGGGGGCCATGGAAACATGCAGAGCGGAAGTCGATTTTTGTGACGCCTGTGCGCAGACTTCCAGTACAATCCAGCGCGGAGCATTTTTGCTCTCCACTGGCAGATTAGGGTTGGTGAATTGCGAGCACTCGCTCCAGGATTTCGGCGGCCGCTCCAGATCGACCAGTGAAAAACGCCATTAGTCAGACGCAACCTTGAAAGTGTGCCATAAGTACACCATGAAAAAAAGCAAAGGAGCAGTAGGCAGGGCACTGCATCACTTCTGCCTTGCCCAAGAACCGATGAGCCGAGGGGGAATGCGAAAAATAAGTATTGCACTCAATACACCATCATTCATATTAGGTTCTTTTAAAAAATTTCTTCATAAATATATTCACTTAAATCCGTTGGCATCCCGGCGTGTTTTTCAGGTTTCAAGAAAAGATTTTTTACTTCCCCTTTAACTATAAGCAGTAGCGTCCAACTCTCACCTTCCACACCTGCATCGTTCTTCACGGCACGTACCAGTTGCTTCACCTTATCAACGAGCTTGACTATGAGGTCACTCTGAGTGAGACTCCTGCAACAGCAAGGTTGAGGCATAGCTGCATAAGAAACTTGCAATAATTCACGCATGATAACAAAGAAGAAAAGGAAAGCAGGCAAAAACTAGCTATTATTTCTTTATGTGTACAAAAGAGAACAAAAGTTTGCAGAACAAAGGTGGGATAAAAAAAACTGGCAGTTTTGCCTGAAGGGCAAAACACTAAAAGAGCAATAGCAAGGTTTAGCGTTGCATACAAGCACAGCGCCCTGGTGGACACCGGCTGTCTCACAACACTGGTGTGATAAGGAACGCCCGCAGCAGCACTGCAAGCATTGCACCTTGATGGTGCACGAGATGAGATCGCCAAAAAACCAAGCGTTTGCCAGTGCCCAATGGTATGATTAGATAAATTCAGTTTGATGTCTACTGTCCATTACACACAGACCGGCGTGGTACGCTCACAGCTACTTAGGATTACCAAAAGTTAACAACTTCAATAAATACTTATGAGGCTTATGCAACAAAGCAGTGACAAGGGGGTAATGCACACCAACACTTAACAAAACGTGGTTCCCCAGTTTAGGTGCGCTGTAATCTGATAAGTAGTGAGAAAAGCAAGGCACCACGCATGCATAAGTAACTGCGGTGCCCGTATGCCGATTTAATTTGAGACACAACATGTCCCATAAATTTTAATAGATTGTGCAGCGAAGCACTTTCAAAGCTACCGTATGACTCAATTCCTTTTGGTGCACACAGAATACTGTACATGATGCAAATGACAGCGCTGATAAGTCTTCCGCACCCTGTGGCTGACCCTTAATGAAAAGTGCTATTCACTGGCACACTTAAGTGTACGAGTATAAATGCATTCTGTTCATAAAATAGAACTGAATTTGTTGTGAATAGCATTCTATTCACTTGCATGCACAGAACAGAATCTTCATAACTTGCACAATGTATTATTTGCATCACTTGCACCTCCATACATATCCTCACCACTTGCTCGCAGAAATAAAAAACAATGTAGGCATTGTAACACGTTAAACCAAAACCTTTCCCGATTCATTTAATCCCAGTGCATGCTGTGACTGGAACAGGCTTCCCTCTACCGTTGCCACAATTAGTGATGTTTCCGTTTCACTCTACCATTCATAATTTGTAAGACTAATGACCTAGCCTTATTTTGTGTTCTCTTTTCTGTCATGCTTTAAATGCTGTTATAAGGTTGCTGTTTTTGCTGCTGTTATAAATTGTAAAAATTGCTGAATTGTAAAACCACTCCCCTCTGTAATGAATTCCTTTACCTTGAGGGTAATAACAAATAAATTAATGAATCAATTAAATTAATTAAACTCTGAAGCCTTGCGTACCAGAACCACGATACCATTATGAGGCACACCGTAGTGGGGGACTCTGGATTAGTTCTGACCATGTGGAGTTCTTTAACGTGCACCCAACGCATGGCACATGAGTATTTTTACATTCCGCCTCCTCCAAACACAGCCACTGTGATCTTCTGCCGAGCAGTGCAACGCCATAGCCATTGAGCTACCCCAGTTGAGAATTGTGATGATGTTAAGTGATGAGAATTGTTCATTAACAATGTCTGAGACAACTTTGCTGCCATGGTCACAAATTTATAAATCTGCAGTAATACTAAAACACTTATGTAGTTTCTGCATGCTGGCTAAGTGTTTTAGAGCATTGGTCAAGTATTTATTTCAGCAATGGTGAATAGTGCCGAGAACATTTTACAATTCAACACTTTTGCATTTCTAGTAACCTTCTCAGTGTGCATGCAGCTAAAGGAAAGCATCAGCTACCTACCAGCAAAAACTAACCAAAGGTAATTAGACCGCAGCTATTTTTTCTCACTGCTATTAAGCAATGCCATGACAACACTAGAGGTTTATTAGAACATTGCTGAAATGAACGCTTGAAACGGGATGAATGGCATGTGTCGAACGTTTTCAACAAAAAGCCAAGGTAATTTAGGTATGAAAATATTAGTGTAGAAATTTTAGAAAAGCCTGCCCAAAGTGTGTTGGATCATCATAAGCCTTTCTTTTAGAGAAGTGACGATTTATTTGAGCTAACTTTACATACTTATTGATACTTGGCAAAACAGCGAAGAAAAAAATTTAACCGACGATTATGATACTCCCTAATGCGAAGGTTGAGCGCAGTTCTATACGTGGCGCGGACAATCGGTCTCGTGCGGCACGTTGCAAACAGAGTGAAGTGTGGCACGACTGCCTCTTGCCAATGCCTGCTAATCTGAAGATCACAAGAGCCAGCGCGTGGGTGCTGCATGGGCGCACTTCCCAGGAGCCACCACTGACAGACCTCCCAGAAGAGCAGTGCTTGGGCATTTTTGTCAAGCGTGCTTGTGGACGACACGCACTACTCTGGCGCCATCTCGCAGCCACGTCGCGCCACTGTTTTTTTTCTCACACTTTTCACCTCATGGTTCTGCCGCACCCTCCTCTCCACTTTCCTCCTCGCGCCTCTTCACTCTCGCCCCTGCTCGAACACTGAGCTGCACTCAGTGTTCGCCAGCTCAGTGTTCGCTCTCATCAAAAAAGTTCGCGCAGATTTTCATGCCTAAATTTTACCTATGAAAATTTTAACCATATAGATGCAATAACTAATAATATAGCTATGAAGCTCATTTCCTTTACAAATAGAACTGTTTGGACTTGCCTGCTCTTACGCTGCCAACAAACAACGAACGTCCCTTTATTCCTGAAACCCATGACAATTCTGTGTTCTAGTTAACTGAAGGCGACCATAATGATTATTTAGCTCCACAAAATGCCTTTGACGAGCCTCATAATGTTCCGGTTTCTATTCCTTCAATATTATCCACTTTGATGCTTAGTTTTTCTTGACATAATGTGGTTTGGCCTTTTTTTCATGCCCCTGATCTGTTTAAGACTGTGTAGCTTCCTTGGTTTCGCAAAGCCTTCTGCCTCATTGTTTTGCTTGACCATTTTTAGGCCCTCTGCAAGCATCACATGATCAGACCTATGTGTGTGTATAGCTGCTAGAACACTGTCAAGTGAATACACAGTAAATACAAAGAATGCCTTGCACGCACCTTTTTGTGACCACAGCTTTGCAAAGGGGACATGGAATCTTGTAGTTGTCCTGGAGGGCTTTTTCCAGACATAACCTAAAAAAAATAAAGCCAGCCATGTTACAACATTCTTACTTTACTCTGGAAACACTTTTTTGCAACACACACCTGCAGAATCGATGATGACAGCTCGTCGACAATGGATCCCGCAGAATTTCCAGGCTGCAAAAAGGTAACAAAATCAGGTATTTTGGGAAGCAAAACAAAGCATTAGGGCTGTTTTGCAAGGTCGATTCGTGAATGATATTTCAACTAAATGATAAATTTTTATGGTGCGAAGTTTAATGCCAAATAACCAAGATCTTACTCTTTGGTAAAAGAGTTACTCAAATTTACAAAACAAATACATATGTGACATGCATAGTACTTGTACATAAAACCATGTCAGTTGCCTATCCACTTGGAAAAAAAAAAAAAGCTGTAGAAAGAAGTATGACCACCCTCTAGCCGCTCGGCAGCAATAACAAGCTTTACTGAGCAGGTTTGCCTCTATACCTACCAGCTAAGGCTACAGGTGAGATATCAATATAGCAATGAGACATTAACTTTAATGAACAAAATGCACCTTCAAAGCTTTCAAGGCATGTTATCCATTCTTGTGGCTAATATATTAGCAAGACCATGACACGGAGGCACAAAACAGCAGCTTCAAGTGGGATAAGCAAGAAGTAATTTTAAACAGTCTGTGTCACTGACACATTTGCATCACTGAAGCCCCAAAAGTACAGCTTTCACTGCATATAACCTCCCTACTGGCCCAGGTGGCTAGGTTCAGAGAAAAATTAAGAATTAGTATTTTATATAATAAAGGGTTGGACCAACACCTGCCTGACAGGTAGCATGTTAAATGTTGCTGGGAACACTAACCGGGTCAAAACTTATTAACCTACCCAGATCCATTTGACCCTCTACTTTGCGTCGAAGAGGACGTTTGTTGAAAGAAACATTCAAGAGGCAACATTATAGATGACACTGAGGCATGTGACTCCTTTTATCCTTATAACAGTACAATGCTGAGCTTGCAATTATAAAAATTCAAGCAATAATCCTGCAGTTAAGCTTCCTTCACCGCAAATAGCTAGATTAGCCCAATACATGATGCTACTGTGATTGAAGACGCCCTGTACTTTTGAAACATGGTTACATTATTGACATCATTACTCTTTCCTCCTTCACCTGTTTCACTGATGCTATTGCCATCGCACTGTACTATATTGCAGTGTCACACTGTACAAGGCGAGAAGCACATCGGCAAGCACAGTGGAACTTCATTGATATGCTCTTGTTTGTCATATTTTCCGGACTCTTGCACTACGAAGCACTGGTCCCATTTACTTTTTATAGAGTCATGTGTATAAGCTTTCATTTATTATGTTTGTCTTCCCAGCTGTTTCTTTTTTATTTATTTTTTCAAGAACTGCAATAGCACACCTAAGTGGCATCGTCTATTAGTGGCGCCTACACTGAGCGCCGCATGCCACAGCTGAAAGCGGCCAATTTGCAGAAGCTGACACAGGTCGTACAATTACCGTGCTCAGATCATTGCTGATCTTAGTGCAGCTCACGAAATTGAAAGCAAAGTGGAGATGTATGAAGGCCACAAGGGGTTCCCCCACACCCACATTCGCTGACTCTGCCTCGTAACTTTCGATAATACACAAGGCTGCGCAATAACTGAAAAATAAAGTGCAAGTGCTTGAAAAGAGGCTGTATTATCAAAGATTCGACCCATGCATTAGATTAAAATTACAAGCTTCATTAAGTGTGACTCACAGCTACGACTGTTTCAAATAATTCAATCTAACCACCAGGCAACAATAACAAGCTTACATGAGTGGGTTATAAATAGTTTGTTTGCTTTCTATTCAACTTCAAACATTGTTTTCTGTCAGTCTTATCAGTAGTGCCTGCCGCAAGCGTTTTCAGACTATGCATTTCTTCCCTGTGGTTCCCTAAAACGCACTAATGGAGTTCCAGTAGTGCCACCAGTGGGACATAAAACAGTCGACAGTTGAGATGCAAGAAAAAAATTATAATAAATTCTAGGTTTTTGCGTGTCAAAACCATGATCTTATTATGAGGCTCGCTGTAATGGGGGACGCCAGAACAATTTTGACTGCTTGGGTTTCTTTAATGTTAGCCCAATGCAAGGTACAGAAACGTTTTTGCATTTCACCCCCACTGAAATGCCAGCCGCTGCGGCCGGGATGAGATGTGAGATGCAGCAAAGCATTGGGCACTAGTGCACTGCCGGTCTGGATGTTAATTTACTGTTCAGATGCAATATTCAGAGCTTCAAATACTGCAAACACTGCTGCATGGGTGACCAGCTGCATGCTTACGTGAAAGAGTGATAAAGAGACAGCAGAGGCACACTGAATTTAAAAAAATGTGTAATGCAAACAAAGCAACTATGTTGGGCTTGACACTCTTGCTGCGAATACAGTATTCTGTTTTCCTGTAGTTCATTTTGCAATAAGGTGTTAAACAAGTCTTTGTGCGTGTTGTACCCTTATGGCCTATCAGGTTGTACAGAAATTGCAACACCAACAACCTTCAACATGGTGAACAGCAATGACTGGGAGAAGTAAATAGGACATATGTGCCGACTATCAATTGAATTTAATTCAGGGTCGTACTACTCCTGAATTTTATTAAGCATCATGTACAGTCGTACAGTGTTTTTTATTCCTCCCGTAGGCCACAATCTGTCATTCATTTTTGGAAATATTGCGTTCTGTGCCTCTTGATCATGCAAGCATGCAGGAGAAGATGTAACAAAATTAATGGTACACGTCCCATCATCATTATGTTCGTGCAACACAGTTCTCGAGTGCACTAACGTTAGATCGGTCTCTCCTGCGAGGCATTGCGCTGCTCATTATGTTCCGTAAAAGTGAAAGAAGCCGGTTGAGTATTATTGTGTTTTTTTAAAGATATGTTGAACACAGAACAAATCTGGTGATTTGACAAATACATTCCCATAGGCTTGAATAGCACACGAGCTTATTCGGCCATTACTTGAATAACTTCTATACCTGCTATTGCTAATATTAGCCTGCTCTCTCAAGACCAAACTAGAACTTACAACATATCAAATATTCAAGTTCCATATGACCGGAAGGCATGAGTCTAAACAAAGCTAGGCCAAACACTCGTTCGGAAAAAATGACAGACCAACACGAAACACTCTTTAAGGAGGTGCGCGCAAAAGGGTTTTATGCAATTCTGAGCAGCAAATTTAACGATTTGAGATCGACTTCTGTTAGTTGTACGGTTCAGGTAAGCGTCTGCGCTCCCTCGCTATCTGCAAAACCTGGTAGGATAGTTGAGCATTATCAAATGTCACCCAATTGTTTCCATCACAAGACCACAATTGCAAACGAACGAACTACAACAAGAACTATGAATGCTAAATTTCCATCACAGAAGCATCCGTTACTTTTCAGGTGCTATGATACGAACGCAAATGCTAAACAAGGTTGTCTCACACATCAACATTCAAGCTGCTTACCAAATTGGGCACTCGAGAGACTTCACGAGCTGGAGTACAGTATCCTTGACGTCTTCCTGGAACTTATGCATAGTTGTAACAATGAATGAGGCAGCAACTTTCACGACAATATTTCTTGAGGGAGGATTGCCATTATCTATGGCGTCACGGTGAAGCAGCGTCTCCAACGTCTTCGTTATGGTGGTGTTGGACCAGCCGGCATTCAACCTTCACTCACAGCAGCAAGCTGTTCAGAGCCTACGCAGCACAACACAACCGCTATACTCACGCGGCAAAGCGAATATATCCATCCAAATAACACAGTTTAAGCCAAAAACAAGCACCAAGCACACAGAGACGCCAGCGTTGTGCTTACCGCCAAATGAGCTTCCCGCAATTTCCCAATTTTTTCCGCGCGGAATAGATCATGGTTGCTAGTTCATACAGGGGCGTGCGCTTTTTCTCCAAAAATGATTGAAAAAAGGTTTTGCGCTTACCGCTGCTCTGTTCTTCCTCAAAATTTGTAATATAATCGCATTTTATGGACACAATTGTGCAACACATTTACTACTGCTGTTTGTCCAGAAAAACAGTGAATCTGCCTTTTTCAGCGCCTCTTAAGAGAACCTGAGACTCTAACGCTGGGAGAAGGCTAAAAGTTAATCTCGGAGGCCATGCTTTGCTGAATTGCAAACGCCGAAGGTGACACAACCGGTACGTTTTATATTTTATATATGTTTATACTGCTACAAAAGTTTAGCACAAACAGAACAGTGGTAAGAGTAAACACATTTTTCTACTGTTTTAGGAGAAAAAAGTACGTCTTGGTGGGTGATGTTCCAAACATGGTGACTATGACGCGCTGTGGCACCTCGATGGTGAGATACCGATGGTTTGGCGTTAGTCAGCGCCCAATTAAATGTTTTATAACGTTAGCTTGACGCTTTGACCGTTATACTCCGACCACTGACAAAAAAAGACCATTCGGCTCCTGCACTAGGTAAAAGTGCGGCCATCGAGATATACTTAGCATTGCTTTGTTCCTGCTCAAATTTCGCAGCGTCATCACATGTAATAATCCGGAGCACTGTTACTTGCCTGATGTGTCAGGAAAAAATGCGAAGTTGCCCTTTCTCGAGTCCCACTTAATTGTTACCCGTCAATATCAGGGGGTCATGCTTTGCCGTTACTCCAGACTCCCGAACGCCAGCGCAAAACGTCATAGTCACCATGTTTAGAGCATGTTATTGTGAGGGGCACAGACTTAGCATTTATTTCTTGAAAAACAATCAAAGTAACAGCACCATTTGTCATATTGAATGATCCGAACAGTAAAAAGCGATGTTTCTGCGAAATTTGAGCAGTAACAAAGCAATGCTAAGCGCGTCTTTTTTTTTTTTTTTTTTTTCAACTTCTTGCTGCGCACTGATAACGCAGCAAGTTAATTATTTTAGATAATTGCCGGCGTTTTTCAGTGCCGAGGAGATATCGCTGTTATAAAAAGTTAGACGAAGGAAATAAGTATGGTTTTAACAACACCTCACTGTGGGTATGCGCCAGAATAATTCGGCACAACAGCAAAAAGTTCGGCAGGTGTTGCACTCCTGTAACATAAGCAGGCGAAAGCCTGCTGCACATTTGGTAATACATAAAGTTATGCAATCGGGGTTAGACTTCTTTGTAAGACATAACGAGCCGTAATGGGAAGTACACGTGTGGCACTAAGGCGACCTCCTGAACACCACATATGAACACTTAACGTAGTACCTAAAGTGCAGCATGTTAGTGCACGCACTATAGGCCACACCTTTAAGGGCCGTTTATAGTCCGACGTAACGCGAGCGCGCGCGCACGCTACGTCACGTTGGCGAAAACGAAAGTGCACCGGCGCAGCCAACGTAACCGGCGGCTTCCGACGCGCCCCGACAGGCCCGGCGCTGAATTGGCTCCTGACCCATTCGCGCGTTGGTCGCGTCGACTGCGCCGACCCACAATGCATTTCGCGCGAAGAAATAAAGGCGCCCACGCCACTTCGCCGATAGAGTGTACTAGAATATGGTCGAGTGGGACGAGCGGCTGGGGCGGCGCATGCTTTGCAGTGACTCACTTCGTCACTGCAAAGCATGCGCCGCGACTTCGTCACTGCGAAGCATGCGCCGCCCCAGCCGCTCGTCCCACTCGACCATATTCTAGTACACTCTATAGCTTTAAACTATAGAGGCTAGAAGAGAACCCTTCTAGCCTCTATGCTTTAAACCATCGGCGAAGCGGCGTGGGCGCCTTTATTTCTTCGCGCGAAATGCATTGTGGGTCGGCGCAGTCGACGCGACCAACGCGCGTATTTTTTTTCCTAGTGTTAGTTTTATTAGTGCCAGCATTATGAAGACAAAAAGACTTTGTATAACCACCCGATGTGATGACACAGTGGATCTGGCGTTGCACCGCTTAGCACGAGGTCACTGATTCGACCACTTCCGTGGCGGCCGCATTTAAATGGGAGCGAATTGCAAACACGCTCCGGTCTACTTAGATTTAGGTGCACGGTAAAGAACCCCAGTTGCAGTAGCGCACCCAGGATCTCTGCCGGAGGGGGGGGGGGGGGGGGTTGACAGTTTGCCAATACCATCTGAACAGCACTAATTTCAATTTCTTCACGGGAAATTGTCAAAAAATGCGCTGTTTGCGAGTGTGCAGACGATTGTGCATTTTACATCTTAGTTGCAGTACGCACATGCGCAGGGAAAGAAAAGGGGTATAAACAAAAGGGGTGGGTAAGTCGGTCTCAGGGGGGGGGGGGGGGGGTTAACCCCCCCGAAAACCCCCCCCCCCCCCCCCCCGGCGGTGCGCCACTGCCCAGTTGGTCAAAATTAAACCGGAGTCCTACACTACGTGCCTGATAACCATATAGTAGTTTTGGCACGTACAATCTCAGAATTTAGTTCTTACACATATATTTATTTTTCATATGACCCCATATCTCGCGGGCAGAGACCCGATCTCGTGAGTCAGTCATAAAACACCGCGCCGAGCCAGTAAAAGACAGTCTACGGAGCTTTGGAAATGAAGCACGATCGAAGGGCTCACGCGCAAAACTTTGCGTTGACAAAGCGGCATTGTAGTTGAATGCGAATTTCACATTTCGCTCGTAATTCCAGTAACTTGGGGTTGAAAATCTAAAAATCTTTCTGCCAACAAAAGTCTCGTTATATTAATGAGAACCAGTTTAACTTGAACATTAACCACGCGCTATATATCGTTTCCAATTGTCAAGCATGCTTTGCCATATTTTCTTGCAAATAATTATCATTATACCACTTTCTAATGCAGAAAAACATTTGTTTGTTTAGGTTAACATAATACTATTTCTGTTCAATGCACTTTCCGACTTCCGGAAAACGCTCGGAAAACATTGTTTTATCACCGTTATAATAACAATGTTATGTTAAAAAAACGCAGAAAGGCTTGTAAACATTTCGCCTTTATAATGTTTACAACACACAAGATACACGACAAGATAGAAATAAGCGATGGATTGTTTCTTACTCATTAAAAACAGTTACTAAAGGAATCTTAAATGAAGGTTTCTTCTTCTAGATGTTGTTGTTCCTCTGCAAAAGTGGCACATTATATACTATACCGTGGGAGATAGGGAAAGAATGAGATGGTTTGCACGAAAAACGGATGGAAGAAGTTTAGGGAAAAAAATACTGGTAAAAAACATATTTTGCTAGGTGTTCCTGTAATGACAATGATTGAGTGCGTCTGCTTCGTCTTCATTAATCTTCTTCTAGAACTCGGTTTCTTCTCATGTTTACTGGGTGGCCCTGACGTCGTCTTACATTTCTCAGGGATAGCATGATGACTATTAACGCGGTATTCCAAACATAAATCTTATAAAAGACGAACGAATCCAGTAGTGATAAGCTAAAGGGTTGTGCTTGTAGAGGCGAGTGGCTAAAGCGTGGACAGGTAAGAGGAGGAAGAAAAGCCGAGCCTTTTCACTGCGAATGTTCAAGCCAACAAGCGCCGCACGAAACAGTCTATTTACTGCGCATTATATTTCACTAGCTCCCGCTTCACTGCTTCGCGTTACCTGATGAAACTGTAACTTACTTATTTTCCACTACCATATTTCCACGATTTATTTATCTTTCAAGAAATATAAAAGTCAAATCCCCCCCCCCCCCCCCTCCACCCCTTACCAAGGAGAAATCTGTGAGGTACCCTTTACCACATTCCTTTTCTTTCCGGCAAATTTGTTTTCTTCTGTTTACTGCGCCTTGCTGCAAGGCTGCCTACTGTATTCCGTATTGCATTAGTTCATCTATTATCAGTTTCCCGATACTTGACTTACCCCATTACAGTTTGATCGTGCCACATTTAAGGAAAATCATCAACGTCACCGTCATCACCAATCCACGTTTCACGCATAAAGGTGATGACGAAGCAGAAGAACAAATTTCTAGCACGATTCAGCCGATATTATATAGCATGCAAGCAGTATTCTTTGCTCGACTTAGCCGCCTATGAACCAGGAGTCATCTCAACTTATCGGTGAGGAGGACTTCACAGTTGCTCTTGAGCAGCGTTACGCCGCTGCTACCACGTTAGTTCAGCCTTTCCATCGCCGGAGTGCTCCAATACAGCCATTTGAATTGTGCGCGTACACCGCTCGCCAGTAGACCATGTTCAAGCCTTGCCGCAGTAGGAGCGCATCTGTTGAATCTGCTGAGCGGAGTAGAACCTCAGGTACAATCGGAGCATTCTTTTCGGAGGAAGAGGACGGTGCCGCTGGTTATACCGAGAGTTCGATGGGAGCCCCACCCATCATCGAAGATCCCGCTGTGATAAAGATATTCGGCAAGGATAGCCGAGACAACCGCAAAGATTGTGGCATTATTGAGCGCAGGCGAAAGGGCAAAAAGTCGACTGCACCGAAGCTCCGGACGACACGGTGCTCGAATCACGAGGAGAACGTGTTGGCAGGTGCCGCTGGTACACCGAAGAACTCGTATAGGAATCGGATCTCCGGAAATGGAAGAAACCAGTCACTGGCGAGATGCGAATGGATGAGCCGCTGTCCTCCCTCTGCAGATATCGAAAACAACCGATCACAAATTAGGCAACGACAGAGTCGGACCAGGTCTTCGGCCTCACGTAGCAAGGGTCGAAGCGTCGGCAAGGCCATTCCGTCCGGCAAAGACAAGAAATGTAGGAAAGAGGAAGGGTCAAAGCACCGTCGCAAGGTCAAGGCGTTCGCAGCGACGTTGCCATCGGAAGAGCTCTCGCCGCCTTCGCTGTCACCACCTGGTCGTGACCACCATTCGGCTGCAATGAGCGCCCGCGAACGGCACAAACGGGCGGCTGTCGCGAATGTTGCGCCCGTCAGAAGAATGGCAGATCAAGGCGACATCGGGACGACACTGAAGTATAAACAAGTCTGTAACGTGATTGCGACGACTGCGACACCTGGAGATCAGTGTACCTGCGTTATGGCGGTGCCGATGACAATAGGGGATGGGGAGTATTCTCCTTTGAAGCCGCAGCCATGGTGGCCACGGCTGGCCAAAAAGGTGACCAAGAGCAACTTGGGCAGGAAAGTTGACACGAACGGTGACGAGCGGCATGCGTCCACTACCGTCAAAATTACACCGTCGGAAGTGGCAGCGATGTCAGAAAACGAGGCGGGCTCTTCCTTAAGCGAGCCCGCGCCATGCACGGTTACCGGTTTCGTCTTTGTAGACCCTTCGACACCGGTGCAGCAGTTCCGGTACACAGAGACGGCGCAGTCAGGGTACGGCGGTGCAGGGCAGCAATGGCGTCCGCACCCACTATGTCCCGTTCACTCACCGCAGAGTGGCGGCGGGCAGATACCGCTTTCCGCGTGAGTACAGCGGCAATTGCAGCAATGTATTTGATGCCAAGGGTGCGAATTCGGTTAAACGGATACTGCGGTAATTGCTAGTTAATCTTTAATACACCTTGTACGTGAAATGGTGTCGCCTGACGCTTTTTCTTGCGAAATAAACGTTCAAAGGAGTTTGATAGATCTGCATGCAGTTAGAGAGAAAAAAGAATGCCCTTCGAATTTTTTTTAGCCCGATGAAAGCTGTGACGCTTCTGTGGAGAATGAAATGGTCCCCCAACCGCCATTTAACCGCGCTTAACTTCTGATTTTGGCACCTCGAGCAGTGCGCATGGCAACGCACTGTTCCATACATTCCATACACTGTTTCATACATTCCAAAGAATGTATGCACTGTTCGCTTCACTTTGCTGACTACTTGAAGCCTCTGCCTTACGGGGGCACGAGCCACTGCTCCTGCATTGCCGCCGGGATCGGCCCACATTGTTTGCTGACGGACGCGGACTCAAAAAATGTCGACCAACTGGAGGCTAACAGCTTCGCTGTAATAGTATCCATTGAATTGTAGTGAAACTAAAATAATTTTACATCAATTTACAGATACGTTGGTATTAAACTATCTCGTCACCACAACTCGCCTGTCGCACAGGAGGTACAGCATGCCTCCGCTGGAACCGGCTCTACCGGCACCGACGCACTACTCTGCCAACAGCTGCGCGGCGCCTTGGACGTGGGAGCAACAACAGCCACTGAACTATGAAGAACTCTTTTACCCTCCTTCAGGTGGTTCCACTGTTGACGACGACCAATTTTACGGTGCGTTCAATTTAATTAACTCCATCATGCAGAAGTTGTAGTAACAATCGCATAGAAATTAATAAACGCAATTTCAACAGTAACGTTGTACCGCGAACGTTCTACTACGAGTATGAAGCTCTTGTTGGCGAATGCGTGTAGATTGCATACAGCAGCAGATGCCCACAGGCAGCGGTACTATCGCCCGGCTGCTGCTGCTAAGCGATCCGAATAACGACAGCCTCCGAGATCTCGGAGGTTATGGATTGTGCAATCGTCGTTGGGCTGGGCAACGTTTATGCGTGTAAACCTCCTTGGCTGCATACTCCTGTTCACCGTGGTGGTCTCAAGCAGCAGCTAAGGCGCCTGATCGCTATAGGGCGTAGGCGAGCAAGAGGCGAACAGGTCTATAGCGTTTACAGCTTCGTTTTACACGGCAATGAGACTTGTTGCGTCGAACGCTTTCATGCAAATGTGTAAGCGCTGTAAGAGTACGAACAGTATGAATTAAGAACTATACTGCAAGGCAGCTATGTCTGTCGCCTTGGCCTGACAGCTTAAAGGGAGAAGATGAATGTTAAAAATAAGCTGGACTGGTAACATATGCTTCCGGAGCAATACTGAGGTTGCTCTCGCCGTAAGTGGATGTTTGATAGGCAGAAAAGACCCAAACTAAAAGATTGATCGTAACTCCACTTTGACGGTCCTGCAATAATTTCCCGTGACATCAAGTATTTTGGCAGTATCTGCTTGGGACTACAAAGTTAAAGTGTATACACCTGTATCTGTTTATATCATACGGATCATAACCACATAAAGCCAACAGACAACGAAGCCAAGGAAAGCATCGGGGAAATTAAGTGTAGTTGAAATTGGAATGTAGAAAATAATGAAGAAAAGGGAAATGAAAGTGGACGAAAAGATAACTTGTCGCTGGCGGGAGCCGAACCCGCAACCTCCGCATTACGCGTGCGTTGCACTACCAATTGTGCTACGGCGACGGCCATCAATTCGTCCACTAACTTGGGTATTTATGTTTTACTAGATCTAGCCCTAGGAGTGTTAGCCAGCGCCACTCAGAACCATGGTGGGCGGATGTGGAACATCCTTTTTAGCCCGATGGCGACACGATACACGTGATCTTGGGAGAGCAGGCACGTGGCTAATAAACCCTCGCATGCTACCTAATGACATCTTCATTATTTTCTACATTCCAATTTCAACTACACTTAATTTCCCCGATGCTTTCCTTGGCTTCGTTGTCTGTTGGCTTTATGTGGTTATGACAAACAAAATTGAGCCCCTCGGTTCCCATTCTTCTTTCGTATTTCATTACGAGGGTCTCGAATCTGGCAGCCTTGATGTCATTAGGTAGCATTCACAAGAATCATCACTATCTTCATCATCAGCCTATATTTGTGTCCACTGCAGGACGTAGGCCTGTCCCTGCGATCTCCAATTACCCCTGTCTTGCGCTAGCTAATTCCAACTTGCGCCTGCGAATTTCCTAACTTCATCACTCCACCTAGTTTTCTGCCGTCCTCGACTGCTCTTCCCTTCTCTTGGTATCCATTCTGTAACTCTATTGGCCCACTGGTTATCCATCCTACGCATTACGTGACTTACCCAGCTCCATTTTTTTTTCTCTTGATGTCAATTAGAATATCGGCTATCCCTGTTTGCTCTCTGATCCACACCGCTCTTTTCCTGTCTCTTAGAGTTAGGCCTAACATGTTTCGTTCCATCGCTCTTTGTGCAGTCCTTAACTTGCTCTCGAGCTTCTTTGCTAACCTCCAAGTTTCTGCCCCATATGTTAGCACCGGTAGAATGTTTACTTTGTACATACATGTCATTTTGACTTGTTGACCATAGTCAGAGATTATCTGCTTAAAACCTTGCTCTCCGAGGCCATGTTGTTTCTCAGGCAATGCAGAAATAAGAATACTAATCCTCCTCGTGCTGCTTGAGTCCCTACATTCCGTTACATGCATGGGCAACTCTACGAAAAATATAGAGGGACTTCTCTCGCTGTTTGCATTCGCGGCCAGAAAGTAGAGCGTCACAGATGAAGCAAAATTTATAGGCATCCGTCATGTAATTCGATGTAACAGTAAGCCTCATAGTTTAAGTCCGAAAATATGTCGTAATTATTGCATTGAATGTGTCGCATATCTGAACCCATTTAGCACTGAACGAGTGACACGTTTCTGGGCCAAACGGTAACAGCGCACCGCTTGCGCTCGCGACTACGTCACATGTAGAAAGCGCAGAGCTGCACAAATAATATGCGATTTGACATAATGTTGCGTCTCCAGGTTTATAGTTGTAATATGCGAAGAATAAGAATTCGGAAGAAAGTGTAGCTGATAAAAAGGCAAATGCAATGAGACTTCCATGACCGCACGACTTGCGTATATATCTTCTTCGGCGTTGTCTACTGCACTATATGAAACAAGTATTAAACGGAGTAGAATGCGATCGCAGGAGAAGAGCTTGCGCAAGGCACGTGGTACCCCACACAGCAACAGCCGCCCACGGTGGGCTGGGACGGCGCCACCACCGCAGGATACACCTGGTGTGACGGGATGTTACCCAATGCACTCCTGCAGCCTGCAGCTGGGCCCGGTGCTGTGCCTCCTACAGTGCTCCTTCCGCCGGCATCCCAGTGGAGTGCGCCATTCGAGCAGCTGCTCCCGCAATTCCACGGTCAACAGGGTGACTCGAACCTTTGCCATGCGCAGTTCGCGCAGAGCGGCGTCCAGCAGGTTAGTGATCGAGCATACTTGCTTCGACTTCATTGCTTTTAGATTGATGCATTCGTTTAACATTGTTGTCCTATAGCGTGCCTGGGGACGTTTTTCAGTATGCGTAAGGACGAAGAAGCAGTGCCACCTTAGACAACATCTTGTTGCTGTCGGATGTTTTCAGAGGCTAAGAGGCGCAGATTATATATATATATATATATATATATATATATATATATATATATATATATATATAAAGTTAGAAAGAAAGTCTACTTCCATTCCACCCCGTGAAAGTGAATGTACAGCGAAGCTGGTGCGGACACGTTAGACAAGTACCAGCACCCCGACTGACGTCAGACGACGTCACACAAGCGCCACCACCACAAGCGACGTACGTCAGGCACCCACGCACGTGGGCGGAAGTGCAGCTTACATCCTCATTCTTCTACTCCGTCCGCCAAGCGCAAGTGCCTTATTGAACTAAATTAATGTTTAAAAGTAAATTGCGTTACAAAATGCGTAAAGTACGACTTATACACAAGCTGCATGCATGACGGCTTTGGATTGTAATACGAATATACGAGGAAACGTAATTCTGCGCGGAACCTAAAAGACAAATCCCTTTATGTATAGCTGTCGTTCGAAGTCCATCCTCATTCATTCTTATTCGCCCTCCGCTTGGCGCAAGTCCGTTATTGAAATTAATAGAATTTCTCAGAGTAAAATGTGTCAGTGAATTCGTAAAGTACGACTTACACACAACCCACATACATGATATCATCGGATTATAATTCGAATATAGGAGAAAACATAATTCTGTTACGCGGAAACTCAAACACAAACCCCTTTCCCAGCTGCCGTGGCGGTATTCTTGTTGGACAGTGTTTGTCGTAATGCCGATTACGGTCGCAGCATTGCTGGAGTGGAAGCCACCTATACCTACCCATAGAGGACAGTGAAGCCACCGGCGGCCATCATGTTAGACAGATAAACTTTAATGCAAAGATAGAGAGGCCATCGTGTTGTGGGCAGGAAACCGGCCGCGTATAGCATATTGTGCGCTTTCGCTGCCGTTTTTTTGCCCGCAAATTGTTACCATTACTAAAGTGAAATTTGGGGTTGGGCCAACCGAAATTTGGGGGTATACCCCAACTTAAGAATTGGCGGTGGGCCAACTTAAAATTTTGAATTTGGGTATCTTAAAATTTGGAGGTGGGCTAAGTTAAAATTTGGGGGAGAGAAAACTTGAAATATGGGGTGGGCCAGTTTGATATTGGGGGGTGGGCCAACCTAAATTTGGGGGCGGCGAGCATGATTCGTCCAACAGGAAGGTTTGACTCATGCTCGTTGCAATCGGGCTGCACGCATACGAAGGGTGCTGCGGAGACACCTTTGTCCAAGAAAGATAGCCGCGCACTGCAGTCGCTGCAAACAATCCGGCACAACGTGTACAGATGTACTCCGGCGGCCGCCTAGCTTTCTGTCCACCACAATATGGCGGCGCTGCCTTCACTTGAAGAGCGTCCTTTCCACTCCAACATTTAAAAAAAATGTCCTCCTAGGTCGCAGCGCTCGCTGTGCAACAGATGCAACGGGCAGAGCGCCCCCGCATCAAGGACAGATGCATTGCGTCCACACGTTCGTCACGAGCGCACGCACGTGTGCGGAAGTGCAACATACATCATCATTCTTGTAGGTCATTCGCCTTGGCGCAAGTGCATTATTGAACTAATTGAATTTCTCAAAGTAAATTATGTCACAAAATTCGTAAAGTATGTGACCTACACACAATCTACAGACATGATAGCGTCAAATTGTATTTTCGAATGTACGAGAAAACAATCCTGTTACGCGCAAACTCAAACACAAACCTCTTTTCCAGCTGGCGGTATTTGGGTGAGAACGCCACGAAAAATCACGACCAACCAGAGGCTAACAGCTTCGCGGTAAAATAGCCAGCGTTCCTTACACACTTAATTGCGGCAAAATTGCACTGGCAACAGCTGAGGACGCATTTACTGCAGCAAAAATATGTCTTTGCCAGAAGAACCAGCTGAAAAAAAAAAAAAAAAACTGCTGCGTTGAAAGCCGGTGTTGTGAATAACACTTTCGCCAGATTTAGTGAGACTCGACACTGGATGCATCGAAATATACGGCCAACAGCGCTCCTGGCACTGTGCGAAGATAGCGAGCTTGGTACAGCGCGAGCAAAGTCATAACTTTCGGAATCTTTGCGAACTGTACAAACCCTGCACAATCTGCTAAGCGTGAATGTTGTGCTGAGGAGTTCGTGCTTCGAAACTATTGGTTCTCAAGCGCTGTCTGTTGTTGCAGCCATCGTGCGTGTGTGTGTGCGTGAGTGCGTGTGTGTGCGTGCGTGTGTGTGTGTGTGCGTGTCTGTGTGCGTGCGTGTCTGTGTGCGTGCGTGAGTGCTGCGTGCGTGTGTGCCTGCGAATACTGCCCATGTTTACGAGCTCGAATTGTTCTTGACATTTCAATGATACCGCGTATAATCAGCGATATGAGCCTTTCGTGTTGTGAGCCCGAACACGTTGGTGATGATTAAAAATAATCCCCGCAATGCAATACTGCCACATGCACATTGTCCTTCCACAGCTGGGTCTGTATTCAAAGAACTTGTCTTGGCTAATACAATTTTTTCCTTGGCCAGTGTTCTTGCACCCGCCACCCTAGATAGTGATTTACGTCATAACGAGATGGTCACCACCACGATGGCCATTCACGGATATTACATTGCTAAGAGAAGCGTTGTGAATACAGGTCCAGGCCCGTGCTGAAGCAATAATCAAAATTGGAAGTTATTAGCGAAGGCGGACCGCATTTACGAACGAAAAGCTTTCCGAGCTCGCTTCATTGCCGCGCTGTTCATGCGAGCAGTGCGCTCATGTGCTCATGAGAACAGTGGAAGGCGGAACGCTGCCTTGGCATCACTACAGAGCCGACTGAACAGAACGTGATGGTGCGTTGGCTTCGCCATTTTTGCAGTCAAACGCACTGCGTGTCTTTAACGCATCTGAAGAGCGTGACAGCAAGGCGGCGACGACGGCGAAAGCTTGCATAATGCCGACAACCCTGTGGCTAGAAATAGACACGAACGGCACCAGTAGCCGGTTACCCGCCCCACCGCGTCCGCGTACGCTTTGTCCTGTTTCTCCAGTGTTCCCTCACTGAAATTAGACATGCCGACCTGCAGCTGCATCATGCCGCTATGCTCAGTTTGTCTACATGTACATCGTATATACAGTTCGAGCCATAAGGTATACAGGTGCGCAAATTTCAGTACCGCGTTCAATGCACCGAATTCACCTGTAAACTTGGCCGCTTCGTGGCCGTGACAATCGTTCCTCCGTATTTCACACTAACTGTAACACTTAAGTGCAGTAGCTTTGATTTACCTCTCAGACGTGCAGTACACCTATTGACCCTTTTCGCGGCGATCCCGTGGGCGCTGCCATGTTTGATCACGTGGTGACGCGTCCATTGCTTGCCTCAACTGCCTCCGTTGCCTCCTTGTTTACAACAGTGTTGCCAGGTTTGGCTATATATAGCCAAATTGGGCTACAGAAAAAAAAAATTTGGCGTAGACTGGGACGAGTTGGCTATGTGGCTATATTTGGGCTGCTAAAAATCTGCGACTTAGCTTTGTTTGGGCTAAACGTGGTGCCCTAATCCACGCTCCAGAGGTGGCTCTGATGAAGTAGAAACAAATCTCGAAGGCTACGTTTTAGCTGGCGGAGCCGGCTGTGTCGGCCTCGCGGCTGTGCGTGCGTGCGTGCGCGAAATCTCTCTCCCCCCCCTCATTTTTCTGCACCGTTGTCTGAGCCGGTGGCTTTGATATTTGACGCATTCAAACTTACATCCCGCTTCATCGTCAGACACCCAGTCTCCGGGGATCGGGATGAGCCTGGGAGTAGATGGTTTTTCACAGTACACTGTACCTACATGGCTATGGTCAAAAAGTGAGAACAATAAAATAGGGTCGGGCGATCGTGGCGCAGACATGAAAGAAGGGAAGCACGGGTAGAAAACACGCTCCAGTGTGTTCATGGCCATGGCTTCTGGGTGAAGTATCGCGCCGGGCACACCTTTCGACCGGCTCCACGTCACGTTAAGCTTTGCTGCCATTTTTCCTTCCCTGCGAGATTAATTTTTGTTCGTGCTTACATTCGAGATTCATTTCGATAGGTTGGACTTGAGATCGCATCCTCCTCGGAGAGGAGAATTGAACCATGTGGAAGTGGGTCAAGTATGCTAGAAAGTATAAAAAAGAATGGGAGCAAGACCCCGAGCTCAAAGGTGGGTCCTGGTGCATTTACTTATAGATGGTTTGCGCGTAACGTCCCATATGCAGATACTCATTGTGCTAATATAGCAGCATGTTTGCTACGATGACATTAGTGCACCACGTCACGTGAGCACCAACCACCGTGTTAGCTTAGCAGGTGATGTGTCGCGTTGTTGGCTCGAGGACACGGGTTTGATTCGAGGCCACGGCGGCCGCATTTCGATCAAGGCGAAATGCAGAAACACCCGTGTACTTAGATTTAGGTGCACGTTAAAGAACCCCAGGCGGTCAGAATTAATCACTGCGTGATGCCTCCTAATCAGATCGTGGTTTTGGCACGTAAAACCCCAGCAATTATTATTATTATTATTATTATTATTATTATTATTATTATTATTATTATTATTATTATTATTATTATTATTATTATTATTATTATTATTATTATTATTATTATTATTATTATTATTATTATTATTATTATTATTATTATTATTAGCACATCAACACGGTTTGATTTTTGAAAGTAACTGGTTTTCACAGCATTACCACGGTTCTCAATTTGTAGCTTACCTTTGCTCTTTGTGCGCCGTCTCGGCCCTCACCATTTCGAGTGAGTTACGTTCGGGACGTGCTCGTCGCCGAAAACGACCGCGCGCGTCTTACACTGGTGTGCCGCTTTGCGCAGTAATCTTTTAAAGCTTCGCTTACATCGATTCAGACAGTGAGTGGCATCTGTTGTCTGTAATTTTATTTTAACGCATGTTCTTGGCTGCTAGAGACCTAGGATGGCAGCCAGGTTGATGCAAATGGACACTATATAGAGTGTGTCCAAGCTAACCCGGGCCAAGCTATAACTACAAAAAAAAAAGACAAAAAATAGACGAGAAAACAAGATAGGACGATCAGACTAATAACGCCAGATATCAGAGTGCGAAATAGTGGTTTTGGCGCATAAAAAAGAGCCGTGGGCGCGTCGCCGTGGCAGACCACTAACTTTGTCTATGTCGTGGCATGCAGAGGTCACGTGAGAGGTCGATGATGCTGAACATTATTTCGCGTTCACTACAGCTAAAAAATCGAGTTCGTAGTTAATATTACTGTAAATAACCAAAAATAATAACTTAGTACTATTTATCATAAAATAAAAGCACTGTGATTTCGCCCTCCGAAGCGATTCGTTGGAAGTGTTGTGTGTGCAAGCATGATGTCGCTGTTGTTGATGTCAAAGGTCGACCGTCACGGCGACACGGACATTTTGTTACGATGGGTTGTGCAAAAAAAGATTGCCGTAGTCGAATATGAAAATGTATACACGAATAAAAGTGCAATAAACATGGCTATATTTGGCTATGAAATTTCTTGCTCTTCTTTTGTGTTTGGCTACATTTGGGCTACCATTTCTGTAGCTTTGGGCTACGCCGCCTCCTACGACCTGGCAACACTGGTTTACAATGGAAGTGTATGACGACGGCGCGGCTTAGGAAACCCCTGTTTTCGGAGATATCGTAGACGGTGACTAGGTGGACGACACGAAGCTTTGATCACAGCTTCAGAGAAGATGCAAAAGCGCTTTCGGAGCTCATTAAGCTATGTACAATCGGCGCAAGCAGCGTATATTGTGCTTGTTCTAAAAACGGGGCTAAATATGTGTTCCAAGCTATCCAAACATTCCGCTCATGAATTCAGTCAGGATTAGTGTGTTTTGCTCTTTGTTCTTTATTCAGCAAATATTTTGAAGCAGTGGCTTGTCAGTTTCTGACTCATTGAAGTTCCTCGGTGCGGCCACTATCTGATTATTTTCTGCCTAATCACTCGCGGATGTGCTCAGTTCCGATTGATTTGTTCTTGCTGCGCACAAGGCTTGAAACGTAGCTGTTTTGTACATTGTAGTACTATGTAGCAAATATATATTACAGCTAGTAACTCGCTTACTCTTGTGGACCGTCATGAAACATTTAGCTTCGACCATTCGTGCGCCATAGGTGTATTCCGTCATTTATTGTGCGTATACAGGGCGCATATATTCGAGTGTGCGCCCATTCACTTATTTCTTGATACGTCGGCGATAGAGTGGGCGTAACTTTTCCTGCCATTTGGGACAGATGTGTATAGATAACGTGCGCAAAATTTACTACGACAGGAAGCGGCGCTACTCCCTTTGTCATTGTTTAACGAGTGGCACTCACTCTTGCCGAAGTTCTGGGGATGAATCCCTTTCTTTGAAGGTTAGCGATACAAGGCTGGCGGATGAGCAAATTCACGAAGTGCCGGTAACACGTTCGGGCAGTTGCAGCAGCGGTCCGCGAACTTCGCCACACAGATTCATACTATTTCTTAACATGCCAGTCACTATTTTTGCAGCCAACTACTGCACACGTCTTCAATCCACATGATTCAATCTAGCATGATTGGAGCACAGTGTGTTAGCGAAAACTCAATTGCATTTCCGACAGCTGATCGCACAGAAGCAAGGTAGAAGCGGTAATTGTTTCGTATTCGTGCGCGGTCGCTGAGGAGACGTATGGCGCGCCGCCGTGAGCGCCATCTCATGTCTCGAAAACAAACTGCTCCGCGAAAAGGGTAAATAGGAATGTGCGCAGCGTTTTTCACACTAACGAGCTACAGCGCACCGAAGTAATGAGCCTAAAATCGTGTAAGCGGCAAGAATGAATATATATATATATATATATATATACATTTGAGAGGAGGATGATATGCCGGGAAAAAGTTGGCTGCGACAAGCTGGATCGATCATGAGGCCTAATACTCTTAAGGCCGCTTCGGCCGTGGTAGATCATGATCACGCAGGGTTTCTACACCATGCAGTACACAAGATATCGCAACATGCCGCCCTTCTTGATTTGCTTCCAATCGTTCGTGTAGTTTGCTTTGATGGAAACCGGATTGACGTAAGACTCGACGAAAGTTGCATCTCCTGCAGTCAAGGCCTTTCCCCGTTGCCGTTGTCGCTTTGTAGCAGTGAATGATGCCTTTGTGGAGCAAACGCGGGGGCATGCCAAAATACAGCATTTGTTGCGGGGAACCAAGATTGCATTCGCAGGACCATGTTGTGCGGCGAACACGCTGTGTTCATGCCGATAAATTGCAGCCAATTCAATGAGACTTGTAGCACTGTGCGCGCTGCTTACAAACTTTCTACGCGTGTCATGCGCTCGCTTGCATGTATATACTTCATGATGGTGGCGGAAGCCCGATATGCACACAGGGTTGTGGGCAATATGCAAAAGAACTACAGCGCCCATTTATTGGAAAATTGAAGCTTTGTAAAAAAAGTTATCATTGCGCAACGAATTTGCACATGTCTCTATTGTACCTTTCACACGAGATCAATTGCTGTTTCCAGCAGCCATCTCCTGAGGGCCTCGACATGAGTGGGTCTCCATCGGCACGGACCAACGATCCGCTTCAGATTCCCAGCGTTCTAAGCGATCTTGGCATTGCTTCTAAATGGGGCAGAACTGTCACCGAGTCCTTCGAGATTGTACCTAGGCCGCAGAGCACCGCCAAGCCTACGGCCCAAAAAAATGAAGTATTCTTCTGGTCTTGCCAGAGAGCCAAACCACAAAGTCGACGCGCTTCCAGAAGTTCCAGTGATATCAATGCGTCCACAAGGCGAGCTTCGGTGAGTGGATGGCGTGAGACGGGGCGCAGGTCATCGGTGAATGCCCAAGATGAAGCGAAAGACCTGCATGCTCGTCGCAGAGTTTCTGTGAGTGCTCAGCGCCATATGCAGCGCAGAGCATCAGCGAATGGTCAAGGAGCAGTGAAAGACCTGCATACTCGTCGCAGAGCTTCTGTGAACGGACAGCGTGATATGCGGCGCAGATCATCAGCGAATGTTAAAGAAGTAGGGAAAGGCCAATGTGCTCGTCGGAGATCGAGTGCTGGAAGCTGGAGGTCGATCAAAGGCGATCGAGACAGCTTTTCGAATGACTCATTAATCAGTGAGCAACCACATGTCAACTCATCACATGATCGTGCTTCCCGTTCAAGTCCAACAGTGACCGTACATCACAACGCAAAATACCATTGCTGCTGTTCGGCATCCACACGACCTAACGCAAATAGCCTCATCAGGACACCATCAATAAATTCCGGTTGCTGTTGTTGTAAGGAAGCAGTACCCTTCCATGTCTGCTGCCATGGAAACTGCCATGGACGGCGGAGCAGAAATTGGAGCGTGCCGTGTGTACCTCAAGTTGCGACATCGCTACAAGAGTGCCACGCTCACGGCGCCGACCTGGCAACACACTTTATCAACAACGGGATAAACGCCGCGCAGTCGGCCGGGCCTCACGCATGCGCAATGGCAGCCTGCGCATCCTGTTCCCACAGTCCCATTACGGTCCCCGTGGAAGTACGAATAACGCAGCAATGTTCCTCCTCGCCGACGCTGTATCCTACCTTAGTGCCATCGATGGTGACTACGGCGCCCCTGGTCGGCGGTCCCTCTCAACCGCAACTATTTGAACAGAAGCAGTCCGACGAAGACATGTACCTGATTTTACCGTCTAAGAGCGGCCAGGATGTACTCTACCATGCTCGGCACATTTCACCTGTCCTTCGATTGCCGAGCGTCCAAGGTGTGGTTGAGACCGCAGGCAGGCAGCCGTATTGGGGCGCATCGGCCATGCCAAATGCGTCCGCAGAAGTTGGCACGTGGGAATCCGAGGTGCAAAACGCAGAAGCTATGAAGAAGAAAAGGGATGACTCGCGACATGGTCTCGCATCAAGGAGAAGTTCCATGAAGAGCATGCAAGCTGCAGGACAGACTTTGACAGCCAATGGGCCACAAAAAGTTTCTAGAGAGCCCTCTAAACGCGCTTCTTTGGCATCTGCTTTAGATCTAGATAAACTACTCACCGAGCCCACAGAGAATCCCGTGGAAGCTGGCGAGAAACTGACCTCCCTAACTAAGCAAAAACAAATGCCAGCAAAGCGTGTCTCCGATGCCACTGAACTAGATGTAATGTTTAAGTCCACACGAGAAACTGTAGTCGATGCGGTTGGTCTTGACAAGCGGTCTTATACGGCCAACAGGCACGAATTGAGATCATCGAGGAAACCGAGCCTAGCCAGCGGACGGCGTTTTCTCAACAGATTAGAGTTAGACAGCCTCAAGAAGGGTGCAGAAACATCGGAACCTGGACCAGCTTCAAAACGCGCGTTTGTAGATGCAGGGTTGAACAAGAAGTCTACCGGGCAAGTTGAAGAATCGTCAGACATTTCAAGTGCGCGAACAGAGAGACTTGGTACTGAGATAGTTCTTCAACTGACTACGCTCGAACCACCATCGCAGGATTCCACACAGAACAAATCAGACGCTGCAGTGAAGGAAACGGCTACAGTGTCTGTGGAACATGCCTCTCGACTAGAAAGTCAAAAGGTGGCCAAAGAAGATACCAAGCTTACTCTAGCGGCAGAGCCACTAGAACATATTGGAGTAGACAGTAACACAGGCGTCCAAATTCACAGTGATGTTCGGTTGACTTCCTCCCCACCCAGTGACGTAATTCATAGGGAGGCACCTGCGGTAGTAAAGCGGCCCTTGTGCACGGAGATTAATTTCGCCTTGCTTATGTGCATCGTGTGCATTGTATGGATCAGCGTCATTTTCACAATAACTCGACGTGATAAGAGAACCGAATACCTGGAGCTCCCAGCTGGAGCGGTCGCAATGCCCTTCCCTACCTTGAGCTACACGATACCAGTTGAATTGCACCAACAAACTGCATCGACGTCGACAACTGAACTGTCACCTGAAATTAACCTCTGTTCATCGAGCCTCTGCATTCAGGAGGGTCACCGTCTTAGACAACACATGAACAGGGAGTACTCGCCGTGTGATAATTTTTACCGCTACGTTTGTGAAACGCAGCGAGCGACTCCGGTGCTACCGTCTGGTGGCGTAGCCTTCAGTTCTGTGGACACAGTGCTACAAGAATCTCTGGCTTCCGTCTTGCGCGACTACGTCCTAGCCGGGAACCACATAGACGTCGGCCTAGTAAGCGCACTTTACAGCACTTGCTTACGTCCTACGGGCGACCCGTTGGCGGATCTACAAAAGGAAGTCTTCGCCACGCTACCCATCAAAAGGTGGCCCTACAAAGGTAACGCTTTGCAGTCATCAGAGATTTGGCGCATGGCGGGCTTGCTCATTCGCAGATTTGGTGTCATCACCATTCTTGAAGTTTCCTTGGGCGTAAAACCTGACAGGACAGCAGGACCTACGGTAGAATTGAGCTACCCACGGTATCTACGCATTGAGGATTACTCGCTCGGCGGAGTCGACACTTTGCGGGGCGCAGTTCTCGAAGCAGCGCGGCATTTGGGAAGCTCAGATGACGCCGACAACTTGGTCTCGCAGGTCATGTCGGTGGCTACGACCTTGGCGACCCTGGCAGGTAACATGACAGTGCGGCAAGTGCTCTTCACTGAATACGAGGACGTCGCCGTCAACATGCGCACATTTATCGAATCTGTCTTCGGAGATGGCTTGAGAAGCGACATTACTGTGGCACTGAGGGAACCGCATTTACTTACCGACCAGTTGCAAGCACTAATATCCACTGCGAGTGTTGCGGCTTTCATAAACTACCTTGGCTTCCGTGTTATCGTAAGTTTTGCGGCACTGTTTAATTCGAATAGTGCAGCAAGCCTCCGAAGCGTCCTCGGCGCAGAACTCGTGGGCCACATCCTACCTGCGGAAATGAATTGGCTTTTGTGTCTACGAGCTGTGGAGAGAGTACAGCCTGCGTGCGTCGGGAAAGCTCTGGCCATGCAGCAGGCCGCTGCGGGAATCTCAGCGACCAATCGTCTCTGGTTGTTTGAGCTGGAAGACTACTTCTACAAACACCTGCCGCGTGTCGCTTGGATGACCGACCAAAGCCTCAAGATGATTGGCGATAAGCTAAAGAGATTGTACATTGTGCGCGCCGTTGATGCAGCGTCGTGGAAACTGTGCACGCTTCGGCCACTCAAGACCCTCGACGAAGGCAGCTCACTGCGGATGTTTGTCCGCGCCGCAGGAGAGTATCAACGTGAACGGTTGCACCAAATCAACAAACCATCCAGGCCTCTCGATCCTGGGCCCGTCTTCGACGTGCACAGCAGGTTAGTGTTAGTGTATTAGCTTAGTGGCTTTTGTTGTGTAATGCTCGTTGCGTTTGCCTGCTTATTATGGTTCTAAAGTTTTCGCCGGAAGACAACTGGAATGCTAGAGCAGGTGGCACGCCATTCTTTATGGTCGTGGCACTGGCAACAACGCGATGCGTAGCGGCATAACAAAAAAAAAAAAAAAAAAAGAAAGAAAACCAGCGCATTGTTTACTATTTTCTCTACTTAAAGGGAAGTTAAGGAAACGGCGCCTCACCAGGTTTGGACATTGCAAACCGACAAGCGCGATGTATAGATCGCGCGGTGACGATCCTGCCTGCAAAGTTCAACTTCAGAGAGAACCCGCCGTGGTTGCTTAGTGGCTTTGGTGTTGCGCTGATCTCGAACTTTCAGCCCGAGTGCGCGGGATGGATTTCCGGCCGCCGCGGCTGCATTTCGATGGGACCGAAATGCAAAAACACCCGTGTACCGCGCATTGGGTGCACCTTAAAGAACCCCAGGCGGTCGGAATGAATCCGGTGTCCCCCACTACGGCGTGCCTCATAATCAGATCGTGGTTTTGGCTCGTAAATCCCCAGAATTGCATTTTATAACTTCAGAAAGTGTCGCCAACATCGACGTTACACCGATATCACATACAGCCCTCGGCACACTTATATGTATACGTTTAAGATGATCCGTCTACGCAATTTTAAATCTCTTAATTCGTCGTATTCTTTTCACGTCCTTGAGGTCGCCGGTCCACGCGATTCGCGCAGGTATAGCGATGCTCTCCAGACTGTGTACGTTCCAGTGGGCTTGATTAACAGCTCTGCGGTCGCAAAGGGCCAGCTGCAAGCCTTCCACGCCGCGCGCATGGCAGTGCGGTTCTACAAGGGGCTGCTGCCGGTCGCCTACGAGCAGTGGGACAGCAACCTACCGGACACGGAAGCGCCGTGGGTTCTGAACGCTCCATCGCGCCGCAGCCTGGACCGACTGCTCGAATGCTTTGCTTCGGACTTTCGCATCATGTCGAGCTTGTCGTTCTCATCTTGGGTTCCTGTGATCCGAGAGGCTGCCGAGGATCGCTACCCGCTGCTGGCACAGACCACGGCGCTGGCTCTCGCTTACAGCACCTTTAAGGTGAGTAGTGTGTAATCAGCCCCGCGTTGATCGCGTTTCTTTGCACGCGGAGTGCAGAGGGGCGGGTGTAGTGTGTGGAAGACACATTTCTTGCCGCGGATGGGTGACCGTCTCGGTCACGGCATCTGTGACTGCGAACACCTTAACGGCAGAAGAGCCGCCTTCATCAGCATTTGGCTTTTCCAGGAGGTTTCGCTCTCGCGGAAGAACATATAAAACCCGAAAAGCTGCTTCGCTTCGTTAAACGGTGTTGAGCCCTCCGATTTGGTGATACGCACTGACATGACGCGTGGAACGTACACGCAATCGAAAAATGTCTTGCTTCACGTGAGCTGAATTATTGTAGCAGACTTTATGTCTCCGCTATTCAAACTGTGAAACTTAATTACACGTACGATACTCAGAGAATAACGAAGAAGCTTGAAGAAACGTAAAAAACTGTGCAACAATCGATGGAAACGAAAACGATACTGCTTTCGGTGTTAATTAGGGATAAAAGTAAAAAAGAAGATACTTGAGTCCAGATTACGACGATGCAGTGACGCTGGAAATGTTAGTGTATTGCTCGGAATCGATAGACACGGTGGTGTGTCAGTGTTGCAGAATGCCTGTTAAGGGAACAGAAGTGTAATCAAATGAAGTAGCTGAATTAGATGGACTTATGATATTAAGAAATTTGAGAGACAATGTGTGTTCTGCTGAACAGAGGTACTTGACTAGCAATGGGAGATGTCTGTGTTCTACAGCGAGCTTAATTAAGTGGCTGCTGCTGCGGTTGCCCTAAAATTGCAATAAAAGCCACCTCGTGCTGAATTCACAAAGTCACAATTTTGTTTACACCCGTAATTTATGTTTGCCATTTACCGACCACCTCCTCATGATATTATGTGCAACATCGCTATTGACCAGCTGGTATACGAAAAGACAGCGTAAGAATGTTTTTGGGAATACGAGCTTTCCCGACACAGACAACAGCAAAACTGCCATTGCTGAAGGCGTAATATTGTCATTGTTACAACATCTGGAGCGTTTTAAAACGTTCGCTGTCCACGCATTCTGCCTTACTCTCAAACAACAGAATGCTATCGCAAGCTTTCGGCCTAAGCACAGCCTGACTTTAACGAACAGCTTCTCTGTGCCAATGGGTCAGGTGATGCTCGTCCGCAGACTCCGGTTCGCCGCGTGAATCCAGCTTAAGCATTCGTGTCGAGTCATTACTGAAACGATGTAACAACTAGTCAAACGGTACTGTGAGCTTGTTGATTCGCTGTGGCTTACAAAGGGTAGCAGAGAACACGAGCGAGAACAAGGCGCTAAGACGATCACAAGTCATTCACGACGTGCCTTGACATTTCCGAGGCGCTTCGTGAGCACCTTGTGATCTCCTTGCGGTCTTCTTCACCCTTCGTGTTCTCTGCGGCGCCGTTTATAAGCAATCACAACTAGCGAGAAGGTGAAACGTGTGAAATTTTACGTCTCATCTCAGCTAGTATATATAGTCAATAAGCGTTGTTTAGTACGTTGAGAATCAAAACTCAGTTAAGTGTGCGTAACTATAGGAGACTAGAATAGCGCGATTATTTCCTCAGTAAGCATCCGTTCCACCGTCCCTCTCTCTTTTTTTTTCTTTCTTATTGCGTCTTTGTGACGCTTCCAGACGCATACGTGAAGTGAGAGGCTGTTTAATATTGTTCGCTACTGCGTAACTAAAAGCAGCTTACCAAACAGGCCCCAAAAGTTTGGGTGCTTTAGCTTAATACGGCATATTAAGCAACATTTTGACATTGAAATGGAGGTTCCTAGCTGAGCGCTGTATCGAAAAATGTCGCAGGCTTGCTCCCGGCTAGTAATGCGAGTTTACGTCTGTAGTTCTATTAAAGAAAGTCTAAAATCAAAACAAATTCGGGGGCTTAAGGTTCCAAAACCACTATATGATTAGGAGGCACGCTGCAGTGGGGGACTTCGGATTAGGTTTGAACCACCTGGGGTTCTTTAACGTGCGCCCAATGCACGGTACACGGTCGTCACTGCATTTCACCCCCATCGAAAGGCGGCTGCCGCTGCCAGGATTCGATCCCGCACCCTCGGGCTTAGCAGTGCAACGCCAGAGCCACTAGACGCCACTACGGCGGGTCTATAAACAAATTGTCCGATCCACTGCACGCAGGAGCTGTTGCGCGCCAAGTACCACCAGCGGCTGGACTTCAGGCTGCAGTCTTTGAGCGACGTTTCTTCCGAGCAGCTGTTCTTCATGTACTACGCGCTGGACAACTGCGAGTCCACTGACGAGATCTACCAGGCGATGCAGTTTCGCACGCGGGGACGCTTGCCCGCCGAGTACCGTGTAAACTTGCCACTGCGACACTTGCCTCAGTTCGCTCGGGCTTTTCGATGCAGCGACTCGTACGCCACATCGACGGCAGAGGGACAACGACAACAAATGGTGGCTCCCGAACGATCACGCTGCGACGTTATGCGTTGGAACTCGACTGTAGTACCGGGCGGGGCGAACTGGTACAGACGGCTCACTCAGGTCCGGGCGAAGTCGTTCGGTGGTAGAAGGGATTCGGGCGCGCCAGCCGACAGGCGCGCGGGTGAAAGAGCGCCTGTGTCGTTTTCCGGGAGGGCTTGGATGATAGCTGGACGCGATGACGATGCCGCCGCCAGGAGATGGAGCTCGTAGGGCTGTGTGGTGCGCTCGCTGAAGTTCGCCTTGGCTAATGTCGCGGTTTCGTCGTTCAGGTGGCCGCCTATACTTATGCCAGCAGTGAAGGGGTTCTTTCTGGGAGTGTTTACGTGTCACATATCTAGGGACACTTCTCGCTACCAAAGCACTTGCGTGAAATCAAGTGCGCCACAACGTATTAGTGTGTCGACATTTGTTAACCTTCGGAGCCTACTTGTATTTGTCGAGACCTGAAAACCTTAGTGCATTATGGGCTAATCTTCGGCAGTGCATTTTAGCCAACTGGTGCTTTCATACACCTTTTGCTCGATTGTGCGCTCAACGTTGTGCTTCAGTTGTGCTTAATGAAAAGCGCGCTTTGTCGAATTGCTCGTATGTGAACTGTCGTAGTTCATGCTCAGTTAGTATACAATGGATCTTTATTTTCAATTTACTGCTGGCTGTCTGGGTGGTAAGGAATCGCAATGAGCTTAGGTAAACCAGGAAATTCTGTTTGTATTTGTACTTTGGCTATAAAATTTGATGTGGTGTGCTATAACAGGAATTGATCAGCTTGAGTTGACGTTGATTTTATTATTTACCAGCGCTAGATATTGCTCACCTGCTGAATAAAGTTGTTCGCGGGTTAAAGTGTGAAGGGCGGGTTTTCGCAACGTGAAATCGCAACTATATGCCCACCTGACATGCGCGTATTGATGTAGACGCATCCGCAGGCTATACGGCTCTCTGGAAGCGATTTGAAACGTTTTCTTTATGATTGGTTTCACTTTCTTGTGCGGAAGCCGGGGGAATAGCCAGCATGCATGGGTGATTTAGCGAGACATTTAGTTGTAAGTAGAAAGCAACGGAAACGTTTGAGGAAGAATCAAAGGGGAAATAATTAAGGGGTTTTACTTGCCAAAACTACGATCTTATTATGAGGCACGCCGTAGTGGGGGACTCCGGAAATTTGGACTACCTGGAGTTCTTTAATGTGCACCTAAATCTAAGTACACGGATGTTTTCGCATTTCGCCCCCATTGAAAGGCGGCCGCCTTGGCCGGGATTCGATCCCGCGACCTCGTGCTCAGCAGCCCAACACCATAGCCACTGAGCAACCACGGCGGGTAGGAATCAAAGGGATAGAAAGTAACAAATCATTAAGAATTTATTTAAAAAGATATTCGTCTTAAAACAAGTACAAGTTCCTCAACGGCTGAGTAAGCATCTTTATTACAGCGATCAAGAGAGGGAGGGGGTACCAAGTTGTCTGAACCATGATTCCTGGACGGCGGAGCAAACATTCCTTCGGCTCCCAATAGCAGAGTCCGAGCGCAACGCTTATACATTGCTATCGCTGTCAGTGCTTCGTCCTTCGGGCGAAATCACCACTTTTATTGCGATAGCAATTATATGGACACTCCAAAGCGGATTTCTGCCGTCGGCGTCGCCGTCGCCGTCACCGTGAGTGTGCAGTGTGACCGCGAAATAGAGCAGAACATGACATGTCGCAGTGGGATTTGCAATTTTTCTCCTCACGTAGGAGAAAGGAAGACAGACTAGCAAGTCGTGATCGAATGACCTAACTGCAAGTGTTACAAAAAGTAGAAATCCCACCTATAAATTTATGGGTGAGATTCGACAGTGCAGTCTCGTCAATGTGACTTCAAACGGACGTCTTTAACAAAATTTCTCACGAAGAACTACTTTGTGGCGCTTGTAACGTATGCCTTCGTTCGGGATAGTATTGCCTGCTCCCTGCACATAGCGTATATGGGAGGTTATGCCAAATACACGCACTGACGCCACTATTCTCAGAGCCTGCGTGACGCACAAAACCCCACGTAGATGGCCAGATGCGAATCTTGCTCTGTAGCTCAGTGATTAGCGCGTCTGGCTCCCAACTGCGCATTGCGGCCAGATTGAGGCAGTGTTACAAGTTAGTGTTAAACAATTTCAAGCAGTGTTACGACTAGTAGGCGAATTTTTTAATGCCATTAGCCTTCTTTGGGCTCTTCACGCAGCTTGCGGTATGTTTGTCCGTTTGTCCTCGGCTAACCTCTTTCACGCCGACGTGGGTCACTATGTAACCCATTGTCTGATGGGTAGAGCATCGGGCTGCTATGTCGAGGGAACCGGATTCAAAACCAACTGTCAGACCAGCTTGGCTCACTTTGGATGTGACACAGGGTACGGGCCGCTCTTAAATGAACCTCTTGGCGCCAACTTGGGTCACTGGCAATGTGCCACACGGTATGTGCCTATCTTCATTGAGCCTGAAGTTGTGGTGCTCATCCTTATGGCATGCCTCCCCGCCAGTCCTTACAGTTTCCCCGCTCTTTAACGCCTTACGGCGATCTAAACGCAGATGTCTTGGAACGCTTCGGCGACACGCCCTCGACCTCTCCCTTGCCACCTACGCGATCAGTAAGCACTGACTGCACCCCGGTTCCGTCCTCTCGTTTCCCGGCGCCTCCTTCGTGTTCACCGACGGCACCTCTTGCCGATGGCATCGGTGAACTGACTTCGAAACTTGTCACGCCTAGCAATGACAACATCTAAACATTGTTGTGTCCTCACGAGACTGCCGCGCCCGCCGTCGGTAATTCCCACCGCCCTGACTTCTTGTTTACGCCCGCCACCGCGGACTCGGAGGCATGCAGATGCCACATCATGAATATGGGTATAGGCCTTTCTTCAATAAACCGCGTTCATGCCAACTTGGGTGACTGCTTATGTGCCAATGGCCATGTGCATCGCTTCAATGAACCTCTTTGACGCAAACTTGGGCTTCTGGGTATGGACCCCTGGGTATGTGCCGCTCTTCAAGCAGAAAAATCGTTTAAAATTTCTCCGCCGCTGTCCGGAATCGAACCTGCGTCATATATATTGCCACGGGTGGTGCCAGACAGCGGTAACTACAGGAGACGAGCATGCGGCGGCAAGACACACATTTATCGTGGCGAACTTGTGCCCCGCATGACCAAAAGCATCTAGCCCAGTAATAGCAACGTGTGCGAGCCCGGGTGGTGATCGACAAAACAGAGAGCATCACCTACGAGCGGGCAGCATTTAAAGGCTGTCAAGGAACATGGGCAGAACTGTTGCGAGAGATAGCGCGAGTTGCCCTGCCTGATACGATGGGCCCATCGTAGGTACGTGCGAAGCTCCTGGCACCATGGTGAGTTTGCGCGAGTGCTTACGCGCGATAACAATCGTCATTCGAAAGTCACCGGCACAGATGCAAAGCCTGAAAGGTACGTGGCAATATTCAGACAATGTTGTCTGACTATATATTCCGGCACGCGTCACGCGTGGACTTCACGAAAGCGCTGCTAAATGGAGCTGCGTGTCCTGAGAGAAGCGCGAGAGAGGAGCTTGGTTGCAGTGTACGTCTTATACGTGACGCGTTTTGGCAGTGGCAATACGCTACATACATGTTGCTCATCTGGTAATCGCATTAACGTCGACACTCATACCGAGATGGTTCCTGCTGGAATTTTTTCTTCGTCCCATGTCAGCGCGAAGTGAGCAAAATAAATATTGATAGTGCGTGTTGCATAGAATAAATAAAGGATTATCCTATAAAATCGATTTTACAAATCATTCGTTGACGACTCTCTCACATTTTCGACTGTATTCTTAGCACCTGGAACGTTTCCCTATAAACTAAAGATCGCAAGGATGACAGCAATTTTTAAAGGAGGGAAGATGTCCTTAGCAATTGCCGGCCAATCTCGGTTTTGCCGACATGCTGAAATGTTTTTCAGCAGGCCATTTATTGTCGGTTTTCTAAGTTTTTTTTTCAACAAACCAACGCCATAACAAAGCAGCACTAAGGTTTTCAAAAACAAAAATTTGCTGAAACGGCCTCATAGGAAACGAAGGGTAAAAATACTTGACAGCCCAAATTATACACTTAGGCTTGTTCCTTGATTTTCGGAAAGCATTTGAGTAGGTAAATAAGACATATTATTTGAAAAAAAAAAACTGTATAAAGATGGGATTAGAGGTGTCGCCTTAAATATGGTTAAAAGCTACTTTAAAAATCGCGTTCAGTACACTGTCATTAACGACTTCAGATTTAGGATGGGCCATATGCGGCGCTCCTCAGGGGTCAGTTCTCGGGCTGCTTTCTTTTCTTATTTATGTAAATGTCATTGTAGATATACCGCACATGCCACATTAAGCATTATACTCGGAAGACACCAGCGTTTTCTTTTCCGGCACGGAATTAGAAACGTTACATGAGCAAGCTAACAATTGGCTGCAGGAACTGTCAAAATGGCTCGAAATCACCAGGTAGGAATCAACACAAAAAACAAAAACAAATTACGTCATATTTAGACCTCGTAATACGGCGGCTTCTGGCGAAAACTTTGTTCGCTTTCGTAATCAAGTAATCGACCGAGTTGCATCGCACAACTTTCTTGGTGTACTTTTTAACAAATATCTAGATTGGTCTATGCATACAAATATGGCCCGTGCAAATGTGTCGCGAAATTTTGGTATTATATGTAAATTGCGAAGCTTGATTCCAGTGGGGTTAAAGAAACAGTTGTATACACATTGGCAAACTCGCACATTCATTGTCGTCTACTTGTGTGGGGAACTACGACAAATACTAACATAAAAAACATACTTGTACTCAAAAATAAAAGTATAGCAATGGTCTACTTTTGTTCGGAGTTGTTATTGCCATGTTTTCATTATTGTTCATTATATCGTCTACTATCTGTATGTTATTCAAGTATTCTACTCTTGACGTAATAGTTCAGCCGAAACCCGCTAGGTGGAGAGAAGTAATTAAAGGAAAAATGAGACATCCACAAAATCGTAGCAATTTCGTAGCCTTTGCTTCGAGTTGTTGACAAATTCGACTTCGCCCTGCCATCTGCTAGCCGCCTGGTTAGCTCAGATGGTAGAGCGGCTGCCTCGGAAAGGCGGTGGTCCCGGGTTCGAGTCACGGACCAGGACGAATGTTTCTTGAACTGCGAGGCTTTTCCTTTCGAGGAATCCGTGTGGGTTTCATTTGGAGAAATTGCTACGATTGTGTGGATGTCTCATTTTTTCTTTAATTATTCTACTCTTGATGTCGTCATATCTTAAATATATTGTGTACCCATGTAGCTATATGTAGTTTCTACCATTGTTTAACTTCCGACACTATAAATTCTCGTTTTTTTTTTTTTTTGCTTTTGTATCCATACATGACAGTTCTCTCTTTAGTTAATCACACTGAGTGTTGTACTCATGGGTAGCTGGCGCTATGTTGGACATTTATTTGCCTTTTCGCCAGCGTCCTAGACAATTTGTACATGATTGCCCGAATAAACATATCATATCAGGATGAGGAGATGACCTTATGGCTACAAGACAGCGACGACAAGGCGGCATGTAGGCGGTGGCGTGACAGACAGGCCTTGACACAGCAGATCCCATTTCGAGTTGATGACGATGATGACGATGATGATGATGATGATGATGATGACCTTAACGTCTTTGGGACATACCCACTCAAGGGGATTGGCCAAGAGTCGGGCAGATTTTACATACATGCTAAGTGAATAAATTTCGGAAATCTATAATTTTGATGAATAAATTAAAGCGAGTAAATGTTAAGACGATTCAGTGGACAGTCATTCAATATCTAAAAGGAATATACTGTGAGCGCATTTTGCGCATATCGTCGTCGTCATCTTTACAAACGACTCATCATCTTGTGTGAGCGCTATTTGTGCCTATCGTCGTCGTCATCTGTACATACGACTCATCATCATCTTTTGTCTCGTGCGGTGCTTCGTCTCTGACTCGGGCGACTGCTCGGAAATAAAGGCATCGCATCGGTCGACGTCACACAATATATATATATATATATATATATATATATATATATGAGGCAATAAGGGAAAGATGAATTGAATAATAGAATCGGTTTGATTCAACGATGAATTTCTCTATGGTGATGCATACATCCCTGTGTGAGTGTCCAAGTGCAGAAGCTCCGACAGACTGCAGTACCGGAGTGTTCAATGGCAGGCCGAGCTGACGCATTGCAATTTGCAATGTCCTTTTTCTCAGGAAGGAGAAACGCCAGCAGCAATAAAAAAAAAAACGGAAATATTGCTTTGCAGCAAACTAGTTTTTTTTTACAAAGGTTTTTCAATAACTCAAGTTCTTTAAGGCACCGAAAACGTAACGGTGGCGTTCTGGAAAAGAAGCCGAAGGTCACTGCAGCCCGCGCGCGAATGCCGCATCACATCGCGAGCGAGCTCGAGCATCGACGAAGGATCGCTCGATTTCTCTCTGTACCGGCTGTCAAGAAGCATTCGAGCTGCGATTTGCCTTGTCCGCGAGAGCACTACGCCGTACGCTCAAGGAGCGCGAAGAGGAAACCGTCGGGCTTTCTTTTACATGTACCTGCTCGGAAATAGTAGACAATGGTAAGTCGCAATGCTTCATTGTCGTCTCTCCAGGGCGTTGATCAGGGCTGTAGCCCGTGTTCGGCCACAATCGTGAGCCTCTGTTGCAACGAGGAGGAAGACGTTGCCGAGAAGTCCATGGGGTCACCGCCAGTAATGGAGGACCCGGTCTTCGAGATGCTCTTTGGCGACGTGAACTTGGAGAACAAGAGCGACTACGACATGATCGACCGCATGATCAAGGGCGAGAAGTTCTTCGAGCCGGAGGCGCTGACGGCGCTCACGCCTTTCGACGTGGAGGCCATCTCGAGAGATGCGGACCGTATCCTCGAGAAGGTGGAGCGCGGGTGCACGTCCGCTGATTTGACCAGCTCTCCTGCAAAGACGCGCCGGCGCGGGCACAGCAAGCACTCCCGAAGCTCCGTAGACACCCCGATGACGCCGTCCACACCGTCTGCGCAGCGTAGTCTCCAGGGCTTGGATGGCAACAAAGGTCATGGCAGCCCGCTAAGCAGTCGACGTGATTCTATAGTGTCGCAAAAGGCCGGCCAAGGCGCCTCCAAGAAGCGCGCCGGCAAGACAAGCGCCAAGGGCGGAGACAAAGATGTCGGCGACGGCACCAAGTCTGGTAAGACGAAGATCACGAAGAAGGGCAAGGACGAGGGACGACGACACCAAGACGAAAAGGAGCGTCCGGCAGTCGAAGAAAAATTGGTCGAAACGGTGCCCCCTTTGGAGCCTCCCTCTCCGCAGCCCATGCAAATCTACCCGTCTCCGGTGTGCAGTCTATGCGAGCAGAACGTCCACCAGGGAAACTTTGGCTTCGCTCCCTGCGCAGCGTACGGCGACTATAGAGTGAACTACTGCACAGTTCAAAAGACTACTGGGACGCCTGCGGCGCCAGGAGACGGCCAAGGCATCGCGGCGACAAGCTCGGTGGCGCGTGAGTGAAAACATGCTTGTTGCACCTATTATGACACGCTTTCTTTCGTACGTCTGACCAGTCCGGTCGAGAAATAAACTGAACAAGTTAACGACGTTGGACTCATTCTCAATTGCGCTAGTGGTCTCATACGCTAAATGTTCGGCATAACTTGCACAACAGGCAAAGAACACGTCAAATCACTGAGGTGTCGCGTTTTTGTTTTTCTTTGCGTGTTGTCCAAGTTCTCTGCTGAACTGCACGCCGAGAAGTTGCGCCTATGGTTGTCTGGCTCGAAGTTTCGGTATTGTTCCTACAACTTCGGACCTTGCAATCAGATTCCCAACTCAAAAGACGGCCGATAGTCTGCGTCCTTGTCGTCCACTTTCCTATTGCCTCGAGTACCATTAGTATAATCTCAAGAACTGGTCATTCTCTTAAATGCCCCTTACCTTGCGTATTTACGTAAAGCGAAGTGCGTACGAATTTCTTTTCTAGTATTCTCGCACTTCTATCTCTATTCATTTCAGGAGAGAAGGCAAGGCTTGGGTATGAGGTTATTTCAGCATCTGAATGCTGCGTCACCGGTTAAGGCAATTTGAGTCACGGGCCTTTGCCTGTGTGTGCGTGTGTGTTTTGCGTCACATGCGTGCAGTGTGGAAAACAACGCACGCAGTGGAATAATTCCACAAGTGTACTGCGCCAAGAAGCTTCACGGTAGGAGATCGGGGTCGGGTCGTTTTCTTGACTAGTCGAGCATTACACTCTCGGAGAGAGTGGCGCGCGGTGACGCTGATGTAATACACATTGCGGCAATGAGGAAACCAAACTCTGGGGAGAGCCACAGCACGCAGATGTCGACATGAGGCGGCGTTGTCGTCAACGCTGAATGCGGTGATGTCCAACTCGCGCCAAGCTCTAGAGTGATGCCTTTGCCGAACGTCTGTGCCGGTTCCTTCGCATCGGATTATGTCGATCGTCAGAAAGCTTAAGAGCACCGGGATGGTGCGCAGGAACGGACGAAAGCGTAGTTAAAAGCGCCGCGCAGAACTATAGCGTCGAGGAACTGCGTCGAGGCCAGAATGTTGTGTGAAATAGGCTTCGTGTCCACGGCACAACATAGGAGTCTTAACGGGCGTCAAAGTCGGAAAGATGTGACCGCTGAAGTGCTATGTAGTGCGTAGTGAAGGAATTGAGGTGGTACACGGGCCATCTAAAGTATATGCTTGAAATGTGGCATCGAGACGTGAATTGCTTGGCAAAGCACTTGGCAGCTCGGGATTGCCATTAGTGCCTTTCTCTTCACATTTGTGCCTTATCAATCACATAGCACGCACATGGCGCGGAGGAACTCCCATGGTGAGTGTTCAGCGTACGCAGAGGTCTTTCTCTCGTTAAACGCACGTAGGAGACAAGAAGGAGCAGGAATCAAAAGACTCAAAGGTCTTGAACGGCAAGAACAAGATCAAGAGGGTCTACCGCAAAAAGACCACCAAGGACGGTGACAAGCGCCGTACTTCCGTGTGTATCGAAGAAACTGCTACGTCAGAGGCGTTCGAGTTGCTCGGGGGTGGCGGCGGTGGCCGTTCGGCCTCGCAGGCAGTCGACGGTGGTCCGCCGGCAAGGGCGCCATCCACAGCGCCTGCACCGGCGTCATCTACCACGCCGGCGCCGGTGCACTTCACCCTCACCGCCACAGCAGGCGCACCACCGCGGTCGACGGTGCGCCATTACCGGTACGCGGAGACGAGGAGACCCGCAGCTGGGGCGCCCGGCGAGCAGCCGGGACCGCAGTTCACGCGGCCAATGCCTCCGCACCCGCTGTGTCCCGTGCATTCGCCGATGCTCGCTGGAGGACCACCACCGTTTCCTACGTGAGTACGCTGTTGACCTCTTAGACTCGTAAGTGTGCTCGCCTTGTCCCATTACTGACACCCTTACCTCAAATGATGTAACATAGATATTTTTTTAGACGCGTTATGTTCATTCGCTCTTAAAATCACCACTTGGGAAGAAATCCGTCACCAAGTCCAGTCATTACAATTACACCGTTGCACCATAGCCGATTCCGCATCTCGAACTATATGTATGCACAAACCCAACACACGCGACAGCCGCTTACGCACCGCCGAACGTTGTTTCTCTTCCCTCTCTATTTCCCATCAAGTCATGCATACCGCTTCACAGCCTTATAATCAAATCGTGGTTTTGGCACGTAAAACCCCATATTTTAATTTTATTGCGATAGCAACTATATGGACACTTCAACCGGATTTCTGCCGTCGGCGTCGCCGTCGCCATGAGGTTCCGCATAGATAAAATCTTCGCCGCGCGCCGTATGCCCGAGCGGAAGCGTGCGGGGACGCGCGCTATCACGGAGAGCGAACGCACTCAATCTCACACGCGTAAGCAAGGAAGCGGGAAGCCAGCGCCGGAGGGAGCGCGAAAGGGGGGGGGGGGGGGGCGCACTTCTACTTTGCCAACAAGCAAGCTCGTCACTCGTCGCTCGCGCGCACCGTCTCTTATCTCCACACGGCTCAGATCTTTATGCGCTGTGCATTCGCCGCTCAGTTTCCGTTGAAGCGATAGACCGCGTGTACCTTCGCCCGCTGCGGCGTATCTGCTTGCTGCCAGCGTTTTGACAGTCGCTGTCTGCAGTCATTTAGTGTGATCTATTCATGTTTGTTTGTGCGCGCTCACACCACGCTTGTTCAGTTAGTAATAGTCGGGTAACATTTTCCAACGCACGCAACACATGCAATGCTGCCCGGATCGGCAGTGCAGCGCTCCAGGTGTGTCCCTTCGCACGCGCAGCCCACGGGAAGCCTTTCTCATCAACACCGTTTCACACGCGCCTTCTCGTGGTCATCGAGTCTCTCTTCATGTCGGTCTACTTACGCCGCAGCACACCTGCTTACTTAATCAGCTCATGTTTACCACAATTCATATTGCTACCAAAGCCGCTCACCTTACTTCGTATGACATTGCTGTGTTGCTATCGCATTCATTGCTTCGCCCTTAGGGCGAAACTGTGACTTTTTTTTCCACATTCGCATGCCCAGCGCGCTTCAAAAGCTTTTAGATTTCTTTAAGAACTAAATACCGCTATAACCGTTTCCGTGAGCTGATCCCGAAGATATTGCAGTCTAACACAGTGGTATAAACACCGCATTGTGGTATCGGTATTATAGGTGCGAGTCTGGTATCAGCGTGTGAAACCAGAGGTGGTCACAGACACTGCACGGGGTTCCGAACTGGTCCTTGGAAGAAGTGGCACTCGAAGTACCTGTTGGTTCCCGCGTACGGCAAAGTCATGGTGGTATAATGAAAGCGCCAGAAAACACATAGTATAGTGCAACATAGTGACATTAATAAACACCTCCCAAAGCACGCTAAACGAATTCTTTGAGAGCAACCGGGGTTTGGCTTTGATAATTTTTACTTTGCATGCCTATAACTATACCGCTGCGGTGGGAGAAGCAGCAGCTGAAAACTCTTAGTTACCTAACTATTAAACTATTAGTTCTGACCACCTGGTGCGCACCGAAATATCTGACACGACAGTTAGACAGCGATTGCTATGAAAGTATATTTCATGCAGTTTTAATGTCGTCTGTCGCTGCAATCATAATGCTCATTTTCCACAAAAAGCAACCTTAAAGACAATTTCATTTGACCTCATCAACGACTCGGAACTTACCCATTTGAAGTTACATCATAGGACACAGCAGCTCTCTAAAAGGAGCACTTTTTTCTTTTTTTCCCCTCTTTTCTTCTACGGTGGTGGCGCGTAACACTGCCGAAACGTAGAGTAGGCGCCATGCTATACTTACCTGTATATTTTGTTCCACGATATCCTGGTAGGCGAGCGGCGTGCTTTCGCAATCGAAATTTCACTCGGAGCGTGGGTCGAGAGTAAGCATAGACGACTCTGAGACACGGAAGAGAGACGTGGCGCGGCGGATAGACACACGTATATACAGGGTGTCCTAGCTATCACGCAGCACGATTGAAAAAAAGAGGAAACGCGTTACGCGAAGCAAACCTAGTGCGTATTGTTTCCACTACAGTGGAGTAGCTGCCAGTAACTTTTTTATTTCTGAGATTTATTTAGGTAATTGTAATTTATTATCTAACTCTATAAGTACTGTCCTAATTATCAAAGTGTCAATGAGAAGATTGTAGAGCAACATGAAAAACTCCCAATGCAGCTTTTTGTTGCACAATACGTGCTACATAAATGTGTTTTTCTAAGCGTGAAAGAAGCCCGCGAATACGCGCAGAATTGCCGCGCGACTCGAGGTATTTTGCGTGTATACGCACTAGGTTTGCAATACAAAAGGCACTAGGTTTGCTTCGCGTAACGCCTTTCCTATTTTTTAAAATCGTGCTGCGTGATAGCTGGAACACCATTTTTATGGTATTCGCATTACGCATTAGCATAATAGCATCCCGGAATGGCTGGCGCTGGCTATTCATCGTTCACACCCTAGTCGCAGCAATTAAAAACAGTGTCTAGTCGAAACTTTCGTTTCTGCTTTCTTTTCGGTACACCGAAATCTGATCAGTTCCGGTTCACCTCCGGAGCGAAAAAAATAACGGTTCAAGCCAGTTCGAACCGTTTCAAGTTCATTCGCATAACTGACGAATCATTACAGGAAAACAACACAGATTTATTTTGTACAAAAACTCCACGCTGCTGCGTAGCTGCACTGAGAGGTCACACCTGTTTGTGAGTCAGGCCCGCACCTGCTTACCAAATAATAACTTAGATCTAGCACGAATGCTGGAATCTATGTGAAACGAAACTTTATGGAGGGAGAGAGAAAGAGAGAGGGAAAAGTATACCGAGGAAACGCAGAGAGGTCCTCCAGCCAGCCACCCTGCTCATGGAGAAAGGGAATTGAGGAGAAAAAAAGCCGGCAGATCCCACGCCCTGTGGGAATCGATGTTGTGCGAAGCAGTGTGCGGGGAGCCTACCATGTTAACGAAACGACCATGAGAGCACCAAGACATAGGCGGCTCTTTCATAACCTACATGACACGCATCTCATGACATTCATATCAAGAGACCTCAGGAGTCCCTTTAGCTACACCTAAGAGACCTTAAGGCGAAATCCTTAGTCATGCTCATGACTATGACTTCGACCATCAACCTTTAGCCTTTTCCTTCACTTAGTACCACATCCAAACCCATTCCATTGGTTTTCGAGTGTTAATCTTTTTTCGGTGAGTCATTCTCATTTTTGCTGAGTCATGGTCATGACTTTTACTTCTACCACAATCGTTTAGTGTTTCCTTCACTTAGTGCCCACGTCCGAACCCATTCCAGTGGCTTTTGAGTGTTAATAATTTTTCGCTGAGTCATTGTCATTTTTGCTGAGTCATGCTCATGACTATTACTTCTACCAGCATCCTGTAGTGTTTTCTTCACTTAGTACCCACGTCCAAACCCATTTCAGTGGTTTTTGAGTGTTAATATTTTTCGCGGAGTCATGACCTACATGACACGCATGTCATGACATTTATGTCACGACCTATCACTTTTGTTCGTCAGACACTCCTGTCATACTATGCCAATTTTAGTACCTTCCAAGTTAACGAAACGACCATGAGAGCACCATGACGTAGGCGGCTGTTTCATGACCTACATGACACGCATGCCGTGATACTCATGTCATGACATACCATTTATGTTCGTCATATGCTCTTGTCATAGTAGGCCAATTGTGGTACATACCATGCAAACGAAACGACTATGAGAGCACAGAGTCGTAGGCGGCTAGATAGATAGATACTGTCAAAGTAGCAAATGTTCGTCAAGAAATGCTACGCATTAAAAATTTGCTGTGATATAGCTCTGGTTAAACCTAAGCGAGTAGCGATAGCTACAGTCCCCCGGCTGCGCTTAGGCTTCGCTTGTAGTTAGACATGTTGTTATTAAACTTAGTGGTTTCCCACTAGACCACGTAGGAAGAATATTTAGGTGTTGACACTGCGCGCGAGCGAGCGTCCAGATTATGTTCGGCCGCGCGCGGGCGCACCGAGTAGCTCTGCTGCGAGCAGATAGAGGGCGCCGCGGCCAGCGGTCCCAGCTTAGCGGCGCCGGCGGCTTGGCATTCCTCTGCCTCCGCTAAATTTTCGTTCGTAGTGGAGTGAGTAAATCTCAAAGCGCGAAAAAAAAATCGTTATTTCACATTAAAGTGATAAGTGTACCAGGCTTCGCTAACATGAAGGTTCCTTGTGCAGGGCGTGCATGACGTGAACACGGATCAATCGGGCAGCACTCAAAGCCCACTGAAGTTACCCTCGCGCGCGCAATTTGTTTCGTCCGGTCTAGCCGTTCATCCAAGCATAAAAAAATGAAAGTGTTAGCCCACATGCTACCCCTGGATCAGAAGAAAATAGTGACTGCACCAGAAAATGTATTTCATGCTTATCACTGCTTCCATTCACACTCCGAAAACCGTTCAATCATCGTTGCGCGAATTCAATGCGGCCGCGATATAAATTAAGAAATGAAACGGCGCAAGCTTCCGATATGCAATGCACTAGAGCAAAGTGGCTGTTCATGGCTAGAACTTAAGATGAGAATGCACATAAGCTATGTAAAAACTCTTTCAAATGGGAATTTATTAGGCTGGACGAAGGCAGGCGTCTATCTTGAATTAGAGCATCACTACCACAGTTTACTGATGAAAACCTGAGCAAATGCCTTTTTTATTCCAATTCCACTTAACATAGACCGTGTATATTATTCATTGGGCTTTCGTCCATTGAGGACTGAGTGGCTCTTGCAAGATCTAAAAAAAGAGGTGCTCTCTTTTTTCTTAAATTGCACATGAGAATGTACTTACACCCACCACACAATAATCCCATAGACATTTTTTTTTTGCATAGACACAATACGAAAAAACTTGTGGATGAAGCAGCTCGATAATTTTAATAGGTGATAACCATCCCAGAAGCTTGCGGTCTCATACACTCCCACAATGAAAAATTGTATAAAAACATGCAAGCGTGTAATATACACCGCACGCGCATTGTAAAAAAAAAAATTCAGTAGCCAGGATGGAACAAATATGAAAATCAGGCACACATCTGCACAGAAAACAGCAGTATTTTACAGGGTGCACAAATATTTCAAAATATGCAAATGTCACGTAGCTGGACAGAACCATAGTAGTGTTGTTGCCGCCCCTTGGAGATACTCGGTTATTTTTTACATTCCGCATAATTAGATAATTAGTCGTATTTATTGATCAACTTCTCAATTATTATAATTAGATTAAAGGTGTCAATGAGAAAATTGTAGAGCAACATGAAAGACTCCCGATACAGCTTTGTATTGCTCAATACGCGCTACGTAGAAGTGTTTTTCCGAGCATAAAAGAAGCTCACGAATACACGCAAAGTGCCTCGAGCGGCCAGTCGCGCGGCAATATTGCTGTATTCGCGGGTTTCGTTCACGCTCGGAAAACACTTTTATGTATCACGTATTGAGCAACAGAAAGTTATATTGGGAGTTTTCCACGCTGCTGTACAATTCTCTTGTTCATACTTTTTATCCAATTATAGCATTAAAAGAGTTGATTAAACAATTATGAAAATAATTATGTAATTAAGCGGAATAAAAAAATAATCTGAGTATCTCCAAGCGACGGCAGACAACATTACCTTGGCTCTGTCCAGCTACGTGACATTTACATATTTTCCAATCTTGGTGCATGATAGTAAACCACCCAGTATATATCTTTTACATGCAGCAAAATTTGCACAAACTACTGCGACACACAGGAGGTTCTCTCTTCCGCAGCGGCTTTCGAGGTTTATTTGACCGTGTGAGGTTCTTTGGACAGTTTGGAAATAAGGTGGGAATCCTTTTATCGAGCGTTCCGCGTAATATTGCCACGTGTCTAGCGCGGCGATGACGATGGCATAAGACACATCGGCACTTATGAAAAACATAGCAAGAAGAAGAAGAAGCAGTGACTAGCGCGCGCTATATTAAAACCGTCCGTTCTTGTTACTGCCTCTGCCGACAAGTGCGTTTCGTTTGTCCCTCGAGCTTTCGACGGCGTGACAATATGCCATCGATATCGTACCCTCTGAAAAATGTCTGGTGCAGACATGGTCTGTAGGCGTTAGAGTTCGGTCTGCCCTCAAATTTGCACAGCGCCACTGCTCTAGACGACCGCTGCCGGACGGCGCTTTGAATAAAGGCACACGCTCCGCACAAGTCAGGTATACATAATTGCAGTTCGGAACGAAGCACTTTCTAGCCATTTCAAACGCCCCTCAGAAGGCCGCTGCCACCTTCGTCGAGGGCCCGTGGCGACAATACCCAAGCACAAGCTCATGAAACGAACGCGAACAAAAATCGTGCCTTCAAAACAGCGCAACTGCACATCCAAGCAGGAAGACGAAGCAGCGGTAGCACGCGCCTTGCCGCCGAGGCTGGGACCGCATACCGCAGCGCCCTCTACGACGGCGCCGAACCAGCTGCAACCAAGCCGAACATAATCTGGACGCGAGCGAGCGGCGCTTTCGCGCGCGTTGGGGGGAGAGTGTCAGCACCTCTCCTTATTCTTACACCGTGCACTAGACTAAGAAAGGAGAGACGAAAGAAAGGAGAATCGAGGTCCGTGGTGTAACGTCAAACAGAGGGCGCAGCGAGCGCGCCAGCTGTGGGGGTTGCCAGGCAACGGTGGACGCGCACCTGTAGGAGCGGTGGCCGCGCGGCGACCGCGACGAGCCGATTCGCCGGAGAATCGAGGCCCGTGGTGTGATGTCACGCAGAGGGCGCGGCGAGTGCCCAACGGAAGGAGCGGTGGCCGCGCGGCGACCGCGACGAGCCGAGTTGCCGGAGAATCGAGGGCCGTGGTGTGGCGTCACAATGCGGCCACGGCTCAAAGTGCGGCGACGGCGAAAAGGCGAAAACCTGGCGTAATGTAGCTGTCGCTACAAAATAGGGGACTGAGAAATGACGAGGACGGGCAGTAAGATGAGGCTATAAACACCTTCGTTTTCGAAGGGGCCGTTCACAGCCTTGAATCTAGGCCTGTGTTGACTAAGTATTCTAAGAGAGCCTTGACGGGCTCGCTTCATTGATATGTCCGGTCAATGGCCCGGTAACACTTTTTCACTTAACGGCCTGTTGGCAATTGGCGCTGATGAAGAGGTAAATGCCTTCCGTTCACAGTCATACAAGCAACAAGTGTACGTGCTCCACTGTCTCAGGTACTTTGCGCGCATCCCACTCTGGCGAGTCCTAAGCGCCGGACGCGATGCAAATATTGTCGCGTTAACACCATACCTGCTCTGCCCCCTGTCGCAGGACTGCGTAAACCGTACTAACGGTGCTGATACTTTAAAAAAATTTACTGGGAGATGGTGTGTACGTATTTAGAAATGAGGTGGCATAGTTGAGCCACAAGTGCAGGCAATGCATGGATTAAAAGCTCCTGAAACAGTGGCCAAAACGTGAGCCGAAAACCGTTGTTTTTTCATTTCGGTTTCGCTCCGAAGTGAAAAAAAAATTAACGTTCCGGTTCATTTTCGCTTCGAAAACAAAAGTATTTTTTTCCAGCTTTCGGTTCAGATCTGGCTAGATACCTTGATTAAAAAAAAGTAGGTTGTGTGGTTTGACATCCCGGAAGTGCTCAGTTGGTTATCAGGGAATGCCGTAGGGGAGGGCTCCACATTGGCACCCTATATGGTTCCTTAACGTGCACCTGAATACAACTAAACGAGCGTTTTTGCCTTTCGCCTTCGTCGAAATGCAGCCACCGGGGCTAGGAATCAAACCCGTGACCTCGGGCTGAGCAGGAGAACGCCCTAGACGCTGCGGCGTGTTCACATCAATTTGAATCATTCATGCAGAAACTCCTCTGGGAATTATCTAAGTATGCATAAGCATTGTTCCACTAGCTCATCTCCACACAGCCCGGTGTCAGTATCAATGTTATGAAACTTGATCCGGCCAGTATAAACCCTTATCAACCTTTCCCATTGGTATCAACCTTATCGGACTAGATCCGATGCTCATTGGTTGTTATCAACCGTATCAGGCTCCATCTGATCCTTATCAACCCTTATCTGTCCTTATCAAAAATATCGGACATGATCCGACCATTGTCAAATTTTATCGGCCCTCATCAGCCCTTATCGGTGCTCATTAGCCTTATCGGAATTGCTCCGACCATTATAAGCCCTTCTCGCTCTTTAGTACCTTATCCATCCGCGTTGAACCATTATCAATCGTAATGAGACCCATATAACCCCTCATCACTCCCTATCATCCTTATCAACTTTGACACTGCTTATTTGTTTGTGTTTCGCAACGCGAAGCGCATGAGCCCTCAGCGATCTCAGAAGGAACGCCAAACGGAAGGCGCAGCACGTGACCACCAAAACACATTAGGTATGCGGAGTGTTTGGCATTACATTTTCGCAAAATAAGAATTTTTCTGATATCTACATTGCTCCAAGTCGGCTCTACATGTGGTCCTAGAGATGGCTTTTATTACACCATCACCAAATCCCTCAACAACGCCTTCATAGAAACTGTTCTCCTTTGACATTTGTTATTGTACCGCTGGTACACCATATTCAAATGGTCTAGATGGATTCACCTTCTGCAAGCGTGGGTGTTTAGCCCAGTGGGTAATACACGCGGATTCTGTACGTGGGGTCGTAGGTTCGACACTCACCACCGCTAACATTTCTTCTTTCCAATTTACTTTGTTTTATACTTAATTTCGTTATAGCGATTCGTCTTACGTCACAGACGGACGAACAGGTTTCCTCGTTGTGTAGGCTGCTATATGCGCTTGCTGTATATAGTAAAATGTCGTGCAACTTCTTTCGCTGCATGAGCGATGTGACGTACGTAAATGTGTGCCAAAATGACATTGCACTGCAATATTCAACTGTCTTAAAGAAAGCTGTAACCGATCAGTAATGAGGTTGATGTTTATTTCCGACAGCCAGCATTGAATCAGTGAGGTTTATTGCACTTTATACGCCGTGGGTATCAGTAGGTTTGTTTCTAGTAGTGTAAGAACGGTCGATCGCATGAAACAAACGAACAAAAAGAACCGTGAGTGGAGCTACGTGTCAGACTGCTCAGAGAAGGGCAACGTAGGCCCGACCTATAGAGGCAACTGTAAAAGAGGCGGCTATGTCGCAAGGCCTATCGGTGCTGTTAATTATGCAGTTAATTATGAATACGTACTTACTCAACGAGGGTATATGTTATTCTGCAAGACCCGCCGCGGTGGCTCAGTCAGTTAAGGCGTTGTGCTGCTGAGCACGAGATCGAATCCCGGCCGCACCGGCCGCAATTTCGTTGGAGGCGAAATGCAAAAACGCCCGTGTGCTTGCGTTGTAGTGCACGTTAAAGAACTCCAGGTGGTCGAAATTAATCCGGAGCCCTCCATTACGGCGTGCCTCATAATCAGAACTGGTTTTGGCACGTAAAACCCCAGAAAGATGTTATTCTGCAAGACCGTAGATGCTAGTCGGTACATACTCGATAGGGAACAGCGCAAAAAAAAAAAAAAAAAAAAAAAAAGAAAGAAACGACAAGAAGACAGGAAGGGCGTCGTGGAAAAACTACTTGAAAAGTGTGCAAAACTGTCCCCCGTGAAGCAGCCAGACGGTGGCAGAAGCAGGTATGCCGTCATACCTTACATTCATGGCCTCTCCCACAGCATAAAGAGAATCGCTCAGCGTGCAGGTGTTCGTGTAGTTGTGTCCGCGCCCAACAAGCTAGGTCGACTTTGCCGTCAGTTCAACCAGCAAAATATCTGAACCAGGGCCGGTATCTTGTAGCGATGCCTTTCCGGTAATAATGCCTTTTCGCGCTTATCGCGCTTTATCAGTGGTCGGAGCGACGGTCCGCTCGCGTATCAACGGGATAACGCTAAAGTCCCTATATAAGAAAAGTACCGCCATCTACTCTTTCCTCCGCCGCCTCCTCTCCTAAAGCGCTTGCTTTTTCTTTACTTTTTGCTTGCGAAAGCCAAGTCGGCGGTGGCGCACCTAGAAAGTCCACGTTGAAGCTTTCAGGCCGGGCGCGCGCCGCCGCCGCCGCCGGCGACTGCGGCTGCGCAGAGGACTTTCAACATGGCTCTGAGGCGGAAAAAAAGAAAATTTAAAGAAGTGAAAAGCGCGCACTATCATCGTCCAATCGGAGATACAGGAGAGAGAGAAGCGGCGTTTATCAAAGGATGGCGGTACTTTTCTTATATTGACCCTTTTCGCGGAGCAGTTTGTTTTAGAGAAACGAGATGGCGCTCACGGCTGCGCGCCATACCTCTCCTCAGCGACCGCGCACGAATACGAAACAATTACCGCTTCTACCTTGCTTCTGTGCGATCAGCTGTCGGAAATGCAACTGAGTTTTCGCTAACACACTGTGCTCCAATCATGCTAGATTTAGTCATGTGTATTGAAGACGTGTGCAGTAGTTGGCTACAAAAATAGTGACTGGCATGTTAAGGAATAGAATGACTCACTATGGCGAAGTTCGCGGACCACTGCTGAAACTGTCCGAACGTGTTACCGGCACTTCGTGATGTACGGCTTTCCTCGAGGATACAGAGATTTGCTGATCCGCCAGCCTTCTATCGCTAACCTTCAAAGAAAGGGCTTCATCCCCAAAACGTCGGCAAGGGTGAGTACCACTCGTTAAACAATTACAAAGGGAGTAGCGCCGCTTCCTGTCATAAGCCGCGTATACATGAATGCGACAGTGTCTCATCGCATCGCATTTCTAACGCAACGCATTCATGTAAAAGCGGTAATGCGCTAGAAAGGGCATCGCATTAATGCGCCAGGCGAGGGTACATTTACGGGCGCTAGTCGACTCTCGCGGAGCATGTAAAGGCAGGATCGTCGGGAGCGGAGGCGGGGGCGCCTAACGAGACCTTCGATGACAACCGTGAAGCTACTGAGAGGCGACGCTACTTAGAGGGGAGAACGGAGGCGCCTAACAATACCTTCGATGACAACCGCGAAGACGCTACCGAGAAGCAAGCGAGAGCCGAGGGGGGCCTGTAACGACACCGTCGCTACATGCAAACGGCGTCATAGTAAGTTTCGCGCACGTTATCTATACACATCTGTCCCAGATGGCAGGAAAACTTACGCCCGTACTCTATCGCCGACGTATCAAGAATAAGTGAATGGGCGCACACTTGAATATATGCGCACTGTATACGCACAATAAATGACGAACTACATATGGCGCACGAATGGTCGAAGCTGAATGTTTCGCGACGGTCCACAAGAGTAAGCGAGTTACTAGCTGTAATATATATTTGCTACAAGGTATTACAATGTACAAAACAGCTACGTTTCAAGCCTTGTGCGCAGCAAGAAGAAATCTATCAGAACTGAGCACACCCGCGAGCGATTAGGCAGAAAATAATCAGATAGTGGCGGCACCGAGGAACTTCACTGAGTCAGAAACTGACAAGCCACTGCTTCAAAATATTTGCCGAATAAAGAAAAAAAAAAAACAAAACACACTAATCCTGACTGAATTTATAATCGGAAAGCTTGTATAGTTTGGAATACATATTTAGCCCCGCTTTTAGAACAAGCACCATATACGCTGCTTGCGCCGTTCGGACATGAAGCTTATCAGCTCCGAAAGCGATTTTGCATGTTCTCTGAAGCTGTGACCAAAGCTTCGTGTCATCCACCTAGTTATACAGAGGTTTTCTAAGCCGCGCCGGCGTCATACACTTCCATTGTAAACAAAGAGGCATCGGAGGCAGTTGAGGCAAGCAATGGACGCGTCACCACGTGATCAAACATGGCAGCGCCCATGGCATCGCCGCGGAAAGGGTCAATAGGGACTTTAGATAACGCTGCCGTCGTGCACTCGCTGCGTCGAACTTCGGTACCTCCGCTCCATCACGCCGCGAGATGGCAGGAGCGGTTGCGTGGCCAACAGCCGGGCGAGCCGGCCCCTATTACCATGGAGGTAAAAAATCCATGCCTATTACGCACTTAAAAATCCATGCCTCCATGCCTATTACGCATTTAAATGTGGACGAGCGGTCGCCGTCTAGTCGAAGCGGTTGTCGCCACGTTGCGCCCTTGTTTTCATTCTTTGTGTGCGATGACAAGCTTCCATGCCTCCATGCCTATTAGGCATTTAAATGTGGACGAGCGGTCGCCGTCTAGTCGAAGCAGTTGTCGCCACGTTGCGCCCTTGTTTTCATTCTTTGTGTGCGATGACAAGCTATGCTCTTAGTGTAAGCAAGCCGTGAAATGGGCAAGAAGTTTTTTTTTTGGCTACGAGACCTGCACTGAAGAAGTGTCGCTTTTTGCTGCACCCCGAGAGACGGACCGCCTGAAGGTATGACGCCATGCGATTCCGCGCAAGAACCGCGTTCTGCAGTCGACTGACTATGTGTGCGAGAAGCACTTCGAGCCGAGGTACGTGACGAAGATGTGGGGAGCAGTTTACAAAGGACTCGTTCTTGTGAGTGCACCGCGAAAGGCGGCTCTGGCAAAAGATGCCGTGTCGACGAAGTTTCCCGACTGCCCTGCTCATTTGACAAAGACAGAAAAAAAGAAAGGCGCCTGCGGACCGTTCGCACCCTCCTGCCACCAAACGTAGCCGTGTCAGAATGGAAATTTTTCTCTCCGTGCGAGAGCTACGCTTGTAACAATGAGAATGTTTTGGGTTTATATTTGTCTAATTAGGTAAGCATTACTTCAACAAACAGAACTAACTTCTGTCATATATCAACGCGACGTCACTGTGATATGTTAATATTGACTCGTATACATGTTTATCCTTTCACCGGTGACCGCTTTTCACCGGCTATTAAACGTTATCGCTAGGCACAGGACGCGCCTGCATGTATCGAAAGTTTCTCGAACGTTATCGATGCTTCTATCCGTTGTCTCTCGTCACCGACGCTCATGTAATCTGATTGTATGAGCGACGCGAAGTGTCTAGAACTTTCTGGAAGACACGCAGGTACCAGGGATTAATCTGGAGCCTTCGATGACTCATATAAAAAGCCGATGCGTTTCGCCGCTGATCAGATTTTCGACGATCACCGAATGTGTTCGCCGCTTTCGTTGTGCTTCGAGTGTAGCTTGCTTTTGTGGGCACAGGTTCGCCCAATAAAGAATCAGTTTCGTCACACACAGTTTTACGACCGTTTACTTCAGCGTCACTACTACTTGACGTCTGGTGGAGGTGCACAATTTCACATGTCCGAATGCGAAGGCATCCTCATATCGCGAACCTTCTAGGTGGGTAACTGAACATATCCAACAGATATCTACGACGGTATCGTCAAAATGTCGTATTTGTTCGCCATTTTTATGTTTTTGCGCTCGTTATAGCGTGAAGGCTGACTTTTTTATTTATTTCGAGCGGCGTTCACGGCCCCGTAGCGACCATGCATGATACCTCGCCACGGGTACGGTGGCGCCATCTCGGGCCCTCTGCACAAAACGCGGACCGAAGTTCTCCCTTCCCGGAGGCACCGTTCGTACACCTAAAATACTTCTAACACCGTGGCTACGATGACGCGTGTGCACGAGAAATCTTTGAGGCTGCTGTCATTGCAAGGAATGGTGCGCCTTGCGTCAGCACTCCGTCTGTGGCCTTGTCTGAGGCAGAACTAACATATCTGAGCAGCCGTCATATTTCGCGGGAAATCTAAATCTAATCGGTGTCTATTTTTGCCTACGCGCAATGATCTACCCTTCTTTTTTTTCTTTTTTTCTTTTGGTATTTATGTGTTCCTTTTCTGAATAAAGAATTCAGTCGTCAGTCAGCGCTGGTGTGTGCCTCCCTTCTTGTCTTCTTGTCGTGTTTTTTTTTTTTTTTTTTTGCGTTGTTCCCCTATCGAATATGTTATTCTGTTTACGCAGAACGTACGGTCCGCCACCAGATGTCCCGAGTCCTTTATACCCGTGGCCCAACGCGTGGTGGCAGAACACGCCACAGGCACGTCTGATGCAGCCCGCGCCCAAAGTGAACGATGTCCCATGGCCGTCAGCGCCGCCTGACGGATCTTCAAGCTATCGGCCACTGGACCCTTGGAACGCCGGCATGCAGGTTGGACTGGTATCATGCCGTCTCATCTAAACTGCCCGTAAATGCACCATGCCACCTACATATGCCAAGGCCTGTGCACTCTGCTTTATGACGTCATGCTACTAGAGGAGAAATTTCCATTGCGAAGCCCGGCGTAAGACAAAAGCGGTGACGCCAAAATCACCGCGGCTTACTCTGCAGCATTCCCATTAGATTCTACGGCAGACTCTCTTAGTAGCATGGTGTCATAAAGCAGAGTGTACAGGCATTGGGAGGTATTCTGTAAGAGTCCACCTAGTGGACATGTCCACTTCATCTGCTGTTCTGATTGGCTGGGCTGGGGCGCACTTCAGAAGCCAGGCGCCCCAGCCAATCAGCACTTCAGCAGCAGACGAAATGGACAGGTCTACTATAGGTGGACTCTTACAGAATACTTCCCCTTGTCCTATCTAGGTGGCTTTGGTATACACACGCCTGTGCCTCTATACTACACGTGTTCTTCCACGCCGTCGTCTGTTGAATCTCGAACGCCGGAACACTCAGCGCACTGTAGAGTACAGCTTTCTCAGAACATGTTGTCGTGCGTGCAGTGAGCTCAGTGCAAAATGAGCGTGAGTGTTGATGCTTCCTCTCCAAACTACTGATAATGCTCTTTCCCCATACTTCAAGACCGTTCTGTTCCCACGCATCAACGAAATTTGATCGACACCTCGGCCGGTTCGCCCCAGGGCGGTGCGCAATATTTATTCGCGTGCTCGTAAGCGAGCCGTGCATGTCTGTCGACCTCCAAACCACTCGGCCCGCTGAAAATTTAAATTCCGATATTTTAAGCGCCAATGCCATGATCTCATTGAGACACGTCGCAATGGGGGGCTCCGGATGAATTTTGACCAACTGGGAGTTTTTAAGATGTACACCCGGTGAGCAAAAGTATATACGGACCAGGGGTTGCGCAATAAAGCTGATTTTTTCCTCTGCCTATGAAATCAACTTGAAATCGAGGACTGCAGTCCAAACTTGGCATTGCAAACTTTTCAGTGTGCCCATTAATTCCAGTTTATGCTTGTTAATTACGAAGAAATTCAGCTTTTTCGGCGACCCTGTGGTCAGCATACTTTTGCTCACGGGTGTATACCTGCACTCGACCTGTTGAGCTGCCGTGTCTGGTATTCTTGTCATAGACTTGCAGGCTTGTGTACACTGGGGTGCGTTCGGGACTCCATTCCTCAGTGTCGGTCGTACGTGTACGCAGTTCACGGTATTAAAGTTTTCTTTAGCACTAATGTTCAGCTTGGACAGCATGTTGCGCCAGACATGGCAGGCGCAGCGGTACCTCTGTCACGTTCCGCGTTCTGACTCGGCGTGCTTAACGTTTGGAGAGAGTTGGGAGAGTGTTTTTTTTTCTTTAGCTTGATGGTCAATGTTGAAGTGTCCGCAGACTGTCCTGTTCTCTGTCAAGCAATCTCTCTCAAATTTTCGTCATTGAAACGAACGAACCAACGGACGCCTAACGTTCATATGCAATGCTGTTTGCAACTCCAGCCGATGTACCCGGGGCCACCGGCATCGGGTCAAGCTGCGTCTCCGTGGTACTCGACGCAGATGCAGCAGCAACCGCCGCTAGGAGGCCCGTTCCCACCCTTTGGCCTGCAGCAAAGCGCTTCCGCTACTAGCATTGGCCCGCCTGCTGACCCATTCGGCTCTGGCAAGCACGAGTTGTTTTCATCTGTGACAGCTCATTGAAGAGACTGACTGGCTTGACCATCGCGTTGATGGAATACTAACTTGCGACACACTGAGGAATGCAGTAATACTTTGAAGTGCTTTATTATTTGTAATAGACACGGCTTGAGTTCAATTTAGGTTTCAGAAACAATAGTAAATAAAATAATGGGCGAACCAAAGGCGGTATGTTCACAACAGAGTTGTTATACTAAAACTGCTCGTAAGGGAATGTGTCACCGAATGATGAGGATGAACATATTATTAGCGAAGACGGGTGGCCATTGGCGAAAAAGCCTTGAGAACGGAATAATGTGGGAAAGGGGGGGGGGGGGAGTGTAAGCGCGACACTATGAGCGTCATAAAGTGGGCGAATAGGAGCATGCAGTACTCCCCGAAAGGCATTCCTGCGAAGGATTCCGCCAGTCATGGCGGTATAGGCCGTGACTGGCACGATTCCTCGCGTGACATTTTCTTTTTTTATTGCGATAGCAATTATATGGACACTCAAAAGCAGATTTCTGCCGTCGCCGTCGCCGTGAGGTTCCGTATGACGTCAATGGAGATGAAATCGTCGCGCGCCGAACGCTGTATGTGCGAGTGAAAGGGCGCGAGGGGCGCGCGCTTTCACGGGGAGTGAACGCACGGCGGAGAACAAACGCGCGTTCTGCGCCGTGCTCCCTTAAGGGCTGATGATGATGATAAGTGGTTCTTGAGGGAAAGAAGGGCTGCAGAAGTAGGCGTCTCTTTCCTCCTTTACAATCACCATATATGTAGAGCAAAAGCGCCTTCTTCCGACGCGCGAGAGGCCGTGGGGGAGGGAAGGGAGGCGACGTTTAGCTGCGGCACCAAGTGCCTATTTATATCAGAGGCTCCGGCAACAGTCACCAACGCCGCACGCATTTTGAGCGAACGCGAGAAAACGCCGACGGCGTCGACAACAGTTCTGCGTGTTGCCGGTGCTGCTGCATGTCCAAGTTTATACAGCGGATAAAGCTAATATCATTTACTCCGTATAGCTCTCTACAAATTTGCTATCGCAATTGATGCTTCGCCTTTCAGGTGAAACTGCGACTTTTTTTTTTGTAGTTGCTGGGGCTCCTGGTCGCTCACTGTAAGGGTCCTATACATAAACTTTATTCTTTTTATTTCTTCAACGAATCCCATTCATTAAATTGTTTCACGTTAGCAGATTGCCTGTGACGCTTCGTTTATGTACCGTACGTATATTGAAAGAAATATTCCTATATCGACTATATATTGGCTGCATATAGAGCATCGCGCCGCCTTTCTCCACATTTAATACCCAGAGGGTCCTTCAGTACCAGTCTGATTCGTCATAACTTATGATCCTCTCGTGCCTTTGCTTGCCTTGTACTTTCGACGAATTGCTACTACCATGCTCTGTTAACAATGATAAAGGAGATCAGTATGATATTCATTTGGAGACATACGGCCCCGCAAACGAGACGCGAGAGCAAAGATAAACTCGAGCCACGAGTTTTCGAATTGAGTTGTCATGCGATGACATGACCATGGTTGACCTCCTCTCATTTCAGGGCCACGCGGTGCGCCGCCTACCGCCGTCCCTCCCCACTGGACCACGCCGTCTGGACAGCGTCTTTCGGCTCCCCAGCAAGGCAGCATGGGACCAGGCTTTCAACAGTTCACGCAGGGTGGAGGGCAACAAGTGAGTGACGGAACAGTCACGCCGAAGTCGTCAGCGTTTGAATTCGCAAAAACTTATGCTGGAATTTTTCGTAAGAAAGAATTTCGGCCAATCCGGATGACAGAGATATCATTAGTGAAGGCGGCCAGCCAGTGGCAAATCGAACTTGCGAAAGAAAAAAGTTGTCGCAGTTTCACCTGAAAGGCGAAGCATTAATTGCGATAGCAAATTTGTAGAGAGCTATACGGAGTAATGATAGTAGCTTTATCAGCTGTATAAACTTGGACATGCAGCAGCACCGGCAACACGCAGAACTATTGTCGACGCCGTCGGCGTTTTGCCCGCGTTCGCTCAAAATGCGTGCGGCGTTGGTGACTGTTGCCGGAGCCTCTGATATAAAAATGTCAGTTTCGCCCTAAGGGCGAAGCAATGAATGCGATAGCAACACAGCAATGTCATACGAAGTAAGGTGAGCGGCTTTGGTAGCAATATGAATTGTAGTAAACATGAGCTGATTAAGTAAGCAGGTGTGCTGCGGCGTAAGTAGACCGACATGAAGAGAGACTCGATGACCACGAGGAGGCGCGTGTGAAACGGTGGTGTTGATGAGAAGCGCTTCCCGTGGGCAGCGCGTGCGAAGGGACACACCTGTAGCGCTGCACTGCCGATCCGGGCAGCATTGCATGTGTAGCGTGCGTTGGAAAATGTGGCCCGACTAATACTAACTGAACGAACAAGCGTGGTGTGAGCGCGCACAAACACGAATAGATCACACTGAATGACCGCAGACAACGACTGCCAAAACGCTGGCAGCAAGCGTACGCCGCAGCGGCGAAGGTACGTGCGGTCTATCGCTTCAACGGAAACTGAGCGATGAATGCACGGCGCATAAAGGTCAGAGCCGTGTGGAGATAAGAGACGCTACGAGCGAGCGACGAGCGCGGTTGTTGGCAGAGTGGAAGTGCGCCCCCCCCCCCCCCCCCCCGCTCCCTCCGGCGCTGGCTTCCCGCTTCCTTGCTTGCGCGTGGGAGATTGAGTGCGTTCGCTCTCCGTGATAGCGCGCGTCCCTGCACGCTTCCGCTCGGGCATACGGCACGCGGCGAAGATTTTATCTATAGGGAACCTCACGGCGACGGCGACGGCGACGCCGACGGCAGAAATCCGGTTGAAGTGTCCATATAATTGCTATCGCAATAATAGGCACTTGGTGCCGCAGCTAAACGTCGCCTCCCTTCCCTCCCCCTCCCCCCCTCCCCCACGGCCTCTCGCACGTAGGAAGAAGGCGCGTTTGCTCTACATATATGGTGATTGTGAAGGAGGAAAGAGACGCTTACTTCTGCAGCCCTTAAGCGAGCACGGCGCAGAACGCGCGTTTGTTCTCCGCCGTGCGTTCACTCCCCGTGAAAGCGCGCGCCCCTCGCGCCCTTTCACTCGCACATGCAGCGTTCGGCGCGCGGCGACGATTTCATCTCCATTGACGTCATACGGAACCTCACGGCGACCGCGACGGCGACGCCGACGGCAGAAATCTGCTTTTGAGTGTCCATATAATTGCTATCGCAATAAAAGCTTTGTGAATCTGACCCCAGTTTCTCTGTTGATACGCTGGTTCGGGCTCCTTGCTGTCGTCGTGTCGCAAGTGAAATTCTCCAGTCGTTTAGTCTAGCTTGTCTTAGTCTAACAACGTCTAGCTCGCCTTCTGCTAACGTCACTACATTGCGGTGATTCCTGCCTGCTTAGGAGACGACGTCATTGATTGCGAGGAATTTCACGGGACGTTGCGCGTGGAGCTATTGAGCAAGCATCGTGCGACGTAAGAAAAAAAAAGAGAGAGAGAGAGAGAGAGAGCGAAACCATCTGCAGTGATGTAAAACTTGCTCTACTCTGTTCCAAAGTGCCCTACCTACATATACTGTGCCCTACCTATATATACGGCATAGTACATATGCTCTCCTCGGCACAGTGACTGTGACGAAGATGACAAGCCCACTTGTCAAAACGTTGGCTCCTGCTCTCACCTTGTTCTCGTGTTGCTGAACGTAGTGACGTAGTTACTTTTGTCTAAGGCATTACGTATGAATAGGCGCTGAGCGAGGAGAAACAAATGTGGCCCCTCGAGGTTCCGTCCTCGCGACGTCTTTCTCAAACCTAACTATAATTTGAATTCAAGATCTGAAAGTGAGGTGAGGTTTAGGTGCCTGCCTCAAATTGTTTGTTTGTTTGTTTGTTTGTTTGATTGATGTCGATGTTATTGATTTCGACCTCGCGTCCTGATTAAGCCGGTTAAAAAAATAAATTATGGGGTTTTACGTGCCAAAACCAGTTCTGATTATGAGGCACGCCGTAGTGGGGGACTCCGGAAATTTGGACCACCTGGGGTTCTTTAACGTGCACCTAAATCTAAGTACACGGGTGTTTTCGTATTTCGCCCCCATCGAAATGCGGCCGCCGTGGCCGGGATTCGATCCCGCGACCTCGTGCTCAGCAGCCCAACACCATAGCCACTGAGCAACCGCGGCGGGTGATTAAGCCGGTGTCTCCCACTATACGACATGCTTCATAATCAGATCGTGCTTGGTTCTGACACGTGAAACCCATATGTAATTTAACCTCGCGATTTCCGCTGTTAATGATAGTTTGAGTGAGGTCGAACGTTCGGCAAGGTCGCGTTGCAAAGTTCGTTTTACGCTACCTTGCGCTCCTTTCTACTTGACAACTTTCATGACTTCGAAAATTGTCCTCCACATTGCAATTTACCGCCGAACACATTTGATTACAAAAACTTGGACATGCAGCAGCACCGGCAACGCGCAGAACTGTTGTCGACGCCGTCGGCGTTTTGCCCGCGTTCGCTCAAAATGCGTGCGGCGTTGGTGACTGTTGCCGGAGCCTGTGATATAAATAGGCACTTGGTGCCGCAGCTAAACGTCGCCTCCCTTCCCTCCCCCTTCCCCCCCTCCCCCACGGCGTCTCGCGCATCGGAAGAAGGCGCGTTTGCTCTACATATATGGTGATTGTAAAGGAGGAAAGAGACGCCTACTTCTGCAGCCCTTAAGGAAGCACGGCGCAGAACGCGCGTTTGTTCTCCGCCGTGCGTTCACTCCCCGTGAAAGAGCGCGTCCTTCGCGCCCTTTCACTCGCACATACAGCGTTCGGCAGCGCGCGGTCACGATTTCATCTCCATTGACGTCATACGGAACCTCACGGCGACGGCGACGGCGACGGCGACGCCGACGGCGACGGCGACGCCGACGGCAGAAATCTGCTTTTGAGTGTCCATATAATTGCAAAGAAAAAAAAATCACCGCATATCCACGATGTGAATGATGATGAGTGGGCGAAGCACCGGCGCATCATTCGGGTAAACCAGAGCTACGGACGCGAGAGAAAGAGAGCGCGCGTCGGGAACGAACGCCCTTGTGCACCGCAGCGCCCCTAGCCAGTGCCACCTAGAAAAAGTAAAGTTCAAACTTTTTTGTTCTAGGTGGCATTGCCCTAGCTACGGATGAGAGAGAGAGAGAGAGAGAGCGCTTTCGGGAACGAGAGAGAAAGAGAGCGCGCGTCGGGAACGAACGCCCTTGTAAAACCCCTTGATGTAGAAAGTAGGGACACTCTGCTCCGCGCGCGCACTTTCCTCCTCAATTCTCCTCGTATTACTCCCCTCACCGGGCCGGCGCGGCGCTGAACCCTCCAGTGGCTCGCTGCAGCCGCATTAGAATCAATGCGCGCGCTTGTTTATTCGGCCCTTTGAAGCGTTGTATGGGAATTTATCCCTTGTGAAACTGTCATCACGAAAGTACGTTGTATAGTTGTCTAATTATTTGCTATCGCAAAATAAATGTTTCGCCTTTCGAGTAAGATTGCGCCTTCTTTGTTTACGTGCAAATAAATACTGAAATATTGATTGAAAAAAAGCGTATTTTGCAAATACAGCTTTATTTGATGCACTTATATCATGCATCTTTAAACACTGGAAATGAGCCGGCCCCTTCCCTGTACAATGAGGCAGACTGATTTGATGCGTCTTGCCGCAGACTAAGCGTGATGGTGCACATGTCGAAGCGAAAACAATGATTGCACTTTACTGCCCAAAAATCGCAATCGAAGTTTGCGTCCAAAAAGCAATAGTGTCGATACGGGCAAAATGTTTACATGCTTTTCGCGGCCGTATTTCCGAATGATACAGCTACACATGCACCGCTTGGTTGCGGTAGCGCTGTTATAAAGTCTAACATTGGGCACCATGCTTACTCACGAGCAGTTTTCATAAGAAAGTGCGCTTTGCTTCTCTGTTTACAGCCGCTTCGGAGCACAAATGCAGACGAGCGCCGCAAATCACCGACGTCGATGAGGACCTACCCCTGGTTTCAGTTTCCCAGCATACCCGACGATCTGGACTGCTCGCTGAAGTGGGGAAGAACTCTGAGCCAACTGCTCGAGGCTGCGTCGCCACCTATCGCAAAACACGCTGCCGAGACATCTTCCAAAAAAAAGCAAACGTTTGCCTGGTCGTCTAAGAAAGCGAAACCACCCAGCAGAGGCCCTTCAAGGGCACCCAGTGAACTGGCGCTGCAACGTAGACGCTCATCACTGCGGCTACCACTTAGCCAGCCCCGCCGGGCTTCAGCAGTCCAGGAACAAGAAAGGACTCCCGCTAGTCGTCGCAGATCACTTACTGACAAGAGGCGGGCCTCCTTGACCAATCGCGGAGACAGCCTGGAGGTGCGTCGAGCGTCGACGGTAGAGAAGCTCGAAGGTGACTCGTCTCGTAAATGCAATGCATCGGTACAGACAAACGCACTCACTTCCGGCAGCGTCGAGAAACTAGAAAGCAAGTCTCCTCGGAAACGCCCTTCGCTGGTACAAGCAAACGAATCGACACCCGCCAAAAGCACCCGCACCAACTCAGCGCCCGTACAGCAGGAAACCAAGCGTCGGCTTACCGAACCACCTTCGACGTGTTCCATCTGCCGCCCCTTCAGCGCCGCCTTCTGCGCCCCCCGCAGACAATGCCATGAATGTCACCACGGGTCGCCGCGCGGGAGCTGCTCCGTTGCTCCTACGGCTCCTACGGCTCCTACGGCTCCTACTTGTGTGGCAGCGAGACCACAAGAGTGCCGACACTGCGGGACATTTCTAGCCACCCACGGCCTTGGCCCCTCAGTAATCGCCTGCTCGCCGACGCTTCAAGCTTGTCCACTGCACCCAGCTACTGCCGTGTGTTCGCGCGAATACATTCCGGCACCCGTGGCGGTGAGTTGCACGAACTTGTGCACTGTTGCCCCTCCTCTGCTGCAGCCACAACTCTCTGCGCCGCCTGCGACGCCGGTGCCGCCGATTGTAGCTGGCTTTCAGCCGCAGGTAGCCACGGATACCAAGGCGCAGTTGGAAGCGGACTTATACTTACTGCTTACGTCACCAAGCGGTCAGGAAAAGCTCTACCAAGCTCGGCCCTTGTCACCTGTCTTTCGTGTCGGAAGGAGTAAAGATGAGCTTGAGCGTGCGAGAGGACGCCCGCGGCCTAGTGTCTCGTCCATCAGCACCATACCCCAGGAAGTGGACACTTGGCAATCTGAAGTTCGGCAGATACCTACGCGACCACCATTAAAGACAACTGCTAACGCGGAGCAGCGGGAGATGGGGAGATGCACCCAGGGCGATTCGTCGCCTTCAACTTCATTGTCTCTTCAACGACAGCATTGGAATGTTGACGAGGATAACGAAATACAGGAAGACATGCTTGAGTCAGAGATCCGTGACACGCAGCAATCTAGCCGCGCAAGAAAGAGTTCCGTTACGAAAGGCGGAGTCGAACAACTGCATCAAAACTCCAAGCAGCGCGAGCCTCTTAAGACAGCCTCAAAGCGGTCGTCTCTAGTACCAACAGGTCCTGACACTTACAGGAATCTCGCTGGGGAAGTGGACGAAGTCAAGTCAAAGCGACAGCGGGTGCCTCAAAAACCAGCCTCAAAACGACCGTCTGTAGCTCCGGCAGGACCTGACACGGGCAAGGCTGTGGCCGGTGATGTAGACGAAGATATGACCATGGCAATCGAACGTGACGAACAACCGATCAAGATCTCAAAAAGGCCCAGTCTAGCACCAAGCCAGCGTTCAGCAGAGACATCGCTGCGAGGAGGTCAGGAACAACCGGTCTCTGTGCCCCAGAAAGAACGGGGCTCAACGCATTCTTCAGCGTCGGAGAAAAATAAAGCTATAGCAGACAAAGACTTGACGCAAGACCTCAAACGAAAAGAAAGCCACAGTGATGAAGAAGAAACATACGTCTTGCCGGCTGAGTCGCCATCTTATCGTAAACAATCAGTGAATCGTAGTGACATGAGCATCAGCACGGCCGGCAAGGCCAATAGCGTGATGGAGAAATCGGCAAAAGTGGAGTCATCCGGCGCAAAACAGCAAGACGATGATGAGGACGGGAAAGGAGCGTCTGGGCAAAATACTCCCGACGCCAAAGATGGGGAGGCTGTCAAAGAGAGCGCCGAGAAAAATGCCAAAGAGAGTGCAGATCAGAGTGCCAAGGAAAACGACGAACAGAGTGCCTAAAGAGAATGACGAGCCAGGTGATATAGATGAAGCTGCACCAGCTGACGAAGCTGCTTTAGAAGACGACAATGAGGGAAACACTGGCGGCGAGCCCGAGCCTCCGTTACTACCACAGGTAGCTGAAGCCGCACCTGATGCCGAGATCCGCAAACAACAGGTCCCTGCGAGTGGGAAGTACACCTTGTACCCGGAGAGCCGGTTCGCTATATTAATCGGCCTGGTGTGCCTAATTTGGATTTTGGTCGTTTACTTCATAGCCAGCCCGAGGTACCTGAGCGAGCACTCTACAGAGAATTCCGATTCGCCGAGAACGCCGCTGACGTTTCCGACGGCAGTGACGGCCAAGCCAACTACAGTGACGGCAACAAGGACGTCGGACGAAGTGCTTTCGAATGTTTACCTCTGCTCTACAGATCGCTGCATTGATGAAGGAGAGCGTCTGAGGCGATATATAAACCGAGAACTGTCGCCATGCGAGAATTTTTACCAATACGTTTGCAGTAGGTGGGAACTAGAGACTCCAGTTCGAGAGTTCGGACAAGGCGTCGCAATTTCTACTGACGTCTTGCTTGAAGAGACAATCGCGGCGGCCTTAAGCGACTACATCCGAGATGTGCGCAACTTCGACGTCGGCCTGACTCGACTGTTGTACGAGGCTTGCCTGAAGCCGGCGGGAAATTCTTCTGCCTTTTTACGAGAGCAAGTCTTTGCGACACTGCCCATACACGTCTGGCCTTACAATGGCACTCATCTGAAGTCGGATGATATTTGGCACTTGGCTGGAACACTGATTCGCAAGTACGGGGTCGTATCTATACTGGATGTCACCATAGGCGTACAGCATGGCCGCACGAATCGTACTATCGAAATTAGCTACCCACGACACCTGCATATCAAGGAAGATTACGAGAATGCTGAATTATTGGAAACAATTAGATCTGCTATTTTGGAAGCAGCCGAAGAATTTGGGTGGTTGAGTGAAGCCGAAAGCCTAATCTGGCAGGTGATTTCAGTCGCTAAGTATCTAGCTGACATTGTGGATGACAGCACCATATGGGAGGTGCTCGTGTGGAGATTTGACGAGTTTGTTGAATCCAACAGGGACATAGGCGTATTTCTGAGCTCAGTTTTCGAACGGGACGTCGTCGCCGACACGACAGTCGTGCTGAGGAACTTGCGCCCGATCGAACGACTTCAAGCTTTCGCGTCCACTGCAAGCGTCGTCGCGTTTCTCAACTACTTGGGCTTCCGCCTCGTGGTTCACTTTTCACCGCTTTTAAATCGCGATCGGACGACAGATCTTCAGCGCCTCGCTGGAAGTGAGCACGCAGGTCGTGTGCTTAGCCGCGACAAGGACTGGCTTCTGTGTCTCCGAATGGTGGAGAGCGTGCAGCCAGCGTGCTTATCCAAAGCTCAGGCCATGCAGCAGGTCGCCGCAGGAGCGTACGCGCCGAGTCGAATATGGATCGGAAAGCTGGAGGATCTGTTTTACCGCAATCTGCCTCGCCTCGCGTGGATGACGGAGAGGAGTGTCAGCGTGTTCAACAACGTGGTGCGGCGGTTTCACGTGGCACGTTTTTTCGCCGCTTCCTCGTTGAATGAAGACCACTGCCCCCAACTACAGCTGGCCCAAATCCGAGGTCGCAGCTCGATCAGTCTGTTCGTTCACGTCGCCGGAATGTATCAACGCTGGCGGCTTCGGCAAATTGGGAAGCCTACCAGACCCCGGGACTACGGTCACACGCTTGACATGCGCAGCAGGTGAGGCGACTGAATATTCCTCACAGTAACGGTTGTGCGCTTCAAATTTGTGCTTTCGTTCGTCGACTCGGCGTGTCGACAGTGATTCTGCGCTCGATGGATGCCGCAGGTACAGCGTTGCTCAGCAAGCGGTGTACGTACCGGTGGGACTCGTGGGTGACGACGCGCTGCCGGCTAACAGCACCCTGCCCGTTTACCACGCGTCGCGTTCGGCAGTGCGCCTCTACCTCGGACTGCTGCCGCTCGTCTACGAGCGGTGGGACAGCAACGACAACGGCGAGGTGCCCGAGGTGTTGAGCGGACGTTCGGCCAACCGTCTAGCCCAGCTTCTCGACTGCCTGGAAGCGGACTGGTTGTCCATGCCCCGCGAACTGCGGCTCGCCGTGGGTGACGTTGCGTTACGTGCTACCGAGGCACGCTATCCCCTCCTGGCACAGAGCTCTGCGCTGGCTCTCGCCTATGCCGCCTTCAAGGTAATTGCGCGCACGTCTTTATAAGTGGGCACATGTCGATAGGCTAGCTAGCGTGTTCGACATATTCGGCAAACGTTACATATTCGTTCGGGACGTTTGGCGTGTGAACGTTCGGCATGTCCGGCAAATGTAAAAAATATATATATTTTTTAGACCGAGCTACATTGGTTGGAAAATATTCCAGTCATTATTGCAGTGCTATAAGGTAGCAGTGGCAGGTAACCTTATTGTTGGCAAGGCTTCGCCATAAAGTAAATGCGCTCGACGACAAAAGATGGGCCCTGACTTTTAGCGCTCAGGACGTGCAGTTACTGTAACACGTCTGAAAGCTGCGAAGTGTTTTGAGTATGCACTGGTTTTTGTTTTCACTTTCGCACCACTGTTGACAACTTATCGAGAAAGTCGCCAAGTTTAGTGAACTTTGAGTCAGCTTAACGACATTGCGTCTTTAGAGACTTTAGAGACGTTAAAGAACCCCAGGCGGTCAAAATTAATCCGGAGCCCTCCACTACGGCGTGCCTCATAATCAGAACTGGTTTTGGCACGTAAAACCGCAGAAAGTAGAAGAGACTTGGCGACTGTTTTAGTTCCTTTCTAAGGAGCGTAAATAGCAAGTTCCTCAAAAGGCTTGTCTGAAATCATTGCCTCGCCCCCATTTTTTCGCAGGATGCACATATGCACCACCATTTGTCGCTGCTTCTAACGACATACAGAATAGCTTGTTTTCTAGGCAAATCACAATCGTGAGATCTCATAACGGTTCTTGAAAAATGGGGAGTTATCTTTCCTTTTAAAATTCCGACTGTTGTCTCGCCATAACGGAAGATAATTTAAAGCTATAGTTTAAAGAATATTAAGAAAATCATCTAAGAATAATTTAAAAATGGACCAAGATTTCGAGGAAATCATCACAGTTATTTAGTGACAATGTGCTAAAATTTCAAGGTATTCAGCTGCGATCTGGCGTTACAACCAGTTCGGTATATATATCGAACTGGCTGTCATCGACGCTGTTGCATTGTGCAGCAGAAGAGGCAGCAGCGTCGATAATTTTTACAAGAACTGCAGCTGTTCAATGTTACTAGTGACAATTCATTTTATTTGTATTTCGTTATGATCCGATGCTGTTATCTACGTTGTTTCTTAGTGCATTAACAAAACAAATTCTGGCCAGTCGAAGTGCGGAGACCTATGTAGACGCACTGACTGGAATGTCGCCGGGCTCTTAGCCGCAATTGTGGTGCGGCTTGCAAGGCACTGGTGGCTTAGCAAAGTTTTCTAGAGTGCATATCGTTCTTGTCAATTTGTAAAGGTTTACAGTGCTGGTGCAAATGCGGCTTTGGGTCAGCTCTGGTCGTGCGCGAAGTCGTCTGCGTATACCTTAGATAACGGCTGCACATGTCTCTATTGGCAACGTCAACGTTCGCATCCCAACATTTTCATCTTCGTCATGGTCGGGACGTAGTCGATACACTAGATTTTAAAGAGACACATATCGGTTGTTGGGTTGTGATGCACCGCGTTTCACGGTTTGTCCGTATGTCGGGTAGCGCTACCGCGCGGACGCTGCCGCCAGAAGGTTTTACGCGAAGTGGCGATGGTGTTGGCGTTGGCACCACTGTTGGCGAGCATGCGTGTACATTGTCAAGTAGCTTGAGGTAGTCAGTTTATTTGGAAACTCGGGTCTCTGTGCTGCAGGAACTGCTGAGCGTGGAGCGCGTGTGGAAGCTGGATTTCAGGCTGCAGTCGCTGGCGCACGTCACTTCGGAGCAACTTTTCTTCCTCTACTACGCGCTCGACAACTGCGAACGCAGCGACAAGCCCTACAGGTCGCGTCAATTTAAAGCCTGGAAACACCTGCCGCCCGAGTACCGCGTCAACCTACCACTGCGCCACCTACCGCAGTTCGCCCAGGCGTTCCAATGCAACGCCTCTGGCGGGAATCGGGGGGACGAAAGAGGGCAGCCCATGGCGGCACCCGATGGCTCACGTTGCGACGCCGTCCGCTGGTACTTGCGCGCGTCGCCCAACTCGAGAAGCCGGCAGGCACAGCGTGGCCTGAATGCAGACATTCCCTCCGAGTTCCTTTTTGGCATCGCGGACGTCCCGTCAACGACCGTCGCGGCTGGCGACAGCGCGCGTTTGCGCGATAATGGAATAACGTCTACGGTCTCCAGACCAGATGTTCGCTAAGAGCAAGCGCTTGCTCTTCCGCACTAGTTAACTGCGGCCGTCTGGACCACTCTATAGTCGGCTGCAGTTCCCATTTTTCACTCGTTTTCCTTCAGCATAAGCGATAAGCGATGCGGCGACCACCGCATTCGAGTAAATGTATATTTTGCGAAGGTACAACGTACCCAACTGTGCTCTCTTAAGGCCACCGATGTTTAACGAACTTGCTGGAAAGTAACCTTTAAAATGTGTTTTCTAGTTCAAAGCAAGGTTATATAATATTGCTGGTAGTACGTCAGCCTGCGCACAATGGTCCTCGCGATACTGCGCAAGAACCATGGATCCTCCATTTTGTGCAATCTTATTTTTGCTCTTACGGTTCACTGCAATTATATGTCAGTTGATAAAAGCAATGGTGCTAGGAACAAATGCCTAGCGGCAGCTAGGCATTTGTTTGTTTGAACATTTGTTTGAACATTTGTTTGAGCGCCAGCCGTACGGGTGTCGCAATCGCACCCATGCAGGCTGTTTGGGTGTTGAGTGGTGGTCGAATTGTTGGATGGCAAGTCTGTCGGCCAGCGAAGCCGCACGTAGGCAGCTAAGTGAAAAACTGTCTGGCGGTTGTAGGCCATTACCACAGACTGTATTCACTTAGACCCGCGATGAAGTACATCTCGCAAACACAACGCCACAATAATTCAGACAAACCTTAACCAGAAAGACGACACAACATGCGAGGGGGGCGTGTAGTAGCACGTGAACGTTACGAGCGCACTTTTCTACGCACTACAAGAGCCACAAGAGCTGCACTGCATTGCAAGTGACAGCGGCGTGAAGCACCCTTTATATTTTTTCCAAGGGGTACTGACCGAAATGTATTGTCCTGTTTTTATTGTTTCATTTGATAGCCATCGACAGAGTGATTACGTTTTATGGAGTCTCGATACCCCGGGAACGCAGCAAATAATTACGTTAGCTTTTAATACGAACATTTGAAAACGCGAGCCAAGAGCAGCGCAGCTTAAGACGCCGAAAAGGTTACCTATTTCGTCACCAAAACCTGTTGTGGCAGTCTCGTGGTACCACCTACCACTGACGCTTGCACACACACTGCGGCCGTGGTGCTTATCGACAGGCAAATAGGGGAGAGAGCGTCCCCCTGCGTTTAGCCACAAGAAACGAACAATGGGAGGGGCCAGTATGACAGCTTTCGGCAACACATTCATTGTGTGGCCTTCAACCACCACACCCCATCACGTGGCTCCGCTTACGGTGATGCCAGAAGTAACGTTTTTCCCGTCCGAAGCCGCGCTGCGCTTGACGAGCGTTTTGGGCAGGCCGTTTAAGAGGTGCTGTAATTATTCATCTGTGGTGCTCTCGACAGATACAAAATTTTCGTGTCAGTATTTTTTTAACGGGTGCTGGAAAAGAGGTATTTATCATTAAAGTGTGAGAGATTTGTCTTTTCTTTCCTCGCCACATCTATATAAAATTGAATAGTAATTTTTTGGTGATATCGTCTTTTAAATAAAGAGAAAAAGATAAAGAATTGTATGCCTTTAGCAATGTATGTTCCCTCCTCACCTACACAGTAAAAGATTTCCGTCATTGTACGGAGGATTTGCATGTTGAAAAACATAAAATACAAATGAAAATTGTCATTTAAAAAAAATGCGCTGAGAACTGCCGTTAAAATACGGGAACAGCTCCCCTTTTTTAAGTTTTACGGACATTTCGCACGTAATAATACAGTAACGGTTCTGTTCTGCACAAACCAGGCAGATCTTCATTTTCCTCATTTTCTGAGTCTATATATCGTGACATGCGATTTCTGAAGCTTATGTGAGGTAATGCTGCTATCAAAGGCCATGCCCATTGCCTTTGATAGCAGCATTACGTACCGGTCTAGATATTTTGCGATTATTTTGCGTAGACGTCGCTCGGGCACAAGCGCTTGCAATATACACAACGCGGTCACCATCAGGTTCGGTAGCTTGGCTACACGAACGCGACGCACGCAACCACGTAACGAATTGCGACGCGCAGTTTCCCGGTGAAATGCCAGGACATTCCTCGCCTGAGGGATACAAATGAAATTGAGACAGACACACAAGGCTTATGACGTTAGTTTTTATTGAAGGATAATATGTGGAGGGTCTATGGGGGAGGACGTTTCGACAGTGCTACGATGGAACAAGTGTCGGATTCGTCATTGCACACAGTTTAGTTTTTATTATTACATTTTTAAATTCACGCTCTACTGTGCGAACTGAAGCATTTCGTTTTGATTATGTTGGGCCCGATTCGCAGTGAGAGATCATGCCTACAGCCACCGTCAGACTTCACGTACCCCGATTTTGTTTTCCTCTATTGACGGAGGTCTCCTCGAGTTGGTGGCATCGCGGCATCACCGAAGCAAGCGTGGCCATACGTTTTAGAAACAGAAGTACTTGGCTGACACGGCCCTGCTATGCTAGCGTGGAAGTGTCACATTACGGCCCTGCTATGATAGCGTGGTAGTGTTACATTACATGGCTCCACAAGCTACGAGGTGAAGTGTGACGGTGGCCGTAGGCACAGGAAGCGAGTGCAAGTATATGGACCGACTAGACCGATTAAGGTTGCACGATGTCGACGTGGCGTCGGTGCCTAGTTTCATTTTTCTATCAAGGCTCTAAGTAGGTTGCCGTTTTAGTCTTTCATGGCCGGGAACAAATAATAAGACTGTGGAAACGTGTCAAACTATAGTGTTAGCTAACACGTCAACGAATAACCGTCAACTGCGCTGTTGAAAAGACGTTGGCACTTGCCCAGACCTCGTTCAGCTGTTCATATGCCGTTCTTCTTTAGGACAAAAACCTTAACTTCCTTCAGTAGATCGACGACAATGCAGTGCTGTCGCACGAAAAGAAACGTTGTCGAGACGATCTGTGACGGAAGCTGTGGCATGACTAAGCTTCTTGCCTGCTTATATGCTGCGAGATGCTGAAAGTATGTAAATGCACCTGCAATGAAACAAACTTTGTTCGTTATGTTGCGCGAGTAAAATTAGGAAACAAAAGATATCTGACTTCGGCTCGCTGCCCGCTTCGTGAGTATAGTAATCTTGAGGTAAATATAAACTGGTTTATGTGACATTCAAGGTGACGTGCTTAAGAAGTGCATTCAACAACTGAACAAGTGAAGCAAACTTTAACCCGTTTTCGTATCCAAGGGAAGACGTCTCGAACGCCCAGTGGCAACCTTGCGATGCGTTTTCTTAAGTCCAACAGAGCTTATAAATTTTACATTTGTGCATAACGTTATGCATATCAACATTCGGTTGAATCAAATGTTCTCACAAGAGTTCATCACTTGCAATGGTAGCCTGCGATTACAATTCAATTATTGATCTGCGACTGTCGTCACCGAGGGCGCCTTTCAAGTAGAAGGAAGAGCCTTTCAAGTTGCTTACATTTTTAAGCTAAGCATTCATGTCTAAACATCAGCTCAAGAAACCTGGTGAGATGCTGAACTGACTACAATGCCTTTTGTATTTCATATACTTCTGTTTACGTTATTTTACGTTACGTTATTAACGCACAGTCTTCTTCCGTTGCATTGTTTGGACAGCAATAACTTCATTGGCACTGCGTGGTCGGATTCTTAGGGGAATTATTTGAATGCATTTGTTTATACGTCCTCGCGTGCCTAAATCACTATCCTCCATTTCAACTCTCTCAGAAACCTCTCAACTTTCACAATATCTTAGATATCTCTCTATGTAACCCCGCAAGTACTACTACAAGCTACGTTCCAGAATGACAACGCTCGATAAAACTCTGTATCACATGTTCACCTTGCTCCTCACGTGCAGTGTCAAACTCCGCACGAGACTTTGGGAATGAAAACACAACTTGTGTTTCTTTTTTTTTTTCAACAGAAGCACTCACGTGCACACAGCAGCACTAACAGAGGCATGACGAGTTACACACCCGACAAGACCCCGGAGGAGGCCAAAAATATAGTCAATCTTTTTTTTTTCTTTTTCACAAGGGTGCTCCAAAATAGTTTGTACATCAGCATATATATGCGTTACGTACATTTATGTCAGTGTCCTACTGTTTTTTTTTTCTTTCCTTCAAGCATGGGAAATTGAATACTTAGTAATCATGAGACATTTACAACGACTCCTGGAAACGCTCCGAAAGAGCTGGGTTTGTACACGCAACACTATGTATAGCTTTGTGTACGACACTACAGACATACATGTTTACAGCATTCATGTTTTTTTTTTGTTGTTTTTGTTGTTTTTTGTTGGTCGGTTGTTGTGCAATACGAATACAAACATATCCAGTTATCAAGCTACGTAAATTTGGCTAGTAGTGGAACAGGGGGAAAGTGCGAGATCAAGAGAGAGGAAAAACAAACGGTCGGGAGGGAAGGCTTGGCTTTGGGTAAGGAGGTTACACACCTGCACTACATACGATGATGCGCCCGCCTTGCATCAATGAACGCTTGGTCGACTCCTTCGAAAAGGTGAACACAGGTGGACTGCATACGCAGAAGAATCGCGCCACGGCGAAATATTCGTGTGCATGAAGGCGCTCACACTACAACATCGGCTGATGCGGCGGGCGTTCCCCGAGCGGCTGCCTCTAGTTCCCTTCTTGACATATACACACACATGTCGCGATTGTTCAAATGCGGACGTCCGCTGCGTGGGGGAGAAAGAAAAGAATATGTAGAAGGGGAAAGGAGACGCGAAGTTGGCGGCTGAAACTCGCTGCGCTGGCTAGCTTCTCCCGATTCGACGCCATCAGTATACACACTCGTTCGCGAGTCCCGGAGGCCTTCTCGAATAAGTGGTGTCCAGAAACCAACACCTGTGACGTGTTTATCGCTTCCGCAATATCTTCCACCGCATGCAACCAGCGAAAGAATATCCTTTAAGATTAGCAATTTTAATCCAGAGGGCGCCACCATTTTGGGCGTGGATTTGGACACCATCCATATCGGCGAGCACCGACCGACCTGCCTGTGTGTCGGACCTTCCGCGGCGTAGCGTTCGTCTATTTTTGTTCTCGCAACGTTCGTACAACTTTGTCTGCCTCTCAAGGCGAGGGTATAGGTGGGCGTAAATGAAAGTTTTCTCGCAATACAGCGTGCTTTCGAAAGTCAGAAAGATATAGCGGCACAAAGTGAGAAAAATTACTCGTGCAAAGAGATAAATTTGTGCCCTGAGCACCAAGTCCAACTTCACAAAGTTGGGAATAGCGAGAGAGAGAGAGAGAGAGAGAGAGAGAGAGAAGAAACAAGAAAATGAACAAATAGGATATTTGCCCAATATTGCGGCGTCAACCAAGTTAGGTCCACAGCCGCAGTGGTTAGGCAAGTGGCCCCGCGTATGGAGAGCTTTTTGGCGTGCCTAGCGTGAATAGGGGCGTCAGAGACGACGTTGTGGGTTCATGACAGTGTGTTCGTTCGTGACTGAGTGTAACTAATGTTTCAGATTGATCAAACAAGGCATCGAAGCAGGTCATATTGTGGACAAGGCCTTTAAACGATCTTTCGCACGCAAATACTTTGGAGCTTCAAAAAGACACCCGCATTGGGAAGCATTTTGAATAAAAAACTTTCCACATCACATATAGACTTTGTTAAGTGGTCTTTCAGTGAGCCACTGCTATTTCTCTCACGCCGACGGTGGGCGCAGCGTGACAACGTAAGTTGCGATAATCCGAAATTTGCTAATTTAACTTGCAGACGACTCACATGTTCTTCAAGTTTCCAGTTATTCTAAACATGCGCGAATATTTAGTCGTTAGCTCTGAACTGGTGATCAAGCCTCGTTCACGCTAGTAACGTAGTACAAAATGAAAGAGGAATAAGAAGAGCAGATGACACAAATGATAGCCACATGACACTGTACCGTACTCTGCGATCGCAGAACAGGGACCAGCGTACGACAGAGAGAAATACAACCAAAGATCACTTCACAGCAGCGCCGTCGCTAAACCCAGAAACCACGAACAGAGCAGAAATACAAGGAAGCAGACAAAGACACGCCTATCAAATCAGCGCATCGGCATTCGTCCTTCAGTCGATGAGGGGAAGCACCTCGCCAGGCTTGCAACGAGTCAGGTGATCGTCTACGACTGGTGCGGAATCGGCTGGTGCCGGGCCTCGTGCGTGCCAGGGTGGCGCCAGGCGTCTCAGTGCGAGAGCGCCTTCAAAATGGCGTGCACTTCTTCGGCTATGGCCATCAGGACGAATTCAAACTGGGCCTGCAGCAAGGAGAACAAAGAAAACAAAAATGGTTGATTCGACTTTCAGAGGAATTGGTCGTAACGCAAAAGTAAAACGTGTATTCTAAGAAGCAGTGGGTAGCTTGTAGCCGCCTTGGCAGTGTGCGATTATGGTCTAATGGTTAGAGCATCGGCATATTCTCTGTATAGCTTGTGCGAAGTGCCAGAAGTTGGGAAAAGGCGTTGGTGATATCTTCATCCGGGCAGCCCTTTACGAGCAAACCATTGCAATTCGAGGAAGCGCAAGCTGCTGCTGGCAGAAGTAATTGTGCACGTCATATCTAATGGAGTTGAGTTGCATTTGTACGCAATAACGAAAAAAAAAAGAAAAGGAACGAAACCTAATTTTATGTGTAAGAGGTAAACCGATGTGGGGCGATATTTCGTAACGACTGCTTTGCCGTTTTATTCTGTTCAACACAACGTCAAAATTGCGTAGTCACTAACGGTGGCGCCAGCACTACGTCAAAGCTTGATGATTTGGAAATGACACAGGTCAGGCTGAGCACACCTCTCAGCCAAAAGCTTCTCATGCATCCAAACATGAACTCTTATGCACTGTCGGATCACGAAAGCTTCACATTTTCACCACTGTACGCGGCAAGTTCAAAATATATAACTGTGAATTTCGAATTTCAGCACATAATTCGCAGTATCGGTTGTCAGACACGCCGCCATCGCTTAGAGCACCATATGCGCTTGGGAGCCAACAAAATTGGCAACTGTCACCACATATACAGAGCTCCAATTCCTCAAGATTATAACTTTTGCTTACCATAATATTATCGCCAACGTCATTCTAATTAGCAGGTTATTGCTGCTACTTCGCGTCCTATATGTACACCCGCCGTCAGACTTAGCCCGAACAACGATCAAGGTTTTACTTTAATCAACGCCTGCTTTAATGAGCAAACATCGAGTGCTTTGGAAGTAAGACATATTAAGCTATAGCACATTCAAGGCACCTAGCCATATTTGTCGAACACCCTCCACTGGAGAGGCAAAAATACGTCTAAGCTATGTTCTGATTATGAAGGTGACTGTACCTGTGATAAAACATGTAAGGAACGTTTATTTACACTTGCGAATGACAGGAGGCAAAAGAAGCACCAGGAAGGCACTTTATAGAAGATCTGGCTTCCCGGTCTGTTGTTTAACGAGATAAAAACAATGATAAAAATAAAAGTAGAAGAGAAATTGTGTATTTGTGATACAACACCTCGCTCTTGACGTGTTTTGAACAAAACTAATGCGCTGTGGAGGTAGAAGGTTCTCAGGATTGAAATTCTTGCTTTAAATCTGTGTGGATGTGTTTGATTGTCAAACGTACGACAAAAAAGCGAAGAGGCAACCTACCTTGGTTTTTACCATACCGGCTCGCTGGTCGCGCATGTGCTCCAGAGTGGCTGCGATGTCGATTTCCTTTGCTCCTGTTGGCAAGAGGTATCACGTCAAAACGCGTGTGTCTTGGAGCGGTGCCAGCAACAATCGATGCACCGGGAAAGAAAAAAAATTTCGTACCTTTAGCCATTCTGTTGAGGACCATGTCGATCAAGCAGTAGGTTCCCGTTCTTCCGATGCCGTCACTGCAAGGAAAAAAAAAAGTTCAGCAGGTCCAACGCATGCGTTGAAATCTATGTGAAACGACACTTTAGTGAAGCGGTTAAGGAAAAGTTATAAACCTAAATGCGATGCGTACACTTTTTTTTTTTTACTTTCAACCTATATATGCAGCGTGTAATCTCATGCAATGCTGCACGCTTATGCACTACACCATTCACAAGCTATGCCGTAATGCAGACGCCAAATCAGGAGGGTGCACGGTGTGAGACATCGACGCAGCGATGTTACTAGCAGGAAGGCGATGTATGATGCTTATCGAGAAATGCGACACAGATCTAAATACCGTTAAGAATTACATTCCCCTGAAGCGTTTCCTTGAAAGCTTCTCTTTGAGAGGAAATACTTGATTGCCTGAGGAGGAGTTTTGCGAAATTCTAAACAACTCGAGTAGAACGGAGGCAGTATAGAACTCGTGCATAACAAGTTCATAAGAGTGTCATGTTGCAACAGTTGGTACATGCTGTTACACAGGTGAATGCTAGCAAACAGAAAGGAAATCAGACTAAAAAGAACAAAGCTAGGAAGATACAAACCCTTCTGTTTGCAGATATTCCTTCACGTAATACCGAGTAGAACAATAGTGCAGGGGTTAGGTGCGTCCAACGTTCCCAAATACGCACTGCCATGGATTTACCAGTATAAGTCCTTGTGGGAGGACAAGGGGGGGGGGGGGGGCACGGTATTCTTCTAATGATGAGGACGGCCGTTACGATGACAACAAAGGCTGTCGTCGTCAGCATAACGTAAAAGATGTGCGGATACAGAAACCCAATTTCAGGCTTCTAACTTTTGTCGCATTAAGAAAATAATAATAATAATAAAGAATGTCTTGTAACGAGGGAACAGTGAATATGAGAGAGAGAAAGAGAGCATTGTCTCTCCCGTCGCCACCCCGCGGGCAGTTCAATTAGTTGCGTGCAGCATGCCAGTTCTTACCTGCAGTGAACGACAATGGGGCACGAGCGTCCACGATAGGACTTGTTCACCTTCCTGCGTTGAACAACACCCATAGGAATATATATTGTCGCTGCACCAGTATTGTCAGCTTTTAAACACGCACTTTCGAGTTGAAGTGGAGTTTTGAAAAACAAGATGAAGTCGAACATCACTACTTGAAATATAGCGTAACTATAGACAAAATGCAGGAGACAGACGGGGTGCAGGCACTAACTGGAATAGCAATGTGACTGACCAGAAGACACAAGAAGCATTGACACGACATTTTCGACTTTTAATTTTCTTGAGCTTTATGAATACGCGAGCACTCTTAGTAAAGCCTAAAAATACTGGCAGGTGTCAGAGCGCCTAAAGTTAATTTACTATAATGCTTGCTTCTACTAACCAGGAGGCGAAATTACAAAGCTATTTGTTTGTAAGTGCTCTTAAGCATCGGCTTGTCGGCTTCGCTAACGATTTGTCCAGCATCGGTAGTTGCCTGGTATTTGCTCCTTAGGAAGAAATATAGCGTAACACCGTCTTTTTTTTTTTAATGCGCGCGAGGTTTCGACTTAGGTTCCTATTTGGTGGATTTCTTATGACGTCATGATACGTTGGCTCGATCCGTTCCCGCTATCGCCGCGGTGGCCACTCGCGAGCGAGGCCACAGGCTCCATGCTATGACGTCGCGATAATATCGACGACTCCAGGTCTACCCTTTTGATGTCAACTTTCGTATCAAATTAAAATATTGCATACGCGTCTCGCAGCGTTCACACCCGCTGTGTGTGATCGCTTTACGTGCGAGAAACACTTGGAAGAGCTTCTACAACTTCTAAAATAGGTGTCAATACTCCTTTCAGGGGAAGATCGAGACACACAAGGCATAATACCCATTGTAAAAATAAATAAATAAATAAATAAATAAATAAATAATAAATAAATAAATAAATAAATAAATAAATAAATAAATAAAAAGAAGACGATTACTGAAGGGATAGTTTGTGCATATCGGCAGTATTAAAACAAATGTTTGACCAGTTGCACTATGATTTTTTACCGCCGAGATGCACTGAATTACCCCACAATGCACATAGTCGAACTTCAACGGTGTGTTGAGTACCTACAAATTAGCATGTAAATGAATTAGGTGCAGCAGGTTGTAATTTCTCCTTTCCCACAATACGGTGTGAGCTTCTAATGATGGTTGACATCTTGTAAAGATATTATGTGTAAGCTGTAAGTAAAACACCCGGGGTCACATTCTCACACCTCAGTAAAATAGAAGCCACGATTCATTACGTTCACGGGCAAACCACGCACACCTTCTTTCGCGCCACGAATCGCTAGATAAGATACATTGGACAATATAGGGCACTTCAACCGGTTAAGTAGCTCTCAGCACGCAGTTAAGAGATCTCAATATTAAACCATATGCACAATCAAGTCAAGTGGTAGCACATGCATAGCGGGAAAAGACGCGACAATTTAACACAATCAGCTCTAGTGCACCAGTTCAGGCACGTGTGAATAAATCATCCTGCCTAACGTCACAGTCAAGTAGCCGGATAACAAATTGCAATAAGGCCACAGAATAGAGCCGTACATGTATGGGGGTTTGTGTTAGACACCTTCATCAAGCACTCACGGTAAAAGATAAAATAAATAATCACAACCCGCTTCACGACAACACCAATCACATTGAGAACGGGTGCTATAGTAATACGCTGTTCTTCTCACAGCCGTCACTTTCGCAAAGTTCTGAAACATGCGTTTAGAATAAAGCTACAAAAATAAGGCGAAAGATTCACGGAGGCCGGGAAGTGTTCCCTACGCTTTTTCTTTCACGCTCTCATTCTCTGTCTCTTCAGGTGAGTATGTATATATTTTAAAGAGCTACGCTCGCACTCCTAATCACCCTCTCAAAGCACAGAAGCACATTTACGCGTTTACGCGTACATTGCAAAGCGATACGTACTTAGCCGGACGGCTGTATCTGGATATTAGATATCAGCGCCGTGCTCTGAGGTTACATATTCTACAAATATTTCGCGTGTACACCAAGAAATTGATTCACAGTTTCGGTAGGGAAGGAGACAAAGATAAGATATGCAATGGGTATTACAGCCTACTCAACACTTTCATCACAAACGTTCCAAGTAGATGTCCTTCGTCAAGGAACCATCCAACCGCGTACACTTGGGACGCGCAAAGTGGCATATCTCAGAAAGAAAACGCGATGATATGGTAAAAGAGAAGACAACAGAATGAGAGACAGAGATAAAGAGGGAGAAATACAGATCATTGAGTACAGGTGAGAAAGGTATAAAGAAAGTATACGAGAGGATGGGTAACAGAAAGAAGGAAATGGTGCATGAAAGGGAGGGCTCACATCAGGTTCGAAAGCAGAGCATACAGTTGAGTGGAGGAAAAAAATAATAAATAGAACACGCGGGCTTCGTCTTCGCCACGTAGTGTGTGGCGGCCAGGCCGTGTCGCAGGCGAGAAGCAGAAGAAGATGAAGTAGAAGAAGAGTGTAGTAAGGTGCTTGCGGTGGCTCTCCTCCGCCGCCCCCATCACTTTTGTGACTATGCAATTCGCATGGTGCACAATTGCACCAATCACAAAAATGATGAGCGCAACGAAGGGAAAGAGGAGACGGGCGAGGGCCCCCGCAGCAGAAGGAAGAACCGAGGCGGGGCCGCCGTCCACCGGAGACGACAGAACCGGGGCACCGGCCCAGTAGAAAAGGTTCAGCGTGAGAGACAGGCATACAGAAAGCACAGAGAGACGGAAATGGAAGTGACGCAGGCTGTGGCGTCGACAACAGCGCGTGATGCCGCGAGAGCACAGCGTGCACGTACCAGATGATTACACAGTGTTTTGTATTGCACAGTCAGAACACTGGTGAAGGTTTGGTACCCAACATCGTCACTTGTGTAGAGAAAGTGCAGCATCAATGGACACTAACCAGAAACCCTAAATCAGTCTGGACTAAGAAATTATTCTTTCAGAATGTTGTTTTTTGTTAATTTCGCTTTGTTGTTTTTTGTTAAAAAAGAATGAAGGTCAAAGTTTTTTTTTTTTAAGTTGGCGCTGAAGTTCCATCGCCGGGACGCGTCACGGATTTCAAAGTATTTTTTTTTGTATTAGGGCTGTTATGGATTCGTGAAAATTCGCGAAACTTGCTAAGCCTGAACGTCATGGCAAATTTTATGGGCGATCATCCTGATATCAGTGCTCGGCCAAAACTAATACTAGCGCGAAACAACGAGCTTTTGTTTTCCAATTAGGCTAGAGATTACATTAGCAATGTCATTAAGCCATGAGCGGACTCCAGCTGACTCTTCTCCGTGTGGTAAGACTTAAGTGATAATTATTTTAGTTGAAATACTTGGGTAAGGAAGACGACAGCTCCTCGCGTTCCTTGTTGTGTCCGATGTGTAATGGCGAGACAAGTGTATGATACGAACCGAATCCACAACACGCAATAAGATCAGGTGACACGATCTGTTGGGCGAGAACTTTTGAAACGTCTAAGCGCCGTGCCTTGGAAACGCCGCAGCGGAAAACATCAGAAAACACACACGAGGAAAGAAAACGACTAGGTACGTGCTTCCATTAAGCGCAACGTTTCATAGTTACCGAATGCAGAATACACAGCTTGACATGCTCTCAGAAATGCCTAGTTTTGACATAAGAGTACCAACATTTTGCTTTCGATCACACAATAGTTAGACAGCATCTTGCTATCGTACACAAACACTACAGTAGCAATAATGATATAAAAGGTAGCGCGTAGAACAGCTGAACGGCGCGTGTTTTGCTTTCGTTCGATGGATTTCTCTACTGGGGTTAATTATGTTTTACTGTTACCACCACGCGTAAACAAAACAAAAAGAAAAGGAAAAGGGTACCCGTGCTTGAAATGACAACGCGAGTACCGAAAGTAGCAGATAAAAAAAAGAAAGAAAGGGTACATGAAAACTACAGGAACGAGAACTAGGCTTTCAAGAAAATGTGCTGACATGGGGCTGGTTGGTACATGTTGTAGCCGCATATATTAATAGCACATGAGGTGGGAAAAACGGAAGGAACGGAAGAAATAATAGGTCGACTGTTCTTTGGCGAGGCGTTTGTAAATGTGAAACGGTTTGGCTCCTCTCGGACAGGTTGCGCAAATCAGACGACACCAACGTGTGCAGTAACTCATGACTGTACTCATCCAGATGTCTGTGCTGTTGCTAATAATTTCTGGGCGGGTCCCAACGAAGCCAAATGGGGTGCACTTTTTCGGGGCATACTTTGCTGGAAGCTTTCGTTGCTGGGAAAAAGTCATACCGCTTCCAAAACACCCGTAGACCTACGGTATTGGTTCTACCCATCAGGGAAATACACAAAGTGGCAGCTTAAAATGCGTAACGTTCCTCTACGAGTACGGCTAGACGGTACACAATAAAGCGAACAAAAATTACGGATGCTGAGACAATCTGTGTCCCTTTTAACAGCGAAACTAACAGCGAAACGATGGCGCATGAAGCTCCTAAGCAAGCAGGAATAGAACATATTGTTATCCAGGTAAAAAAGGAACGCAGTACAAGAACAAACAAACAAACAAACAAACAAACAAACAAACAAACAAACAAACAAACAAACAAACAAACAAACAAACAAACAAAAAATTGAAATTGCTAAGTTACGGTACACCAAAACTGAATTCCTGCGCTCTAAGCACTCGCGCCTCGCAGACATCACATCACAATAGCACGACGAGGCAGAGCGCATCGAGATCTTTATTAAGGCGTCATTTTCCCGTGCTAGGCGCACCGGCGAATCTGCACATAGCATATACGACACAGCTGCTGCCCAGTGAGGCACGAAAAAGGATCGTCGCGGGAAAAGCTAGGACGAAGACTTGACGCATGCCACACCCGCTTCCCGTGTTGTTGTTAGTTGTTTTGTTTTTTTTTCGCTCCCTGCAACAGTCGCGCGAGCGCGAACGGCACATGCTCAGCGTTTCGGTGAATCGCAACTTGCGAGTCGTTTTGCAGCGCACACAATTTGCGCGGCGGCGCGGAGCGCACCGCTTTTTCCCCATCGCATATCCGAAGTACAGCTGTCACAGAACACCGCCTCAATGAGCCGACTCACTCTTGAAAAGAAAAAAAAAAGAAAAGAAGGAAGAGAGAAGTACGCAGGGACGCAGTAGTCAGCGCATTCGCGCCGTAGCGCGAATTCGCGAGACGGAGCTATAGCGCGTAAAATCCCCTAATTAATTATACAGGCAAGCGATCTTTTGCTGAAGAGCACGGCCGGCATGGCTGGTCACCGAGCTTGCATGGTCGAAGCCGGAGCGCCGTCTCAACCCCTCCCCCCCTTCCCCCTCACCGCCTCGTCTCGTTCAACCCCTTTCCCTTACTACGCTTCACTACCGAGCACGGACCGGCGCAATGGTTTCGCTTTGTCAGTCGGTCGCGCGCCCGCCCACGACGGCGCATATTATACTAGCGACACGTTGCGCTCGCATCCACAGAAACACACGACCGTTGCGTTCTGCGCCCTCTCGGGAGGCAAGAGGACGCGCGATTCAGGAGTCGCAAGCGAGCGAGCGAGCGAGCGAGCCACTTCGAGGTAAGCGAGAACAAAAGAAGCACCGAGCAATCAGCGCGACCGTATACAGCGGGGCCGACAGACGGCGTGGGAAGAGGAAGACGGATGAGGAGGAGATGGAAGGCGGAGGGTAAGGAGAAAGGGAATAAAATTGAATTCGGAATTAAGCGCGGACCTTTTGCGAGCGACAAAATCCGCGCACTTAGGTGCTCTTGTTTGCGCAGGAGCCAGCGCGCTTCCTCCTTCCTTTTTTTTTTTTATTCGCGTACCCGACGCCGCGAACCAGCGGGAGAGAACTAGGAGTAAGAAAGAAACGAGAATGTGAGAACTCTGTAAAGCGGCGACGCGTGCACGCTCGCGAGCGGGTGAATCGTGGCTCGCCGGCGCGGGCGGTTCCGCTGCTGCTACTGCAAGCCGCGATGGCACCGCAGCAAGACGCGCAGAAGGAGGGGAAAAAAAAGTAGTAAGCGCGCGCAAGATAAACGCAGCTCCAGCGCAAAAAGCGAGGAGTGCGGCTCAGGGAGAACGAGTCAAACAGAACGATCAGAGATTAAAAAAAAAAAAAAAAAGTGGCGGATGGCAAGGAAGGGAGAAGAAAAAGAAACAATGAGAACCAAATGCTTTCGGGTGCAACATTCGTTAATCATCGTTTCTTTGTACCAGCTGTCTGTCCCGAATACACCGCAGACGTTTTCCTCGATGTTAATTTCTCTCCCTGCAGCGCGTCGTCTTCCGTCGCGTCGGCGTGTAAAGCTGTGCAGGGAGTGACGGAGAGAACGAAGAGGTGAAAGGAAATGAAGTTGTAGAAGGAGCGAGGGGGGAGAGAAAGATTGCAAAAATTTTTTGATAGCAAGCGAGAGAAGATCGCAGAAACAAACGGGACCTCGTTTCAAGAGGCTGGAGATTATTTGCTCTTAACCAGAGTCCACACCTCCCCTCTGGTGCTCATCCTCCCCTTGCTCTTTCGCGCGAGTTGCTGTTGTAACTTTCGGGAACGCTGCGAGCGGCGAGACGCGCACGAGAAATGAAAAAAAAAGAAAAAAAAAGAAAGAAACGTGAAAATGAAAGACGAAAGAGAACGAACGCGGAGACAGATAAAGCGGGCGGTGCCGGTGGGAAACGGAATTTATTAATCTCTTTTTCCTCGACACTTCCGGATCAGAAAAAGGAACAAAGAAAGAAAGAATGCCAGAGGGGGGAGATGCATTTCGTTCAACGTTTTTTTTTTCCCCTCCGCCACCTCATTCTCGACGGAAACGAAACAATCACCGCGTGCGCGCGCGCGGATGGATTAAGAAAACGGGGCTGCGCCACGAGGAGAAACTTTATAACAAATTGAAAGTGTGATGAATACGCGCCGAAAGAACGGTGAAGAAACAATCAGAAGCGGAAGAACGGTGGAGGTACTTTGGTGAAATGTTTGTGCGTGTATATTTGTGCCCAAATGTGTGCCACTAAGCAAGTCATTCGGACCAGTTGTTAGGGCGTGATAGTAAAGAGAAGCACGCAAAACAAGCGACATAACGAAAGCACTCTGTGTGTGTGTGTGGGGGGGGGGGGGGGGGGTAAAGCGTTTCTTCTGCTGTCGCTATCTGATTCTCATTTAGCTGTGAAAGTTCTTCAGCGCACCATTTCCCTGTGCAATAATCAAAGCTACGGTTTTTTTTTTTTCTTTCACCCTGGTCGTTGCCTCTGCCTTAGTATGCCTTTATTAAAGGCGCAGCACCCTTTACAGGAGGCAGCTCTGCGTGTCGGGTGACGGGTCTAGTGGTACCATACAAATAAAATTGGAAGAAATGTTATGCTTACGTCATTTGTAGCACTTCGAGATTCGTTAACTAGAGAGAGCAATACCATGTAATGCGCTGATATTATTTTTCTGTTAACCAGTTCTTCTGAATCAACCGCTGCGGCAAATAGTATGTGTTTGAATTGCCTAACCTTAACGTTTCTTGTTGAAGTATACCTCATCAGTAAATCGAACAAGGTACGGTAATTTCGTTAAAGGTTGAAAGAACGTGTTATTATTAGCAAGCTATTGGCAAGGCAGGATTAGGAATCTAGTATTATTAGCGTTGAAAGCGTGGAGGAGTGAGTCGCCGAATGATTGATCATAAAACTACTTCCACACTTTAATAGAAGGAATCCAAAGAAGGCCAAGGAATCTTGGCACATCTTGATCACTTAATCATATTTTGATATATTTCAACTATGTTCCACACGGTTAATACGATAACAGTACACTGCGATAATATTTCACAACTAACGAACGGTTAGGAACCGGAAAGTGATTTAGTGGCAAGTTCAATAAAGTTCGTACTCACTAACTAGCAAAGTGAACCTCTCCTACTGGAATTGTGCTTAATAAGGAGCGCGTGGCTGCTGTTGTCAGGGTAAATAAAATGCCGATTAGTAACCCAGTAAACTAATATAAGGATGGGGGCGGTAAGTATAAACGCTTCTCGGGAGGGGGGGGGGGGGGGTTGCTGGCTCAGTTTCACATCGTAACAACTTTAACTTGAACAACAAGCTTTTATCAACACTAACTCGACGCACGAGATAGAGCCGCAAGGGCTTTTAACGAACCACTCGCACAGCATCGACCATTTATGCATCGTGATTAATCATATTTCCGGTACTTGGTTCGTTTATCGCGGGCCACCGAGCCCCAGCTTCTCCGGCGCACAACGCGCGCGCGCGCCAGTACTTAATCTCGCAGTTTTCAAACACGCAGTCAGAACGAGATAGAGAGAGAGAGGAGAAATGATGGCTCCGCACTTTGCTTGTTCCTGTAAGAGAGCGCACGGTCTTTGCGGATAAAGCTCGCAGATGAAAGAGAGAGAGAAAGAGAAAGAAGACGGAATAAAAGGTAGAGCCGCGGAGAATCGTCTGTCGCCATGCCAACATTTCTCTCGGGTGCTCCCAAAATGAATGAGATATGTTAATCCCCGGGCACAGTTCAAAGATGCCTTAAGTGCCTTAAAAACAGCGGGTGGGCGCCAGCGGCAGCGCAGGCTCAGGGCACTCGCCCGCTCGCTCGACACGCTCAGACGCATAGGCGAGCAGTAGTAGCGCTTCGCGCTGCTGCCGAAAGCGGGCGCGAGCGCTCATTACAAGCGCAGCAGACCTCATTAGCGTCGATTTAGAAACGAGGATTGTTCGCCGGCGCTGCCGCTCATGCTACGCGCTTTCGCTGCCTGTTGCGCCGGCCCAGCTCTCTCCTTCTGAATGCCGGCGCGGCGCCGGTGGTATTTTGCCTCTCCTCTTAAATAGTTCCTGCCCGCCCACTTTTTCTTTCTTCTATATCTTTCTAGTTTTCCTCTTCTTTTTTTCTTCTACAGTGGTCCCTGCAGAAACGCGCAGCGATGTTTCGCCGACGCGGTTGTGCTGGGAGGTTCGCGCTAATGCGAGCGGAATTGGCCTTTCATTAATGACTGCACTCTCGAACAGAAAATAGCGCTCGCGCGCTCGCGCGCTCGCTCTAGCCGACCGACCGACCAGCCCGCCTACTTGCCTGCTTCGCCGGCCGGAGCTTTTGCCAGGCAGAAAAGACGGCGCTTTCACCAGAGTTGCCAGTACTCGGGCTTTTTTATTTTCTGGCCTCCACGGAACCTGCATTGCTGTCTTGCGCTGCTGCTGTTGGAGGGAATGACCGCGAGTATTGGCGCATGCGGCATCTTTCTTCCAGGCGGCTTTCGTTTCCCCTCCCCCTTTCCTTCTTTTCCCTCTTTTTTTTCTATATTTTTTTTTCATGGCCTAGGTCCGCAACCCATCCGGCATTTGAATGCTGTGGGTTAGTCTGGTTTATGGCAAATAAGCAACAGCGAACTAGAAACGAAGACGAAGGTTAGTGTGGTGGTAAGTTTCTCGTGCCAAATTAGCAAACACTGTGGTCTTCAGCATTCCAACGCTGAAGGAGAAGAGTGACAGAGGAGCTGGCAAGCGCAAGCGTTGATTAACGACCGCTTAGTTTCTGTCTTGGTATACATCTGTTGCAGCCGAGAGATTGAGGTAGAGTATCTAGGCTGGCATGTTATACAGTAAAAAAAAAAGTTAGTGGGAAACTGTGATAGTATGACTCAACCAGTATTGCCTGGCGTAAGCTCCAAAAGAGTGTGCAGTTGACGCAAGTGCTACTTGAAAAAAAATGTGAATGCCGGAGTTCTCTATTTCGAGCAAGGAGTCTTTGACATACGAAATGAAATTACGGAACGGAAGTTTTTAATAATGAATATCGAGGGAAACTCGCGTCCAGCTACAGAAGAATTTCAAAATTCTAGGAGGTCAATATCAACTAAAGGGCTGATATTGCTGAAGTAATAATAATAATAATAATAATAATAATAATAATAATAATAATAATAATAATAATAATAATAATAATAATAATAATAATAATAATAATAATAATAATGTTGTATGTGGCACTTTGGGCGAACTTGGTTACTTCATTACTCTGAGCAAACAGCACCTTCTGCCGAGTATATTTGACAAATTGTGATTAGGCTTTACAAGCGCCAGTTGACCGAAGTTAAGCACTCCTATTATTTGTATACCGATGGAATTCAGAATCGATGGAGTGCTGTGATTCAAGAAAGCTACAGGTGCATGATCAAAATAATTTATATTGAACAACAGAAGAACAAAATAGATCATGCTCGCACAAATTTTCGTGAGCCCCGCGAGAGGCAGCGTGGTGCCGTTCTACCCTGCCCTGACAGGATTCGCAGCTTTGAACTAGTTTCAGCAGAACGTACATATCTTTTATCGGCTTTTATCAAAACTTTACTAACTCGGCGTGCAATATCGGAGTGGCCGCTAAAATTAGTCACACAGTGCGCCCAAGGGTCGGTATGGAAATCACTAAGTTTGCGCAATGGTGGATTGCCGTCATCTGATGTTTTCGTCGCGTTATTTCTTTGACTCTCCCGCGCAGACAATGATAGCAGCACAAAAAGACATAAAATAGTTTCACATTAAATAGAAATTGGCGAATCGGCAGGTGGCACATTCGAGGCAATGGGTTGACAACAAGCATCAGATGCCGCCATGACAAGAAACACGCTCAAACAGCATTGACATTTCAAGGCGAAAACAGAGAAAGCATTCGAGAACGAACACTTGCGAGTGAAGTCGAAACAGTGGTAAGCGATATAAAAGCGAACATGTCAACAGTATTGATGTAGCAGCTGTGAGAAGTTGATACAACACATGAAAGCATAAAAGGCTAATAAACTGGTACAGTTCAACAGCTTTGGCATACAAGCGCGCATGTAGGCACTTATCGCATGCACCAACACGTAAGTGAGTGACACCTCGTTCTACAGCGACTGCTTCTAAGCTGCATTGGCGGCATGCCATTCGGCACCACGATACTCTTGAAGAAGCGCTGTCCTCTGCCCTTCGAATCACCAAAAAAAGCGCTAAAGGCAATTAAACGGCATATGCTTTGTCGCTGAGAACGTTTTCTTGGTTGTCAGATTTTCGAATTGGGGGCATTTTCACAGAACCGGCAGAGAACACTTCAGCATAAACCCTGGTTCTAAAAGGCAACATGTAGAAAGCAGGCTGCCATGGCCACAGTTCCGTATCAATTCTTCAATGTAGCACATGCTTGCACATTATATCGAAAAAAAAAAACACACATATGGCCCGTATCCAATAATCCTCTATTAACATGTAGAGATCCCACAGAAAACCCCTTATATTACTTTCCATATGTCGTATGGGACACCGTATAAAAAACCTATATGCCCCATATCCAATAATTCCACATGAACACATGGGGACCCCATATAAAAGCCCGTATTTTCCCTTATGTCATTTGGGCCACCCTATCGAGAAAAAAAAAACATATGCCTGATAAATTACATGTCCAATAAGCCAATATATATGCATGCCCCCCCCCCCCCCCCCCCCCCCCCCCCGAAAAAAATGCGTATGTTCCCATACATTATATTAGGATGCGTCATGTGATACCATATATCACATGGGGTATGCCCCATATAGGACATGGGACATGTCCCTGATGATATATAGGAATATACAGTTTTTTTTCTACGAGGTAATATATTCATATACTAGATATGGAGGTAATGGTGACATATCTTTTTTTTATGGGGTGTTCCATGTGGTATATGGAAGCATACGTGTTTTATATTAGGGTTTCCGTATGGTCATATTGCTTTATTGAATATGGCGCACATGTTTTTTTTCTTTAAGAGGGCGCCACTGCACCTCCATGCGGATACGCGCTGACCGAATAGCCCATAAGAGGGCCGGCGGAACATGCTCGGGTCACTCGGTGCTCCTGTGTATTGGGTTCGCACCGGTACCACATGGTGCGGCCTGTGAATCGCAACTGCCCCTTTGTGAATGCAAATTTCTTAGCGTTATCAACAGTTTGTGAGTGAGGCTAGTTAAAAAAATCCTTGATATATCCCAATGTATAGGAGTATGGCGTAGTCAATAATGAAAATATCGGGGCCTCAATGGGGGTGCACCTTAAGAGGAAACATTCTTTTTAGTTAACAGTAGCCATTTACACACATAGCCGACTAACGTATCTGAAGATAACTACAGAGACGATAAGTTATATGGCGACATCCTGGCGCGCAGAACGAAAATAATCAGGACACGTATTACAAACGACGAATCACAGGGCTCATGAGCCCATCGCGCGCGTCTCTGACCTTCGAAACTCCAGGATAGCCTTGATGGAAGCCGGGATACCGTTGTCTGGCCACGAAAGGAAATGAAACTGTGTGACTGTCCGGGTCTCGCTGGTCTTGAGGTTCTTGAGGTAGAAGCTGCGCACCAGGTAGTCGTCGCACCAGATGTGTTCGGAGACGAGGTGCACCTACAATGGAGCACGGAAATCAATTGTTGTCTCGAACTAGCACCACTTCGTTCATAGACTTTTTTTCTTGTTTTTTTTTTGCTTTTTTTTTCCCGTTCGTAACATACCAGTCGGTAATATCAACCGACTTGAAAAGCTGTCTCCGAGTCTTAAGAGAATATCACGCCGAGCCAGATTCACGCTAATCATAAAGCAATCGTTTTTTTTTTTTTTGCCTGCGGACCATCGTGCAAACCTTTAAAGTCATCTGCATATATTAAATTATGTTGCATTCAGTGCTTTGTTCACCATTTATTATTGCGATAGCAATTATATGGACACTCCAAAGCGGATTTCTGCCGTCGGCGTCGCCGTCGCCGTGAGGTTCCGTATGACATCAACGGTGATGAAATCTCCGCCGCGCTCCGGTAGCTGTATGTGCGAGTGAAAGGGCGCGAGGGATGCGCGCTTTCACAGGGAGCGAACGCACGTCGGAGAGCAAACGCGCGTTCTGCGCCGTGCTCCCTCAAGGGCTGCATAATTAAGCGTCTCTTTCCTCCTTTCTATATATAGAGAGCAAACGCGACTTTTTCCGTCGCGCGAAAGGCTGCGGTGGGACGGGAGGGAGGGGGGTGAGGCAACGTTTAGCTGCGGCACCAAATGCGTATTTATAAAAAAAAAAAAAAAAAAAAAAAAAAAACGCCGCGTGCGTTGACAACAGTTCTGCGCGTTGCTGGTGCTGCTGTATGTCCAAGTTTATACAGATGATAAAACTACTATCCTTACTCCGTATAGCTCTCTACTAATTTGCTATCGCAAATGATGCTTCGCCTTTCGGGTGAAACTGCGACAATTTTTTTCTTTCGCTTCTCCTGCATTTCTGGTTAACATTCGCTGCCTTCACCCTTTATTTCCTCCTCCTCCTCCTCCTCCTGTTTACTATCACTCAGTTATAGCTCTGCCTTGGTTCCCCTTCCATATGAAACCTTATTAAACAGCGGTTTACGTTTGCAGTATTAAAAGCCCGCAGAATTTCGCCAGATCACTAAAAGGATATGTGGAACACAGTGCATTAAAATGTTTCATTTTCGCTTAGAAGTATGGCAGCAGTAAAAAAGCTGGAATCAATGTCCCCCTTCTTCCACTCAATCACCGAAATTTACTAGCTTGGTGCGCTGGCCCTCAGTTAGGAAACCCAACGCGCATGCTTTGTCTCCGTGCTTTTATGAGTAACGTTACTTAACGCGGCGACACTTACGCCTCATTCGCACCGTTGAAAAGGAGCTCGCCAAGTCCGTCTTAATTTTTTTGTTTACGTTCCTCTTTCGAAGGAGCAGAATCCATTTAAGCGAGCAGAAAAGAAACACTCTTTTATAAAGAGGAAACAAAATGAATAAATAAAAAAATAAACGAAACACAAGCTGGGGTACATGTAAAGTGTGTGGGGAAATGTACACAACCCCGCAAAGAGAGCTCGAACAGAGAGACACAGGGAAAAAATAAAAATAAACGCGCTGAAAGGAGGAGCTGGGAGCCCGAGGGAAGGAGAAAGTGGCCGGAAGAGAAACATTGGGCGTCTCGAGTAACGAGATTTAAATTACTCGCTCAGCGGAGAAGAAGGAGCACGGTCTTCCAGAGCGGTGAAACGAAGCGACATAGGTGGTGGGTATAGGAAGCATTGAAAAAAAAAAAAAAAGAGAAAACGATTGCCATCGCTCCGAGGCCGAAAGTGAAAGAAAAAAAAAAAAAAAACACGCGAGGAATAGAATTTGAGGACGAGAGTGCCCGACGAAAGGAGCGGAGAAGAAGGAAAATTTGGAAGTTGGAAGTGTTAAGAGTGGGAGTGTACGTAGTAAGCCTCCTACCCCCCCCTCCCTCCTTGCAACCCCCCCCCCCCCTCCCCGCCCCATCCCCTTTCTGGCGGTTGAAGAACCGTGGTGGTGGTGGAGGACCACGGTTTGGCCACAGTTACGACGTGCGACGAAGTTTAGCGCAGCGAAAGACTGCTGCTAGACGAGAAAAAGGAGTGGACAAATTAGAGAGGGACGGAGAAGAAGAAAGAGCGGAAGAAAATGTAAAGCGGAGGCGACGCACGAGGCTACGCACTCGAAGCAAAAACGCAGTGGTGGGCGACCAGTATGAAATTTCGAGCGAGGTGAAGAAGAAAAACTCCGTAGTAGAGCGGTTTTCTTGAAACGGAGCGTTGGTGGGCTAGGAGTTGACGACAAGTACTCGACTGCGAAAGGGCTGGTTTCCCTTCGTCCAGTTAGTTCGAGCAATCGGAAAGACCGAAATTTTGCTCTGTTCTACTTCAAATACGTACGTGCCCTTGCCTTTTCTAAAGTCTCTTTATTAATTTTATTTAGACAGATGTATTCAGCAGCTCAAGCTTAAGGTTGTCAGGCTGTCTTAAGATGCAGCCTCTGTGAATAATACAGAAGAGGCGAGCCTACGTGAAAGAGAAGAACGCACACAAGATGTAGTCTGCCTGCTACACTGAGTGCGTGAGCCCGCGTCTATTAACGGCGTCGTAGCGTTTTGCAGAATAAAGTACGCAAAATAGACGCCGCGCTTTAAAGAGATATGTTACAGATATGAAGGCCTCGCGGGTTCTTGCTCCACGTCAGACAGCTTTTGTGGTTCTGTGAAGCACGACTGGGTCTAAATAGGGCTTCCTAGACAATACAGTATACATGTTCCTTCTAACCGTGACGTCATATAGGCAGGCCCACCACCTCCACTAAAAACAAACGGGAGCTTCGCGCTAAAGGTGGCGTAAGTATAGAGTTTGCCGAGCGTAAGTTCACCGTGATCGCTGTGAAGTATCTCCTTCAATCAGAATGCAACGAAGGCTTTCAAATGCTACGCATTTGGAATACTTAGGCACCGTGCTTAACAGACCCCTTTTGTTCTGGTCGTATACTATTCATTCTTCCGGTAACGAGCGAACAGTGCTTACTTGTATTGAAAAAGTTTCCTATTGAAGCTACCACATTTGATAGCTTTGATGTTTTGCGATATAAGTCGGACATGGATATATTGAATCTGAAGGGGATCACAAGAAAGTTCGATATATAGGTAATTCGATATATAAAATAAAAATGTTATACGAGCATTTTCAAGGGCATTTTAGTGCTCTTCGTTATACATAATAATTCGTTATATGTGGGTTCGATGTATCCGGGTGCGACAGTACACCATATACTCGGAAACACTCTCACTCTCACATCATAAGAACACTCTCGCAGCCAGGTTATAGTATATTATGCGTAATAATGCGGAAACTTAATTGAAATATATTTTCTCTACAGATCACCCGAGCACGTCGTTGATATCTTTGTATGTTTGTTTTTTTCGCACATTGCGCATGTGCTTATTTTGACATAAGATCACCGCGAACGCTATTGCTAAACCCAAACAAAAACAAAAAACAAAAGAAGAGAAGAAAACGAGAACTTTCTTTAGAAACCATACGCTTTCGTCGCTCTAAGAAGGCATCCTCATTCGTGGGAGCGAAGAAGATAAAAAATCAGGGCGGTAACAACCAACGGGAAACGTTGCTTTCTATTCAAACGTACGTCCTCCCAGAAACTGGCGTCATTACAGCTGCATTCAGGACATGCTCTCCTTTTATGGCTCTGTACACAACGTTAAAGTGCGACTCGTCGTTTAAACAGGAACTTCATTTTTTGCTTCCCTTCCTCTCTCTGTCTCCTTACTCCTCGTCGTCGGTGGGCTTTGAGTCTCTCTCGTGTCGCACCGTCTTCTTTTTGTTTGTACGTTAAACCGCTTCTCTCTCCATCGCTCACTGTACCACGCTTCTAATTTCTATCTCAACGTCGTCCAGTAGAGCGGGCTTTCGCGGTGGCAGCCGCCTTTCACGCCGTCTCCCGCCAGTCCGGCGCGGCGCGTGAGCGCTTAACCACTTTGAGTTCGTCTTAATTAAAGACGATGGCTCCTGCACTGCAGACGCAAGATTTTTACTTTTGCCAAAAAAAGAAAAAAAGAAAAGAAAAAAGAATCCCGCATAGGAGAGTGAGAGAGGGGAACGTTCTTGCGACGAAAGTGCCGGTATCTTATTCCTTTCGTCCCGTCGATGAATGAGGGCGAGGAGGTGGGTGACGAGGGTGAGAGAAACGTACAGCAGCGTTACGATGGGAAAAGTAAAGTATAAGGGGGGAGCTGCGGTGGCAGTGGAAACCAGCGCGCCGGGTAAAATAAACGTCGCAAGGAAGCATAGAAGCACGTCGAGAGGAGAAGCCGAGCACAAGTAAGGCTTAGATGAAGCAAAGGCCGTATGCTTACAGCCGAAGGTTGGCGAGAGAGAAAGCGAGTGAGAGGACTGAGTTGAGAAGGAGGGCGTTAAAGCGAGAGGAGCAAAGAGAGAGAGAGAGAGGCGTAGGAACGATGATGTTGAAATTCCGCTCGTCCCCGACAACGACGGCAGGCGACGTCGGACCGGCGGCCACACTAATGAGAAATTGGAGCGTCCCATCCAAACTCCCCCTTCATCTCCTGGCGCTCCCCCCCCCTCCCCCCGCCTTCCCTTCTGTCTCCGCAAACCCGCTTCTTGTCGCCTCTGCTGGCCGCACTCGCGCCGTTTCCAGCAAAACAAGGAAAAAATAAATCGCCACGCTGGTGGCGCGCCGGTGCTTGGCAGCACGCGCAGTTGAAATGTAAACGAATGAATAACGAAACGAATCGCCAGAGATTTGTCGACGAGCCCGCACGCGGGCGCATACAGCTCGTTTCGTTTCGCGAGCTTCAAGCTGTCTCTCAGTCGGGCACCGACGACGCGTGTTTGCCGTTCCGTCTCTCTCGAACCGAGAGCGCGCGGGCGCGAGTGAATGGATCAAATAAGGGCGACAGGCAGCAGCGGCGGGTGCAACGCGTTCGTCGCGTCGAGCGATGGTGCAATCAGCGTTCGTTGGAGACTGCTTTGTGCCCGCCCTGACACCGAGGTAGCATCGCTACTTGTTAGACAAAACCACTCACTGTGAGCCACCTGTGAAGGCCTGTCTGGGGGCGCGTGCGCTCTCGAGAGCGAGTAAATAAGGGAGAAGTATACGGCGCGAAGAACGCTGCGCATAGCCGCAAACCGCCGCTGAAAATTTGCGACGAGTTGGATGACGGCTGCCCGCATTGACGAAGTTTCCGTTCTAGTTAGACGCATTCAAGCGCGGAAACAAGTCTTCTGAGCCCGTCTGGAGCCGGTGGAAACCTGGAAACGACTAGGTGGTGCGATGGTTGCTTTGTCGTGACTGTTCGGGGTAAATACGCGCGCGAGGCGGAATGCAAGAGCGTCGGCATTGCGTTCCTCTTCTGTCGGGCAAAGTTTTGACACGATGCGAATGAAGTGAAAAACGAGCGAGGGCTGTATGGAAACAAAGGTGCGATTTTACCGAGGCTGTGTCTTAGAGCCAAACTCCGTAGTACTCATTTGGAAAGTTCAGTTAGGCAACGAAGAATAGATTCCACAAGCTGACTGGCCTGCACGCGGTGTTGCGTAAAAAAGAAACAATTCACAACAAAGTGTGTGGAAGACCGCATATAATTAAATAAGGGTGCTTTTGTGGTATGCACGTGGGCCTGTCAATTAATTTAGAACCACAGTGTATGGGTAGATGAAAAGGCAACACAGCGATGTCACTGAAGAGACATTTCGAAGATGAATTCCGACACTGGTGTCCTGCATGTAATTAAGCACGGAAACTAGTTTAATTAGTGTTTGAGCGTTGGAGTTTGGGTGCATCTGCTGAACGCAAAAAAAAAATACTGTCGTTCTAGCTTATTATGATGGTCGCATTGTACTGCGTGCCAGGCAACAGAAGAGCGAGGACCGCGCGTGTTGCACCGAGCAAATATTAACACGGCGAAACTTTTCTCTCTCACTCGCGAGACGTGTTGGCGCTACACTGCACAAAATAAAAATTGTAACATAGTCCACCAGGGCACATTTTTGGTAAGCCTTTTAGTCAAAACCTCTGCTCATCAAAATTCACGACATTGTGAAAGAGCCACAGATAAACAAGACGGGAAAGGCAGGAAGGTTAACCGAAGAGAAACACTTGATTCGCTACCCTACACAGGGGGAGGGCAATGCGAGACAGAGAGATGGCACAAGAAAGTACAAGAAAGAATACGTATAAAGATTACCAATAAGGCACTAGCGGAAGTAAACGCGTGCTCTCGTCGTTACCTCGTAGGTGTGGTAGACTTCGCTCCCTTCCTCGGGCCAATAGCGATGGCACATGGCGACCCCGTTCTCCATCAGGCGACTCAGCATCACGATCACAACGCTGCCTTGTTCCCAGATCATCTGCGAATTTGTGGCTAAAGCGCCCTTAGGCGTTGATGCACCCACGCTGACGCCTGGTGGCACGTCTCCTCCATCACGACTACCAACGTCGATGACCATGAGCAACCGTCGTGCATATGGAAGCTGCACTACGCTGCACACGCTAGCACAACGCGAAAGACGAAGCACGTAACTGACACACTAATACAACGCGCAAGACAAAGCACGTAACGGAATCGTCACCGAGTCAAATCAGCGCGTACAGCGCGTCGTAATTGCAGCCTCCGCGATCAACTTCAGAAACATTTTCAGAGCTAATTGCGGAGGCCACGCTCCGCTGTGCTGAGTACGGTGAACGCCACCTAGGTGGCGTTGGTAGTGCTTCTTGATGCCAGCGTCCCTTCGAATGCTGGCATCGAGGCGTCGTAGTGCTGAGACCACCGAAGCGTTCACTGTCGGTGCGCGTTAGTGTCATAATGCAGTACTTCTCTTTTCTGCTCGTAGGCGGCGGCACCGCCCCGAGCAAGAGAAAAAGGTTTTCGAGCAAGTTTAATACTTAATAATGGCACATGGACGATTTATGGACGACTATTGCCTATATACAGGCAATACAGCCGAAAAAGATTTTTTCTTGCCGAGTTTTGTTTTAAGTACGGATATTTCAGGCTAAACGTCTTCAGCCGACACTACTTGATAGACAGTGAGCATCATTTATCGGAATAGAGCAGGATCAGAGGACGAAGAACAATTTTGGCACGGGATTTGATTTTTTTTTTTTTAGAGTACCGTCAGAGAAAAAACACCGGCGCAATAATCCTGGCTGTAGTGGTATCATACATGTAATGTGGAGCAGGTGCACTGTACACCTCCGTTTTGAATATGACGAGAACTGTCTGTAGAAGTTCCAAAAGACGCCACGGGAGGCTTGGGGTGAAGCTCGATACCAGTGTTCTGCCTGGTGTTGCCCACCTATTGCTGAGAAACGTTACCACAAAATATTTTTTTTGCGTTAAATATTCTTATTCTAAGTGTGTTTGGTACATTTGAATGAAAAATACACATTTCCTTCGGATACCTTTACATATTGTTCTTAACAAGGTAACAGTTGATGAAAAGTTCCTTCTTTAACGTTTGCGTACACGACTCGCTTTCTGTTTAAAACACGCTTTTTCAATGGAACGCTATATAACCACACGTTGAAACATTAACGAAAACTCAGACCACGCGACTTACGTTTGCTGACTCTTCGCAAACACATGACCAATCCGAAAACATCTTTGAACATACGTCATGGCTTACGTGTCCGGCTATGGAAGATCCTCTGACCACGACTACGGGCTTACTTCGCGCCATGCGCTATAGTGCCGTGTATTATGTTGTTCCTGGTTAAGAGACACTCACCAAGAACATTCAATCAGTTTAAACTGATTAAGAATACTTTCAATACTCTATTTTCATTAATGTCCCGTTTAGAGGTTGATGCTCGCAAGCTAAAGCGAAGGTCACGCTTTCCTTGTTTTTTTTTGTTTTTTTTTTAGTTTCACGCCGAAACCCCTTAGTTAAGTTTCGTCTCTGGCTCCTTTGGAATACAATGTAGTTTATATTCAGTGGTAACAAGTTAACTAGGTCCGAACCACTCATACGTTTACGGTGAATTTTTCTAACAGCGGATCTGTTTAGCCGGCCGTTAGTCCGTGGTGCGTCGGAAGAAATGTGGGCCGATCCTGGCGGTAGTGCAGAAAGGGTTCAAGCGCAATATGGCACATACCCCTGTGAACTAGCGAAGCTGACCCTGACTAAGTCTAGCTAAGGATGGTTGGGACTACTTAAGCTTAGTCAGTCATCGATAGCCAATCAATAGCTCATCAACATTCGATCAATAATAAATAAATTCCGGTAAATGCTGGGGATAACTTGGTAGTGCTTAGCCTAGCCCAAATATGTGGCCAATACCTTGCGATAGCCAATCAATAGCTAATCAATCATCGATCAATAATCAATACATTCCGGAAAATGCTGGGGATGACTTGGTAGGGCTTAGCCTAGCCCAGATACGTGGCCAATTCCTTGCGATAGCCAATCGATAGCCAATCAATAGCTAATCGATCATCGATTAAAAAGTCAATACATTCCGGAAAATGCTGGGGATGACTTGGTAGTGCTTAGCCTAACCCAAAAGCCAGGACTAGATAGGTGCCCATCAGCTCCGCTGTCTCCTTAGCATTGCGCCTCCAGTGCAAGCTACGCTAACTTTTTTTTTCTCTAGTGTCTTTTTAAGTACATTCTGTAAGCGCTCCGAGTTGACGCATATGTACCTGTGTGTATGTTAGCGTACGCGTGTGAACGCTCGTCTCTTCTCCCGCTTTCTCTCGTTTTCTTCAGCGCACCCATGTGAAGTAAGCAGCGGCACCTGTAGATGGGGCTAGCTAATACCACCAGTTTCCGTTAAAATGCCTCTCTCTTGCTCCCAGAGTGATAAAATATGTCATGCGTATGTGTCTTGCGTATGAGTGCTAGGTGGTCCGCGTGGGCGCCATTAGCTGTTCAATATTACTACGCCGGTAGTTAATAACTCCGAACAAAGTTTGATGCATTCCCTTACATCAAACTGTGTCGTCGCGCCATTGATTCATAAACGTCGTTTAACCAGTATACGGATACTTTATGCAGGATTTTACTGCGAAGGCAGTTAATTGCTCGAACAGGGCCTTATTTCTCCCTCCGTCCATTTAGTCATGCCGCGGCGTGCGTTGTCGTTACCATCGTCATCTTCGCATAGAGTTGTGGGCATTGGGAGGAAGGGGGGATGGGGATGGCAATAAATTATTTCACAACTGAAATAATACCTCGAAATTTTTAAAATTGAAACCAAAGTAACGTTGCTGATGAAATGTCCACGTCCAGTGTTTGAGCAACTAAGAAAACCGCATTGGTGATTTTGATCTTCACGTGTTCTATAATGCGGACTGTTGGGACTCGGGTAGCGTTTGGGCCGGTGATCCTTGAGCCATAGGGATGAGTACGTCCGGGAGTCAGAGCGATAGAAAAAGAGGGTTTATTTTACAGTATTTACAGTGGCTCCAAATATGGAAGCCCACTCCAAGGGGGAGCACTTTGAAAGTATCAGCTGACTACATGTCTGAACACATATCAGAACACGTCGGGACACCACTGAACCAAATGTGCCTACTTATAAAATGTTCGTCTTTCCTAGTTGACCCGACTAGGGAATCAGATGACCTTGATGCGGCCAATCAGAGGGGTCGTATTGTTCACTGAACTCCGCCTCTAATGTTGCACCTTCCAAGCAAGGACGAGGCATTCTGGAAACAGGGGATTCACACTCCTTCTACGAAAGTTGTCTCCTTGGTTTCTATCTCTCAGTGACGTTCGTCTTGCCAGGGTCGGGAGAGTGACCTTCGCACTGGCCCCCGCTTCCACGAAGGGTGGCGGTTGTGGTCGTTTCGTGAGCTTCTTTGTCATCGTATCCCAACCGGTGTCGCGTGGCGTCGCCAGGTAGGCGGCCGCTGATGAAGGCGGTGTCATCGGGGGAAACACACAAACGATGCGCACTGCCGATTTGGGGCGCTTCATCACCCGTCAACGTCGGTGTCGGGCACTGTCACCGTCTGGGCGACGCTGATGAAAGGGCCTGCCTCGATGGGAAACAATCAAAGAATGCGCCCGGCCGATTCGGGACGCAACAGGACTCAAAACTCGCACTCACGGAGCTTCTGCATTCCGCCCTTCTCGAAACGCGGCCGCCATTGCTATAGGTTGAACCCGACACATCGCGGTCAGCGGTAAAATGTCACGTCCACGGAGTCACCGTGGTGTGCAATAAAAATTGGAGGGTAATCCCTTTGTGCTATTGCGCATTTCAATAAGTTACGTTTCTTACTACGAGCCGAAGAGAAAGGCGAAATAGGCAAAATAATTTGTACCCGTCCTGCATAAGCAATTACATTGGCAATTACGACTTAGCATGAGTGCTTCACACTGCGTGACGTAATGCGAAGTACTGAACACTCTTAAACAACGTAATAACTAATAACTTAATTACGACATCTGCTTGGCCTGAGCGTACTGACGCACCCTAACGCCTAGTTTGTCTTGATTTGTGTTGTATGCACCACAAGCAAGACAAAAGGATTAGCATGCAGCTGGCGAACGAGCAAAGCTGTCACTGTCACTATTCATCTCGCTTTATGGTTCGGTAGCAACCCAGAGGTGACATAAGCTTCATTGTCGAGCCTCGTAGGAAGCTGATAGAAAACCCGAGGCGAAAATCGATTCCACAAAATAATAATAATAATAATAATAATAATAATAATAATAATAATAATAATAATAATAATAATAATAATAATAATAATAATAATAATAATAATAATAATTTTGAAAACATTCCGCACCTGCCAAAAATCAGCCGTTGTGTGAGGCAGGGGACCTTGACTGGCGATGTACGCCGGGTTTCGTGGGTCGTGGTCCGTCTGTAAAGAGATGTACACACGGGTAAGTCGCAAGAAAGTTCGAAAAACAAGGCTAGCAGTCATCGTTCCAGTTAGGAGACGTAGAGTGTCGACGTGCCCGTTTCTGCTGCAGAATCATTCAGTGTAGGCCCCGATCCAAATATTCTTTTGCGCTGCTGCTAATACTATATATTTCGTGTATTCGCAAAACAGAAGCACAGCACTGAACGCACAAAGTCTTTTAGACACGCTGACTGAAAAAAAATGAAAAATAAAAAAAATTGAAGTTGTAATAACGATGACTCCAAAGTGGGGACCGTTTGGTAAGGCCTCATTGGGGTGTCCCTTTTATTTTGCTTTTCTTTTTGAGGGCAGAAAGAAAGACTGTCGTTGAAAGCGAGAGATACCTTCTTATAACAGTAATAAATATCATTTAAGGTAGCTTATTTTCTGTGTCTCGATAATAGGGAGACGAGCCACAGCTGAGTCAGCGAGTGGTGTTGCAGAGCTCTCTTTAAGTAAGCTTCTCTTACGTAGCAGTGCTTCCTCGTCGGCCCGCGACCATGCCGTCCTCGTCTCATGATGAAGATCGGCGCGATAACGAGAAAACCACTGTGGTGACAGCAAATCACTAAAAGCCATTACGCAAAAGTAGTTCTGCGAATACAGGCGCAAGTTCTCAACGCTAACAAATTACGAAGCTCCGCGGGCACATCGGCACTATGCAACGCATGATAAAGAAAACGTGTCGAAAGGTACAGCGATGAAAATGGTCTTCTGATCCACGCACTAGAGATCAGTATAGTTCTTGTTTCTTCCTTCTTTTGTTCCATGATTGCAATAACTAGAGCTGGAGAGCCACTACAACACCCAGTTCAATTTTGGTAAGGTACGACTTGGCAACCACTAGAGAATGGTTACATAATGTATAGCAGAATGACTCACACATCCTTTAAGGACCACCCCATCCTTCTTAAGTTTACCTTAATGTAAACGAAGTTATAATTAGATAACGCTTGAGTGACTTACGATTGTGCTGGCGTTGATGTAATCAGAGCCGTTCGCGTTGGAGACGTCGTTGAGAATCACCCGTGAATGGTCGTCTATAAAAAGGCGGAAAATAATTTTCAGGAGTTAAGTACTAGAGATGGGCAAAACGGTTCACTTCAGTGAGCGGCTCGGAACGGCTCAGCTCACTGAAGTGAACCGGTTGATATAAACGGCTCACCGGTTCACTTTAATCTGTAACCTGTGTTATGCATATTCTAATTATTTAGCCTTGAAAAACGATATATGCCTTAGTAGAATAACCATATCATAGGTATTTTGACTATGACGGCGAATATTTATTTTACAAGCGCGAATTTTTAATGGTAATGAATGTTCTTTTTCTCATATTGGGGATAAAATGCTTATGATACTGTATCAGACAGAAATGCGATATAACTTCCTCGTCATTACAGGAGCTTTTCTCTTTATGTGGTACTTTAAATCAACTTTGGTCAAAATAGGAACAAAAATTATTGTAAATTATCTTTCAGCTTTATTCATTTATTCAGGTACGCACGCTCATTGTAATATGAGTGAGCTTTAACGCCATACAAAATTAATGTCGAAATCATTTGTTGAATTACAATACAAAAATCATACGTAAGATCTACAAAACTGCCGCGCGTACCCTTCGTTTTTTTTTTTCGTTTTTTTCTTTCTTTTTTCTCTTGAGCGCACGCACGGTACTGGTGATCATGTCATCATGGGCCAGAACAACAACAACAAAATGAATGCTATTACAACACAACAGATGATTGACCTCGTTTTTGACGTGCTAATGACACACCCTCAGAAAATGCACAGAAGTGGATGACATGGGCGACATTTTCATGACTACACCAATTAGCACAAATGAAGACCGGGACGTAAACTGTACGTTCGCCTGTTGTCTTTAAAGACACGGAAGACTTCGTCTTCGGCGTGTTGGTGCACCAGCGCAAGATGGGTGAGAGTCGTGAGACATCGTTCAAACAGCAGCAGGCAACGAACGGCGCCATCCTTTGCCAATTAAGGCTTCCTTACTTCTCCCTTCGGTGGCATCGAATGCCACACTACAGGACGCGCACAAACCCAAAGGGTCTGCCGCGCAAACCGCACAGAGTACGAGTAGCGCGAGTCTGCCCACGCTGGCCACCCCTCGTCGGTCAGAAAACGAAACCCAGCAGAAGACCCGGCTCTGACGGAACGGTTCGGCACGGCTCACTGAACAAGACAGAACCGGCTTCCTCTCTCCGAAAGAACTGCCGCTCACTTTTACTGAACCACGGCTCTCTCGTTCTTTAAAAAGAGCGGCTCAAAAGGTCCTGCTCGCTCCTGAGCGACCCATCTCTATTAAGTACAAATGCATACTTTGTGCACTGTAGGTCGCAGGAAGAAACGACGATTACAATCTGCACGGTGACTGCCGAAAAATATGAAAACCAGAAAGTTGTATGCATTTCTGCTATCGCTGAGCCATGTCTACGCATCCGGAGAATAAAACATTGGAACATATAATCACTACCAGTGTTGTATGGGTTCGAACCTCGCACATGAATATATACATAGCACAGTTCCTGCCAAACAGCCTGTACCGTGGGGCAATTTCGTGTAAAATGAAAGTCATGTCGCCTCTCCAAGGCAATTCTTGTACCGACTTTCACGCCGATGTGTACGTTATCGAAGGCGCGGAATGTTGTGGTGACAGTAGTCAATTTGAGGCTTCTTTTTTTCCTTTCTTGTAGCTAAAAGAAATGGCCCTGAACATTCAAATTCTCGTGAAGCAGCTTGACGTCTTCTGGAGCAATAGCGCTTACGACTGCAGTTTAAAGCACGTAGCACAGAGAACTAAGGCAATAAATTACCTGGTGCCAGCAAAGCTACGTATTGAAAAGCTTTAACTTGAACGCGACGGAGTCACACATTCGAAGATACGGTATGTAGCAATTGAAAGGAGCAAAACATTACAGACAGAATGAGCGAGAACTGCAGGACGAAAGAGATATAAGAACCTCACGTTATCATTTTGTATACTACATAAAAACTCTACCATCGGATAGAATGCGCGCAATAACTACAGTTAAATCAATTGTAAACCAAAAGCTCCAGGAACTGTTAAGGTGTTACGAGAATAAAACGCCACAAATTGTTCACGCGTAATGGCTGCTTCAAGACATCTAAGTTAGTCCGAACTTAAGAGTCCGGAGCGCCGGCAGGAGATTAAAGACTAACCAATGTAGCGTAAATGGGTGGAGCAGTTATGCATGACTTTACCGGCTAAATCGCTGGTTTGTTCGCGCTCTAATTTAGCACGGAGGTGGCATACTGTAGTGGATGTAGAATTAGTGCAACATTTGTGAACATTATTCACCCGTTTCCTCAAGAATAAATAACCCGGCAGGTGTCTTGTTTCGTCGTTACAGTGGGAGATGGCGCCACGGTTCCGTCCCGGCAAGTTGTACGTTTCTTGTCTGGCGTCGCCGCTTACCACGCGTGCTCATAATTTATTCTCGACGAAATATGCAAGCAGTGCTCTCAAATGTGGTATTAAATTGCATCCACCGCGAAATGCTTCTTTCGTGAAAAATTTGGGCTTGCACGAGGCAGCGGAATAGCCGGAAGAGTCACGTATACCTGACGCAAGATACTTACGAAACAATCCGGACACTAAGGATATTACACGACAGAACACTTTATCTATTACTTTAGCAGGAATACTTCGTCTGTTCAAATTTTGGTGTTGGCTTCGAATTGCAAAAACTGCGGGCATGGTGCTGCCAAAGAAAACTAGCAGCAAAAAACAAAAAAATAAGAAAAGCACTGCAAGGCAATATCAGTATACGAACACTTCATGGGTTGAACATTTCTCATCCTCGTCGCCACAGCGAGACGGAGCCTATGGGCGCGACAAAGCTTCGCAGTGGCCAACGAGGCACCGTTTGAAGGGCTCCATCTTTTTTCTCTTTCAGCTTAAACTGCAGAAAAAAAAATCATCATAATAAACAAATGAAGCAAAACGAAAACCACGAAGCTGCCAGGTGAGACTGTCTTGTACACGCGCCGAACTCCTTCTCCCGTTCTCCGCTCAAGTCGGAGTGTCCCTTCGTCGCTCGCTCGGTTCTGTTGCAGCGAGCTGTCTGTCGGAAGAAGAAGATGGGCACGACGGAATCGAAGAAAAGAAAGAACAAGTGCGCGAAATTGAGAAAGCGAGAGAGAGAGAGAGAGTTGGAAAGTACACGAAGCCAAGGCAAGAGGCTCCAGAGTGAGCGGTGCTGGAAAAGAATCGATCGCAGTGACCCTGTCGCCCGGCTGCTGCCCCGATCCCGCCGTTGCCCCGGACGCGGCAGAGTCGGGGGGACAAAGCCGCGCGTAACGATGTCTAATCCCGTCCTTCCCCGGCCCGTCCATCCGCCCCGACTCCCTCATCCCCGACCGACGCCCAACAGCGTAGTGCGCTTACCAACGTTGGGTGCGCGTCGCCCGAACGCCGTCGTCCGGGCCAGCTAGCGAGCGGCAGCCTCTGTAACAGGCAACATCAGCAGCGAGAGTGATGCAGGGAAGCTTGCCACTCCCGAGCCGGCGCCCGCGTATTGGCTGCGCCGCGGTGTTTTCGTGCAGCGATCTGGAAGCCCAAGCCGCGTGCGCAAGGGAGAAATGACGCGAGATATATATATATATTTTTTGCGGCTTAAACATGCTGCCTAGCACCGCCACCCCATAACCAGCACCTCCACTAAAGTTTGACGGGCACGTCAAAGGGATCAGACAGTACGTTTTACGATATACACGAGGCTGTCAAAACAGTATGGTCGACCACGAGCCGGCGCAACGTTTGCTTCTCTGTACCTCTCCATCTTTGCGCTGCAAGCTATACTGCTGCATTGTCGTCATGTTCATGCAAAAACGCCTCGTGGCAATACTTCGAAGTTTGGACTCACGCTCGCGGTGTTCAGGCTGTGTCGAGGTCGAGGAATGATTTCAAGCGTTTGCCTCTGTAACGGGGGCAGTTTCGAGCGACTAATCGCCCAAGAATGGTGCGGCCAGTGCTGAAATGATCTTCTAGATGGCCCGCGGTCATCCGTGAACATCAACGGCCAGCGGTTTCTCGAGGATCAAGTTCCTCGCACTGCACGCTATTGCGGAGCCGTAACATGGCTCATACGCCTGGCCTGTGCGCGCCGGTGGCCACCATTCCATCGGTCTTCTCGTCCCCCGACTCCTTGGCTGCCGCCACTCACTTCTTCCTCTGTCACAGGGACGAACGGGCGACCGCAGTGCCTTCTATCAGCCTAGCGTGGCTGAAGCAACAGGTAATACACACCGTGCACGTTGTAAGGTGCGCGGAAAACGGGCGAGAAATCGCTTCGGGAAGCGTTGACGCCTCGTGGAAGCTCTTCGAATGGTCGTGAATGAAGTCGAAAAGTTCTCTTAAAACAAGAACTTACGTCCTTTTTATAGGTTTTGTTACCTTTATTGTGTGTATGTAAATACGTTTCGTGTTAAATACAACCCTAGTTTTCAGTTCAGCGCCTGTCCTGTTGTTCTCCCCATCGTGTTGCGCCTTCCACGCTGCTTTATTCAGGATGCAAGTGTAGCAACCCGTCCGGTTGTCGATCACTCCGTTGCATGTCGTCGTAGTGTTCTTTCAGCGTTGTATACGAGAAGGATAACTCATGTTTTTTTTTTTGTTTTAAGTGAGCGTTTTATAATCGCTCCGCGGTGCGGGAATACTTATCACTATAGTGAAGTCAGTGTTATGGTCAATATTCATCATTGGCCTATCGGGAAGATGTGTTAGCATGAAAGTGGGAGATCGTGTGCCAAAATTAGCGGATCAAAGATATTCGAATTCACCTCAACATTGCAAGATACATACCATGCACGACTGTCCTAGTGTGTTCGATTTTGTAGCTTTGGTTACCATATATCGACATCTAACACTGCAATTGTAAGATCGACATTCAAGTTGTTCTACAAAATAATGGGTATAGCAACACACGCGTGGGTCGGTATTTGAGTGGCGCCAAAACTATAACAAATTACAGCAACACACAGTACTGTGTTTAGGCTGCCTTTCCGAACTCGTGATTTGTGTGTGAGCTCGTTCTTGAGGTTTTCGTTGCACTAGTAAGCCACCACACGTATAAATGCACTAAACTGGTTGTAATTGCTCCATTTTGTCTTGCTTGCGGAAGCGCCTTTGGGCCTTCTTCAGAGAGATACACAGGACACTCCTCGAAATCACATATACTATACACAAAGGAGACATTACATCGTTATGTACAGCAGATCCAGGCGTGGCTTAGGCATGCATACTCACAGGTGAGGACGTCTGGGTAGCGGTTCTTCTTCATGTTGGCAGGCAGCGAGGCTACCGCCGTGGAGCAGGGGTCCGCCTCGTAGGCGCACAGCGCTTCCCACTCCCGGTCGAGCCGGTCCTTGCACTTGAGGTGGTCCTCCATGTAAGACTGTAGAGCAAAGAGAGAGAGAGAGCGAAAGAGAAAAGGCAGGGAGGTTAACCAGAGGCGAGTTTCCGGTTTGCTACCCTGCACTGGGGTGGGGGATATAGGGGTTCGAAAGAGGGCAAAGAGAGAAAGAGGGGGAAAAACAGGAAGAGGTAACAGAAAAGGCGATACAATCACAGGCGTTCACACAGGCCGGTCGATCTCAAGACGCGCAGGAACGCTTGCACGGCCTTCTGATTTGATGGTAAGTCCCGAGTCGCTGTTGCAAAATTATTTCTTTCGACAGAGGATGGTCGTGCAACTGGTTCAGCGAGACGGAAAGCGATTGTCTCTGCACACTGTACTGCGGGCACTGGCAAAGCACAGGCCGAATCGTTTCCTCGTCACCGCAATCCAAATCACAAGGCAGCCTTTGGGATCAGCTCGTTTTTGGAGTTGCTCACGTACAGTCACCGTCATCCGTAAACATGAACACGCCTTAAGCGCACATTTGTTCTACCTACAGAGGGCATAGATGACTTCTAGTTGGAGTGACTGGAATGATGCTATAGCTTAATGCGTCATTTTTCCGAGGCATTCGATATTATATTTGCACCTTATAAAGCCCGTTCTTGTGACTGCTAAGCTGCTATCTTCATTAATGAGGTTAAGTTTTAGTCTAATACGTCCAAACTAATCTTGGGCGTACGTGCTTCTTCTTGTAGCTGTTTTCGTATGTCTAAGGTTGGTTAGCCGCCTGGAAAATTTTGAGAGCGCGTGGACAGCCGGTCAGCACCGAGTACGAGACATGCGGCATAACTTAAGAATGAAATTTCAAATCAGCGTGTAGACCCGGTTCATACAGATACCGCAAAAGTGACTTATAAAATGTGCTGTCCACGGAGTACTTACTTCTCCGCGGTGGCAAGAATTCAAGACGGTCCATTCTTTAAGGTAAAACGTGCTTTTTGTTAGTTTTGCAGTTTCATTAGCACGACATTACACAAACATAATGTGTAATGAAATATAAAAAATTACAGTGTGGTCTTTTGAAATCGCTTCTTGCTACTCCGTATATAGCAGGTAGCAAATACATCAAATTCCCTGTTAACTTTACTTACACCGAAGTTATAAATGTATTCACAGACGATACCAGTTGACAAACGTTTTTTTTAGCGTTGGACACTGCCGCACGAAGTTACAACGAACGGTGCGCCCCTGTATGTGCCGCAATAAAAAAAGTATTTTCCCTTTATACTAATGCGCTGTTTTATATGTCGAAATGCAAATTCAAATTTTCTGCCTCTCCGGCTGCGCACTGGACAATGTTGAATACACGGTCATTCCCAACGCAGGTTATCAAGCAGCGCGCGTTCATTCACGCACAGTGAAAATATATCGACGTCGATTACAAGTTGCCCATTATGGGCTTCATCAATTCGGGAGGCAGACCGGCACCACTTTCTATAGGCATGCCCCGGCCTTCAAGCCCCCCACCCGTAGTCTGTCTTCTAATTAAGCCGCGTGGGTCATCACGTCATTCTGTCGCCAGACTTGCTAAAGATGAACCACATTTCCGTTGTCTTTTGAACTTGAAGCTGGAGACAGGGCTTCAAAATCACGTGCAGCAAATATTTCGATGCCGAACAGCAAACCAAGGTTAAAAACTAAACAGGGTTCTTCCGTTTTCTGAGGCCCCTGGGCCTCGCACGTTCCAAGCACCACCTCATCTGCCTTCTATTTACCAACTAGAACGTTTACGCAGTGACTTGGAAGTGATCGCAAACGAATTGCGTTGTACGGCGCACTTTCTGTGTTGCAATGTCACGAAAGTAGAGCGCGCGCCAATTTTGTAAGTTGGGCAGATGAATGCAGTAGTTTACGAAGCTAACAAATTATAAGTTATTCATGCTCAGCGAGCGAAAACATCTACCGGTTTCAAAATTTAAAACAGCGCCAGTAAAACGAAGTTTCGTGCAAAGCGAGGAATGGGATAGCGAAAAAAACGCTGAACGAAAAAAAAAAAAAAGCAGGCGGATGGCGAATCCTGCAACGAAGCAGCTGCAGGCTTCAAATAAAAATTGCCGCCTACGCGGCAATTCAAAGGCGTCGGTATATAGTACGTATCACAGTTGATTCCACAGTCCTTTGACCACGAATTTAGGTGACGCACGTCCGCCACAGCGGCAGTTCGATCACGGTGCACCCAATCTTGTCTTTGATACCACAAGCGTCATTTCCGCGCCTGTGTTCGAATGATGGCTGACTCACGGGCTAACTGAAAATACATAGGTTGATAGATATTAACGTATCAATTCGTAATGTCGTATCAATTCGGTCTTTTTGCTAAAGCGGTTGTCTGGGGATCTTTACCTGTAGTGAGATGTTTATTATTATTATTATTATTATTATTATTATTATTATTATTATTATTATTATTATTATTATTATTATTATTATTATTCCCCGACGAAGTGCAATTGTCGTGGCGACAAACCGAACCCTCGACAGTCGTATGCTAAGACCGCCGAAGCCGCTGAGCCTACGCGGCGGGTATACGTTGACGTCAACGAAAGAACAAAAAACGACTCAAGGCAAAGAGAAAGGAACGATATTTCCGAGACCGAAGGACATTGAGAAAGAACAGAGCGGCACATGCAGCGCGGTGGTTCCGCGGAAGGCATGTACACGCACTGCGGCTGTCGAAATTCGAGGCCCGGCGCTCTAGCCGACCGCGGCTGCTTCCCTCCGGCTTCCCTGGGCAACTGGCGCGGACTTTGCAGCGGCCCTGGGGGACAACAAGCGCGGTCGCGCTCGCGCCCTGGGTCGGACAAAAATCTGGGCGCGCCACGGCGTCTTCCCGCGCGCGCGCGTTGGGCAACTACGTATACCGGACGAGGCGGTGGCGTCAGCCCCGGTGAATTACAAGCGCGCCGGCCTTCTTCTCCTGCCGCACGCTGCTGCCACCTCCCCCCCCCCCCCCCCTCCCCAACCTCCCTCACCCGCCGCCCCCGGCGAAGCTTCTCCATTCCATTTGTTTCACGTAGACGAGCCTGGAAACGACAGTGCGTCGACGTCGACTGCAGTCAGTCCTGGCCGCCCATCCCCTCCCTGCCCCACACTTATTTCTTATTTATTTTTTTTTTTTCGCACCGCGTTATATACTTTGTTCGTTCCTCCAATCTCATTACTTGCTTGTTTGTCTTACCCTATTCCCACCTACCGCGGTGTTCTTGTGAACGATAGGAAGAGCTGGCCTCTCTGGATGGTTGGCGTTCTGGCTGGCCAGCTGCCTGTCTGTCTGTAATGGTACAGGCGGCAGGCAGAGCTCCCGTAACGCCACCTCGCGGCGATGGCTTCGAAGGCTCCAAGCGTTTTCTTCGTCCCGCGTTAGTTTGCCTCTCCCCTGCTGTGAACTGCCACTATCCTTATTTTTTTATTATTACTTTATTTTCCTGCAACGCCTTTTCGTCTAGATTGGCCTTGGGGAGAGACGTCCCCCTAAAAGCGCCTGTTTGTTAGAAAACACACCCGAATGATGTTGCCTTTGGAACTTCAGATTGCATTTTTTATGTCTCATCGAGTCTGGAGCTGACTGACATGATCGTTAAAAACTTTTGTTCCCGGAACAACTTTTTCTCTTCTTCATTTGAAACTCTGCGTTGTAAGCGCATGTTCCTTGCTCTTTCCTGCGAGACGGAGCCGACCTCGCAGAGTGCACTAACGAGGTGGTGTTGCCATCTCTTGCCTCTAGGTGGCAGAGCCGGTCTTCGTACAGTGCAGCTTGCGTGCAAAAGGTCGAACGCACCCGTGAACTGCCTTTCCCCTTTGTTCTGCCTGGGTTTGAGTTCAAGTGACGTCGTTTGCTGCATATAGTTTCCGACTAAAGTTACTGGAGGGATTTTTGGCGAGGCGATTGTTCAACTACCACGGGAACGATCGTTAATACATGGACTTGTCTGATCTTCAAACTTTCGGCTTCAGACGTTTTAAGGATTTACTTGCTACGCTTTATCTGCCTTTATTGGACTCAATTTCGACGCAGTCACGTTTTCCGAAACGCAGAACGCAGCAACACTCCGTGGAAATCCATAATCGTTTCAAACTGTTGCATTTATAACGCAATATAAACTTTAAAATGATCAATTTGCCAAGTCCCAAAGCCGCTTAAAGCCAGAAAAAAGTTAGGTTTAGGCAAATCCATGCACTAACCATGACAGCCCTGAAACACCACGCCTACAGCTGCGGTATACACTACATCGCCAGATTTCCCTGAAATAATTCTTGCAGGAAACTTCGTGCTTTACTGTTGGCGCTTATGAGACAAATCTTGTTTTTGTCTGTGATGTGGCGGTGCATCGCTCTAAGAAGGACGCGAGCTTGAATATCGTGCGAACACCATACTGATCGTACATTGTTTTATCTACCATGTGCAGCCGACCCCTTCAAACGGTAACACGCCGCGGTGATTCAGTGCCTATCACGTTCTGCTGCAGAGCACGAGGCCGCGTGTTCGACTCCCGTCCTCGACGGCTGCATACCTACGAGCGCAGATTGAAAATACGCTCGTGTAGAAATAGCAAATGAGAGCGGGAGAGAGAGGAATAAATTGTAGCAGCACCAACGAAGCAACGCGCAGAGCCGCTGACGACGCTGTCCGCGTTTCCCCGTTTCCTCGCGTTCGCGCCGAACGCGCGCGGTGTCCGTGACTACAGCAGGCGCCTCTGGCGGTGGCTTGGCAGGTTTCTACCAGTCACGCCCCGGCAAGCGTGGAGGCGTAGCTTGGCCGTAACGTCACCGGGGAGATAAAGCTCGGAGCCGCCGCGACGGCGGCAGAACTCTCGTTGCCTATGGCGGTGTATCGTAGCGACCATAAGGCCATGGTCCCTGTGGTCACTAAATAAATGAAAACCACCGGATCATATATATATTTCATTCTTTAATACTTCAAATAACCAATTACACCATCACATCTTAATAATCATAATTGGAAATAATTCCCACCATAGTACAGCTTCGCTGGTCTTCCATCTGCACCCCAGTGGAAGGGCTGACAGTTTTTTTTTCCTTGAGCGCTATTGAGCGCTATTAATCCGGAGGCCTCCACTATACGGAGTCACTTATAACACACTGTCCAGTTTCTGGATGTCATAATGCCCATGATTCCTTTACCTTCCTACGGTGTTCTGTTAAGGCCGCGATGATGTAGCACTCCGATTCAAAAATTGTGCTTAGACTCTCACTCGTTGCGTCGTGCATCCTGCTAAAGTGAAAAACCCGTTCTGCATTGGCCAAAGCCAGCAGGCAATAACAAATGGTGCTGCATCAGGAAGAGACAGTGACTCTGAGGTAAGTGAACGAACCGGCAAAGCGAAAAGCCTTGTCTTTTCCTCCCAAGCTGTGTTTTCGATGGCCTGACAAAGTTACTGAAAAGGTAAAACAAGGGAAGTTTTTGTGGCCTATAATCAATGTATAATCGTAGAAATCCTCTGGTCACGTGTTGATGAATGTGACACCAGTCATACTCATCATATCACTGAATTAAATTTGCATTCAACTTTCCTAGTTGAATCGAATTAAGAAGCGGGATTGAGTACAACAATATTAAAGTGAAGCGCGATTGAAATTGACGTGCAGTAAACCACACGAAGTTTGATTCTCAAGTACGGTAACATGGGTTCGTGTGTCGGAGGCATAAGATTTGTCTGTATAAGTGTACACGTTTTCCTGCTGCCTTTTTTCTCGACCCGTGCATTCAGGTTTCAGTAGTACGCACACACTCCAACAAATTAAGATGCGGGAACGGCAATCTATACGTCCTCAATCATTCCGGACATGTTTGTGCGTTTAATTTTCATGCTCCTCTGAGTTTACAGCGCCGTGAACAGAACGGTTCACCAACTAGCCTCAGTTGAAGCCTTATTGTCCTCAGTCTGAGTGAACTAATAAAAAAAAAGCGTGGTATAACGTCCGCAAACTGCACAGTATAGGCTGTGATGAGGGATTCCGTATAATAGAAAGCTCGGAACTAGTTTCTGACATGGTTCATTAGCGAGCACCTAAATCTTAGTACACGAGCGTTTTAGCATTTCGCTCCTATCGCAATGCGTTTTGCTGCTACCGAGAATCGAACCGGTCACCTCATGCCCAGCTGGGAAGCCGAAGCCTTTCAGCCAGCGCGGCATGCCTCAGTGAATTTCCTCGAGCTAAAAAAAAAAAAAAAAAAATGCAACAGATGTTGCACGTATCCTCTGTTGTGTTCCTTTTCTTCTTATTTTTCTAGATTATGAGACAGCCTTTTTTCAGAACTTGTCACGAGAAGATTATAAGTGCTATAAATTAAAGTGACAATGATCAAAATCGTACTGTAAGCGATCACAACTGCACGGCACTGTGGTGGAATCAAAGCGAAATACAGTGAATGTAGCCAGGTTGCCGCATAGTTTTACTTCACTGGTGAGGACAAACAAATTGAATAAAACAATAAATGGGAGGAAGTAAATATTTGGCTTACCAAGATCATGTGTCCAGTGGAAATGTCCAGGTTAGACGTCACCGGTTCCTCGCTCCTGCGCAGACACGAAAAAAAAAAAATTAAAAAAAAGGCAGCGGGAGAAAGAAAACGGGGCAGACTCGGCGGCTTAAAGTCCGCAGCCAAGTTCAGCCCAGCGACGCAGGCAGCCTCAAAAGCCGACGAGAAAGATAATGAGCCGCGCTTCATTAAATGAAAAGAGAGTGAGAACATTTTAAAGTAACCTGAACTGTCCCTCTTAAAAGTCGTTAGCCAGCGACGGGCCAGCGGTCAAACGCATCATTCAGAACAGAACTTTCGGTTACCGTGGAGCGCTATATTGACTTTAGTATCCCCCCCCCCCCCCCCCCCTTTCAAGGCGCGGCCACACACACACGCGGCAGATCCTCTAATTCAATCAGACGCGACATGGCAGTAAGGGTCTCCCGGCGGTTATAAAATTAAGAGTCCGCTCCCACTCAACTGCGCCGTCTGTTTGAAAAGCGCAAAAATAAAGTTCACGAAAGCGCCGCCGGAATAGTGTCCGCGCGCGGACATCAAAAGCTGGGAACTCGGAAAGTTGCTCAAATTGAGAATGACCGAACACGAAGGAGCAACGGCGGCAAAGCGATTAGGGACACACTTAACGAGGCCCGCTCTCGGGGCTCTATAATTATTTAGCGAAGCGCGGAGCGAGCACCGCGGGCGTCGAGCGACGGTTTGCGTTGGCTATACCTGTTGCCTAGACTCCGAATTATACTCGGTGTTCTAGCGGCCAATACAGTTTTAAGGGGCACTTAAACAGAAAAAGGTTCCTTTGAGCTCTATTAGTAAATTATCCCTCTACAATAAAAAAAAAAAACGACGAGAAAAATAGCCAAATTTTATTGCTAGAAGACGCTTGGCAATGCAGAAAAGAAGCAGAAGGAAAGATGGCTGCACACTTTGAAGTTCTCGACGTCGTGGATATTGACGGTCTCTGCTATAGTTCATTTTCTATCTGTAAAGGTGGATCAAATAGCATTCTAAAAGAGCCAAAGATTGAACTTAGCAAGTGTCAATAACTTCTAATGAGACACGAAGGCCCAGATACGAGTAAATGCTTCGAAATGCGTGACGTCACACTGTCGCACCGGCGCTACGAATTCGGCGCGAAATTCAATAAATGCCACTTTGACTCTCATGTTGTCCGGCAATAATGAGCCTGTGACCGCGAAGTTAACAAAAACTGGAGTTTTGAAATAACTGTTTATCAGTATAAGCCAATTTAGCGTTTCTCCTCACTTCTTCCTTTAAAGCGGGATATGTCGCGGTTGAAGGAATACTGCAACGAAATTTCACGTTGGCTAAATTGGTTGTAAGTAAGTAGCTTCGGAACGAACTAAAGATGTGCAAATTTTTCAATCCCGCCGGTTGTAGTAAACATTCGTTTACTAATAAAAGCAAAAAAAAAAGACAAGCTTGGTGTCATGCGCGCACAAACAAACACGAACACATCTGAGTCGTTGACCGCAAACACTCGCAGTAGCAACGCTGGTGTGACTGAAAAGCACATGCAGAGGGGAGCGAACGCTTCGTGCTGCCTCTCGTTTCAACGCGCCTCGGAATCTTGAGATTACGCGACCTCCAACACACAGAGCCACCAGACGTCATGGCAAGCCCAGCCTTTGCATCCACCGCAAATTACCTTCAAGATATATCGCGCGGGCGGCGTATGCGCTCAGCCAAACCATGCGCAGCCGCGGCCGGGCTGGAACAAGAGACGCCCGCTCACAACATGCGCTTTGACAAGTATGCCAGTCTTGCCCTAAGTACATCTACTTAATCCAAATCAGACCCTAGAATGTAGCAGCAGAATCAATATTGAGTGGGAAACCAACGGGCGCGCATTTTAGACAGCCAGTCAACTCAACTCACGCCCGAGAAATAACGGCGGATCTGCAGGACAGAAGTGCGCGCTTGGCAAGCGAGGACTAGAATGACTGGCGGTCAGGCGGCACCAAACTGGCAACGTGAAGTGATATCGCGTCGTTTCAGCGCCTCGAGATTCGCAACGTAATATAGGATGGCTGCAAATGATAAGCAAAGGGGGTCCATGAAAGACATTGGTGGTTCTCCAAGGCCTGAAGAGAAATTGCAGAAATGATGCTATTGAAAGCACGCCAAAGGTTCTGAAACAATATACAGCGTGGTCATTTTTGAGTTTTACGGAGTCTTTAAATATCGCATGTGGCATATTGCATGTTTATTGTCCTTGAGATGGATTATTCGAAGAGGCGGACATTACTACCACAACAAAATCTAAACATGCATTAAACTAATAACCAAAAGTATCTGATTAACTTCTGAATTAATTACTTCATGGCGGCGCATATTGGAATTCAGGAATTGAAGCCGGTGAGTTTGCAAGACGTATACACTTGAAATGAATCTCCAGGATGACACCAGGTTCGAGATATTCTTTCCCGAATTGTGGGCTGAAATACGTGGGCATTTCAGTTACTTTTGTACTTCAATGCATAAAAGAGCGTATTGTTTAAAAATGTAAGTGGAACGACAGTGCATCTTTACGGCGAGTTAGGTGGCGCATATCTCCAGACTGGTATGGTATGGTATGAAGTACTTTGGTGTCATGCTAGAAATTCATTGCAAGTGGATACGCCTTGCAAGCTCACAGGCTACAATTCGTAGATGGCAATATGTGCCGTAAAGTAAATAATTAAAAAGATAATTGGTGGAATTTGGTTAATTAGTTAAATATGTGTTTCGATTTCTCGTGCAAGTAATGTCCGCCCCTTTGAATAATCCAGTGCGAGAACTACAATTGTGTTACCTGCAACGGGTGATTTATATGAAAATTCCGTAAACCTTTCAATTGATCACCTCGCGCAGTAAATAGGTATCAAAGGCTCAAGGGAAACAAGTGGTGCAAAACGACGACAGGAAGAGGACATCAACACAAAGTATCACCATGTGCAGTACTCACGGAATTAAACACGACAGTCAAGACAGTCGCAACAGTCGCGACAGTAGAGACGCTGTAGAATCCCACCGACCCGCTCGCCGGCAATTGGAAGAACTAATCCTGCTCCAAAAACGCTCTCGCATTTGCGATTCACCGCAATGCAACACCTTGCTCGCACGGGCGTTCACGAGCGGCAGTGCATGTGCCGGGACGCGCTCCGGCTGTCGCAGTTTCATTCCGCGAGTAGATCTCCATACGCCAGATTGTGTTCCTGTCCCCGAGCGTGTCGCGCTGCTGGTTCCCCTTCGACATAAACGACCCACTTCAGCTGAAAACTAGATTTAGTGTCGAAGGCCTATTTAAGGTCAGCGAAAGCAGAAAATGCAAAAAAAAAAGGAAAACAAAACGTGTATGCAGAGACACCTGCGCGTGTAACAAAATGTTCACGAACGTTTTCCAACTAGTCACTTCCTAAAATTGCGAATGGGACGAAAGACACGGGAAGAAGTACACAGGATGGGCGCTGATTGGTTCACAGTACACAGCTCATGTCCGGTGCACTTCTGGTGCATTCCGTCTTGCTTGACACTGTTTCAAATATGAGCCGCCGCAATAGCGCAGTGGCCATGGCGATGCACTGTATATAGAGCTCGAGGTCCCGCTTTCGATCACAGCCACGGCGCACGCATTCCGATGGAGAGGGAATGCAAGAAATCTCGTGTACCACGTATTGGGCTTGGCGCTGAGCCGTGCTCCCTCAAGGGCTGCAGAAGATAGCGTCAACCTTTCCTTTTCCCCACGAACCACTTACTACTACTACTACTACCACGTATTGGGCGCACGTATAAAGAACGCCAGGTGGTCTAAATTAATCCGAAGCCTTCCGCTACAGTGTGCCTCATAATGAGACCGTGGCCTAATTTGCCACGTAGCACCCCAGCATTTAATTAAATATTCAAATATGAACGTTAACCAAATTACTAACTGTGTACACTTCGACTAGTCGTGCGTTATGACGAGCAACGTTATTCTGCGCTGCCTGTTACGCACCCCTCCCTCTTTCCTTTCTCCCCTGCCTCTCACCCTACTTTAATATAGAGCTAGAATGCCGCGGCCTCGGCACTAAGGGGATACGCAGAGAAAATACATGGCGCGCGAAAATTCGAAAACGCCGCAGAGCGTGCGGTTGCGTCGGCGCCTCGCGCAAGTATACAAAACGAAGAGTACGCCGACGGGCTGTTGAGACGAAACAGGATCACGCAGACGCCGAGGCGCTGAAGAAACGAAGGCCGCGCGCGCGCTCTTACAGCGTTGCGTCGTCGTAGAAATGAAGCTTGGCCCCGTTTCGCTTCACGTTATTGGAACAGCCGTGGCAGGAGAAGTATAACGGTTGGTGGCAGGAGCTGCAGGGGCAATGCGCAGCGGCAGACGCTTCCGCCGCAGCGGCAATAAAGAAAGCCCATATAACACGTCTTTCACACTCCCCCCCCTTCTCTCTTCTCTCTCTCTCTCACACACACACAGACACACACACGTTGGTTTCTTGACCGAGGAACGGGCGTGGAAAAGAGAGGAGAAGAGAAGATAGGAAATTGGGAGACGATACGCATCTCGCAGTGCGCGCGAAAAGCAGCCCACGTCCTCGGGAAATGGTTATCCCAGGGGTATTAACAGCTGCCGTAAAACGATGTAACCGACGACGAAAAATCGTGGCCTGCCTCGCAGCGCGCGCATTGCTGCTCGACGTCAATATATATATAGCGGTGCTCGTCCCCACCCCCTCGCTTTTTTTTTGTCTTCCTTATATATACACCAACGAAACGAAAGGAAGCGGAGGGAGGAGAAAAGATGTAGCCGGTGGGTCCATGGCGGAAGGAGTAAAAACAATGGTCTATATTGAATGCTACATCCTGAAATGCCCCGCCAAGGAATAGTATAATGCTCTGGATGTCAGCGGCGTTGTGAATTACGCGATGCGAGCCAATTTCGTTCTTTTTATTTTTATTTTTTTCTTCTACCAAGGTGGCGGTTGCGAATGTTCGCTCCTCGGGTGCCCGGATATATTCTCCGACCCCCTCCCCCCTCAGCCCTTTTCTCTCTCTATCAGCATGATCTATTCTGTCTTGATTTCACCTTCTACACTCGGCTGCGAGTATCATTGCTGATCGTTTTTGGCGTGTCAGGAGAAAAATGATATCGGCGATACAAGTCGTAGCGATCATGTTTCAATTCATCGAATCGTTTTGCGTAATACAGCTAACAGTACGGTTTGAATTAAACGGCCGGCTATAACTTGCAGAGAGAGGGAGAGAGAGAGAAAGCGAGCTGCTTCGAGCTGGCATCATTGCAGAAGCCCCATAGTGTCGCTAACTAGAAGGCAATAAAGCACGTATATAGCGTAGGTGGGAGGGTTGCGTTCAGTTCGCGCTCTTTATGACGCCTAATTTGCGCGCGGCTACGCTATATACAGATCATTGCCATCGCCTTGTACTTGAGGCTCGTAAACGAACGATACTTGCATCCGCCAGACTCATTACAAACATCCGCTGCCAACGCGAGAGGCGCGCGTGCTGACAGCAGATACCGCGTTTCGCGCGCTACCATCGCCACACGTCTCGCTTATTCTATTTTTACGGGCGTCTCTCGATTACAGAAGTTGTGTGTGCGGTATAGCGCATAGAATTAAAGCGCCGAGACGTGTCACATTGGCAGACCGACACTTCGCCGTGTATACTACGCACTCTCTCTCTCTCTCCCCATGCGACACGTATCTCTTTTCTGGCGACGGCAGGAAGTAGGAGCGGCGGCAAACTGCGATAACGCTTGCGTGCCCGCGCGCACGCCTTCGTTCACGCGCCCACGCGAAAGTGAGCGTGCGTTTCCTTGCGAGACGTACTGACAGGTCGCCCGACTCGGAGCGCGCATACCAAGCGATGTTCCGAGCTAAAGAAATTGCAGGTTTCGCGACGCGTCCGTTTCCTGAATTCTCCCTCTTCCACCACTGGACGCAGCCGCGGCTCGTATAGGCGGTATATAAGTGTGTCTCTCAGCGCATTTCTTTTTTTTTTTTGGGTGGGGAAGGGCAGCGCGAGTTTTAAAGTAGGACGGCGGCCTTGTTAGTTGCCTGACATTTCTTTTTTTTTCTCGCTCCCCCGGAGCTTTGCGCTCCCTTCCCTAGGTGCCCCAAGCCTCTCCCTCCCCCCCCCCCCCTCCTCCCCTTACTGTCTCCTCAATCCCTACTCATACGTACGGATTTAGAGCTGCCTTCTTCCGAGAGCCGCCGCCTTCGCTGGCTCTCTACTGCCTGCCTGCGGGGAAAGAATTGGTGCTACCATGCTTCTGTCGGCCTTTCGGAAGGGGGAGCAAAGCTTAGCGCTTTCGAGCGGCGGCGAGGGGATCGTCGGTGGGCGCAACGGCTGCATGCAGCGGTCCACACGAACGAAAGCGTACTCCAAATGGCGCCGCCAGAGTGCGCGAACAGTGCAGCTGGCTATAGAGAGAGTGCGAGGAGGGTGGGAAAGCGGAGGAGGAGGAGCAGCAGGTTGGAGTGGGTGCTCGCTGGTGTTCGCTGCTAAGCAGGCCATTATCCGGGAATTGCCGTCGCGCACTCGACACAGCGTCTGTGTTGGCGTCACCTATTCATTTTGTTTGTTTGTTCGTTTTTGTCTTCGCTTTTACTTTTTTTTTTGCGACAGAATATTCGTTTCAACCTAAGCTTCGCGCGCAGTTCCTTACCTTCTTTCTCTTCTGCACCTATCTATTCCTTTCCCCGTGTCCGCCTGCGTTTCTGGTTCCATATAGCTCCGCTCTGTTGAGAACATTTCCTGCCACTGTACTGGCAGGAAACCCTTCTTCGTATACCTGATGGGAGTTGGTCCCTTCTTGTTGCAACCTGCGCCGTTTGAGCGTTGCTTTCCGAACGTGTACTGGGCTCTGTTAACTTTGTTTGGCCGGTAGGAGTAGAGTGGTTTCTAAACTTCTTTTTTCGATAATCTTGCTTAATGAATTTGTATGGTTTAACCTGGTTATACTAGAAGTGAGAATGTCGGCTGCTGGAAATAACGACCTCTTGAGCGCTTCCTTATGCAACCTTTATCCCCACCAAAAGCGAGGAATGCGTTTGAATACCTCTCAGAGGAAAATGGTTGACATGGCCAGCGCGTTAAATATCTGCCGCGTCTTTCTCCAGCGTTCCAGTAAAAATCACAGAAGCGGTTGTATGTCTGCCAATGCGGCGTGTAGCTGTAGCGACATCGACCTCTGTTCGCGAAGCCGTTGTCGCCAAAAGCGCGTCTTTTACGTAAGCTTGCACTGCTTTCAGATCCGTACCTGAACGATTATTTTTGAAAGGAGGAGCATTGCTAAAGAGTATGTTGTATAAGAAATCTGCGCACTTTCTGCTTATGACCACTACGGCAGCGAGGAAACTATTAAACTCGTTATTTATCGTTGTCCTCGATACAGAGCGCACAAGTAGTCACTCGCGACCGCGCTGGCCCGTCTTGACGACCACCTACTTTCGGAGCACATTCCTCGAACAGTGGCCACATCACAAGTCAGTCAAGGCACTCTCGAAGTTCTTACGTTTGAGTGGCCTATTACGAGACGATAGTTCTAATAGACATTTCCCTCATCCTATATTTTCTTTCCCGCGTATGTGCTTTATCTGACCGTTGTTTATTCCATCTTTCCTTCCCGCTTGCCCTTCCCCTAGTGCAGGGTAGCAAACAAGAAGCTTTCCCGGTTAACCTCCTTGCTTTTCCCACCCAATTTCTCTCTCTCTCTCTCTCTCGGCTTTCCTGTCGCGCTGTGTATGTGGAAGGTATAATAAGTTTCACCAGAAGTATAAGTTTCACCAGAAGGGGGCGAAGCATTCAAAGTGGTAGCAAGTTTTAGCGTTGCGCTTGCACTCTTAGGACGGTGTTCTAACTGCACGCGTGTGCGACATGTTCACGTGACGTAACAGCGATCACGGCAACTTATGCTGGGCAGTAGGAACAGCGCCCCTTGGCAGCTACCAGGCGCCTCACAATGCTGGCGGTGCTCATCACGCCAGCGTTTTTTGGAACGCCTGGTAACTGCCAGGGCGCTGTTCCTAAAGCCCAGCATAAGTTGCCTTGACAACTGATGAATGTTTTTGCTGTTAGCCATTGTCGGGACCGTATGATCATACCAGGTGCGTCCCTGAAGTTTTCTTGCGGGACATACTTTCGAGTCAAATCGAATCCGGTGACGAATTTTCAAAGTGATACCAGTGGAGATTTGAACTATACTATTATGTTATATGAGCGAAATGTTCTTACGAAAGATTTTTACTCTAATGTACCTTACCAGACACTATTTCTTAGTTGGTTGTCATTATTGCAGTATGTTCGATTGATTATTTACTTATCATGTCCATTGTGTTGACAAATTGGTTAGACTGCTTGGAAGGTAGCCGACCTTCGTTCCCTCACCCATGCATATGCGCAATCCCCCCCTTCGCATCTCCCAAAAAGATAACCGTAGTGAAAAATGTGCGAATTAAGAAAAACGAAGTAATAGAACATCACACCCTGCGAGAGCATTACTGAATAAATCTAATCCTGGCCTTCCGAGCTTGCTCTTACGATGAAAAATTTCGTGACTTTAATACCCTTGTCACATGTACGCTTTCCGAAAGTGTTCAAACAAACGACGCTTGAAATCCGCAAGCCCCGTTGGCTCCCTTATGCAAGTTCGCGCGAAGGAGCCAACTGTGATCGAAAAGTTCGATCTCGATCCGGCTCAATGGCGATCGAAAGTGCACGTGCAACACTGGTATTACTCTTGCATAGGAATTTTTTTTTCATGAAGCTATCTCTTGAACGCAAGCTTTTGTCACAACTCTCGTATTTGCCATTCTGTGCCGATCGCCAGCATAAAGTCGGCATATTTCTTTTACCTTTCCTATTGATTCGTTTATGCCCATGACTATCTCATAAAGAGCCACATTATTCGTTCCGTCGCATACAGTGAAGACGCATCGTATGACCAGGCATGACCACTTTTCATAATATCCTGCACCTAGTAGCTCTGTTATTTGTTAAAATCCCTTTTTTTTGCACTTTCCTTGTTATAACGCCATTGTGTACGCTACTGTAGTTTGTATGCATTATCCACGTCCTCTGTAAGTTCTAACCCTTATTAGACACTCAAGATACTGCATACAATTAATTTATTCTTGGATGGGTGAACAGCAGTGAGAGAGAACTAGTACTAGTAAAGTAATACCTCTTATTATATATATATATATATATATATATATATATATATATATATATATCTTTACGATAGCGCGTAGACGCACGTTTTAATACAGAATTGTAGCCGCTTCTTATCGCATTACGCTCGTCATCACTAAGCCAATTTTTCGGGTTTCTTGATGAAAAAAAAAAGAAAGTAATGGCGGAAGCACGAAAAACGATTACCAATAATACATCGCACCTATGACAAACAAAAGAAAAGAAAAAAAGAAAAAGAACACTGAAATGAACGAATAATTGACGTGTGCGGTATCAGGACCCAGCTGGAATTGACAGTTCTCCGCCAGCGCGTTCGGAACGAAACCCGCGGGAGCAATAAGACAAAAGATAGCACCCCGAGAAAACCCCCAAGTTTCGCGAGGCCACTTCGAAAAAAAAAATCTATACAAAAGCTAGAAATGTGCGGGGCCAATAAAAATTCGAAGGTGGCGACGACGTACAAATAAGGCGGATTTATTGTCATCCGGAGCACTGCAGCGCCGCGGTGCGGCGGTATACAGCGGGCAGTGGAAAGGGAAGCAGAAGCGTAGTAGTCGTGCAGACAGAAAGCGGCAAGAGCATCCGAGATCAGGAAGAGCCCACTGCCTCGGGCGGCGGTGTCGCGCGACGGCCGCTGCAATCCTGTCGCCCCCCAAGGCGGCGCCGTTACAAGACATGCCACCGGAGGATTCCTAAATCGCGCAGTACTTCCCTCCCAACGCCTCCTCCTCCCCCTTCACCCCCCTTTCCCGCCCCGTCACCTCACCCGCGGTGTCTCCTGCTAGCTGCCTTGCCCGGGACAGTCGTCCACAGACCGACTTTCCAACTGTTTGCCCAATTTATTTCTCTCCGGCGCGGCCACGAATTCTCGCAAACTCCCACTGGGGCTAGCGTGGTACACGGAGCAATAGAATAAGGAAGTGAGAGCACCGATTCGATAGAAGAAGTGTTGACAAAATTAAAAAAAAGGAAGAGAAAACGAGAGAATCGAAAGAAACTGCGAGAGAAACAAGACGATTTTGGTTTTCGATTAATACAAGAAACGTACGCGAGTGTAATAACCATAAAAAAACGACAAAAGAATGAAAGAAACGAACAAAGAAAGAATGAAAGAAGCATAAACCAAGATAAATGTTAGAAATGAGGCTATTCGTTGTTTGACTCAACCCTTTGACCGCGCTTCGCGGCACATTTCTTCTTTCCCCCCATTTTTCTTTCTATCAATGTCAACCGAAGGTCTCCTGATTCTCCTTTCTCCGTTTCTGTGTTCGTGGACATGGGACCGAGTGCTTCATTCTTTCTTTGGCTCGCAAAAAAATGACTTTGTTGCCTCAATGAAAGCTGACTCCGACGCAGTCATGAATGATGCGCGATAACGATAAGGTGTGTAGGAGTGCTGCTCTTGGTTTGAAACATGGTAGATACCGAACAGCGAGGATCGTACTGAGCTCATTTTAAGAAAGTGCAATACGTCAGGCTGGAAATATCAGGCAGGATCAGTACGTAATCAAAACTAGTCATATTCAAGATCTAGGTGTTGCGAGAGGTAAAAAATAAAATAAAAAAGGGGACGAGAACAACGTAACTACAAATTCACTGCATTGAGTTCCTGATCTAAACGTATGAGAAAAGAACAAGAAAATACTCGTATATCCCAGAAAGCTGTTAGTGTAAAAAATATTTTCCAGACTCAACTGTAGTTGATGTCTACGTAATGTGAAGCATTCATTATTTGTAGAGAGCGGTTGTATGAAAGAAGTTGCAGTTTCGCCAGAAAGGCGAAGCATGAATTGCGATAGCAAATTACTAGATAGCTATACGGAGTCAGGGTAGTAGCTTTATCGGCTGCACAAACTTGGACACATTCGCTTACTAACTGAATGAACAAGCATGGTGTCAGCGCGCACTACCAAACATGAATAGATCACATTCGATGACCGCAGACAACCACTGTCAAAACGCTGGCGTGAGCAAGCGCGCGAGCAGCAGCGAGCGAAGATTCGTGCGGTGTATCGCTTCAACGGAAACTGAGCGGCGAAAGCACAGCGAATACAAAGGTAAGAGCCGTGTGGAGATCGCTTTCAAGATACGGTGCGCGCCACAGCCCGAAGCCGGGCAAAGCATAAGTACGCAGTTGCTGGCAGACTAGAAGCCGCGCCCCTCCCTCCGCGCTGCCTTCCCGCTTTCCTCATTTCGCGTGGGAGATTGAGTCGCCAGTTCCCCTTGCGCCCGGTCGCAAGATACGCATTTGGTGCCGCAGCTACACGTCACCTCCCCTCCCTCCCTCCCCTTCCCCCACGGCCTTTCGCACGACGGAAGACGTCACGTTTGCTCTCCGCCGTGCGTTCGCTCCAGGAAAGCGCGCGTCCCTCACGCGCTTTCACTCGCACATGCAGCATACGGCGAGCGGCGACGATTTTATCGCCCTTGGACTTTATACGGAACCTCACGGCGACGACGACGCCGACAGCAGAAATCCGCTTGGAGTGTCCATATAATTGATATCGCAATAAATGTAACTGTTGTGTAGCGAACGGTTATGTAGAGATTATACGCTCCAGTGTTTATACTTATAAGTGAAGCAGAATGTTTCTAATAACAAGATATAAGATTGAAAGCAAACTAAAACCCAGTGGCACATACTCACCCGTCCCTGTGGCACCTAATTTTAGACTGCACTGTCACCGGTATCCGACAGAGAGGGAAGGAGAAGTTTAGTGATACGAAATGCAGAGAGGTCGGCCTGAGGTATATTCCTCGAGACAGCTATTCGGCTTTGGGGAAAGGGGAGGAGGGAAAGAGACAAAAAAAGAGGCAAAACGGCAAGATACCCAGCCCGCCGGTTTGCGAAAAAAGAGGCTGCAATCGCAGACGAATGCTTCACATTAAATATAAAAGAAATGATTAATTCATACTGACGTAATATAACTCAAGAGAAGACGAATTGAAAACTCAGGAAAGCTTGCAGAAGTCGGTCGTCAGTCTAAGAATAGGTGAAGACACCGGGGGCAATATTCGCAAGGGTTTTCGTTCGTTTGCAAGTGCTCTTTTACAATCGGCCGGTAGCCTTCGCTAATGATACGCCCAGCATCAGGATTGGCTGGAGTTTTCTCTTACGAACAATTACAGTGCAAGAGCTTTTTTTTTTTTTTTTTTTTTTGCGAATGCAGGCCTTGGGCCCTGCCATGGTGGCGGTTCCGCAGCTGGCAGCGGCGAGGTCACGCAAACATCGTATGGGCCGCCCAAAAATTATATGACGTGAAGGCAGGTTGATAGAGGAAGTCTATGGTTGCTGTTATGCCCCTCTATAAAACGTATTCCTACCCGTTAGTGTCGGCACGCGTCATGAGCCTATAGAAAAATTGATGATAAAGCAGAAAGAATCACTGCAGCTTTGTCATCGGAGGCAGATGCTTATCCCGGGGGCACATAACAAACGAGAAATTTATGAGTTGCTGCCACAACCCGAGTTTATGACCGCGAACTTTGTTATAACAGGCTTTATCGTTTCGTGGCATGGTCATGGAAGGAGTAAAATTATTGTCGGGTCTTTTCGATAATGTGAGTGTCGGTCGAGAACGGCAGGAGCAAGTAGGGAGTGAACCCTACGCTTTCTTCCTCGGCACGCCGCCTACACTTCTCAACGACTAATGGTGCTAGCACACAACCACATCTTTTTGCCAGCACCTTGGTGGAAGCTCCACCGTGAGAAGTTCACGCATTCGAGAGCTCATTAGCGTTTGTAGGGCCGATAGGCTTGGCACACTGAACAAACCAGAGATAGCTTTGTCATCGAATTCGATAACTCTAAACAAGTTAGCCACACGCTTTCTCGTTTGTGTATATTTTAGGCTCATTGAAAAAGAAATATTGTCGTCCACGCGACAGTGACACGAAGCTGCAAAGGAAACGCACGGGGCTTTCTCAGAAAGGGAGCTTCGCATTTGAAAAATAAAATTTCTTTTGGTTCGGGGTTCGAACCCGGGACTAATGCCTTCCCCGGGCGGTCGCTCTACTATCTGAGCTAACTACGAGGCATGCAAGTAGCAAAGCGAGGCCGAATCAAATTTTTCTTTCATGAAACTTCCTCCACCTTGAGGATAGCCGCAGAACTCATTTGGTATATTTATTTATTTATTTATTTATTTATTTATTTATTTATTTATTTATTTATTTATTTATTTATTTATTTATTTATTTATTTATTTACGCAACTATTTCGCACTGAAATGTTTCAACAAGCAAAGCATGTCGCTGGCTTGTCCACAACTTGTATTATTGATCGATAGTGGGTGATAGGTGAATTGAATCATTTCAGCTATTTAGCAGTTCGGTACTGAACGCGGTGCAGTCACCTGCAGTGAATAAAAAACAGCACAAAAATGAGCTCCGAAGAGTTCCTGTTAATAGAGAGCTGTAGCTTTGCGTGATACGTTACCACGGTACGTTATATGGTAAGCTCAGTGCGCATGCGCGCCTTATACGGCTGACTACTTACTGTACAGGTTGCACCACCCGCTATGAACTTGCTGCTTGCCCTTGCTGCTTTGCTGTTCGTCATGACGGCAACAAATAAATGGTAACACCAGTCATCGCTTAGTCCCATCTCACACTGAGGACAAAGTATTAGCAATGTTATTATTAGTATCGGCTGTTTGTTTTGACACTGCTATAGGCCTAGACCAATGGCATCGAGCGGGGAAAGTGTTTTAATTGCCACCTAGCAGATGGCGCCACAGCATTAGCGTCCGTGATGCGTTGGCGAGTGGTCCGCTCTAAAAACACATTTCATCACAGTGTCATTAATTTTATTCTACGCTCTATAGCACGGAACACGATGACGATATTAAAACGTCTGCGCCGCACGTCTGTTAAAACGGCGCGTCTGTGCCGCGGCTGCGCAGAGACGCGGCGTTTGTGTAGCGGGCCTTAACTATTAAGCATCGCGCAGTGCTAAACCCTCTCTAATATCTTCCATCCATTTCTTCGTTCATAGGCATACCGCAACAACGTATCGATAAAACAAAGTGAGCTATTTCTTTCTCTTTGCATGCTCGTACTACAAAGTAAACAAAGCCGGTTGGCATCTTCTACGTATAGGCACCGTTTTCTTTTCTTCGTATAGTGGCGCACGGGTGATTCCGTAAAAGACAAGCAGGGAACAGCGCCAGCTGCCAGCAGCTGGCTCGCCACATAGGAGAGAACGTCGTTTTTCAGCTGTTCATTCGATAAGCTTCGAGGCAGTCTATCACTTTACTCCGGGGATATAAGAACGCAGTTCTTTAGGCACGTTGCGATGCGTGCGCGGCCTCATTATTGATGAACGCTCCCGGCGCACCCCGTTTTTCACGCCACGTTAAACTGCGCGGGAGTAGGGGAACGAGTGAGACCCATCGCTTCCTTCGCTTGTCGTCCTCATATTACTCTGCGCGGCAGTAATTTTTTCCCTTATTAAAGTGCGCCGAATGGAGCGGGCCCATACCTTCGGATGCGGGGATAGGCCGACTGTTATTGTTTCCCCGCAACTTAAGATATTGGAGTTGGTGATCACAACAGTGAATGCGTATTGCGCCACGTTTTATAGATACGAATGAGGGAACGACAGAGTTATCAGAATGATTAGTCGTCCGACGGGGAGGCTGTGGAAACGTAATTTCATACTAAAAACTCACAACTGACAAAGACGAGGAAGCCGATTGGCTCGAGTTTATCTTTAATAAGCACATGCACGCAGTGCCAGTAGAGGCGCTCGATAAAACCAGGAACGGAGCATATCCCGTTGCCTGCCACCAATGGCAGCTTTCAGTTTGCTGTTGATCTCATCGATCTGCATTTTGTTTAACGCTAGGCATCTAAACTTAAACCTCAATACGCTTGACTGATCTTCGATCAACTGTCTTGGCTTAATGCACGTGCGCATAGGGTTTTAGGGTATGCGCCAAAAGCATGTTCAAATCGAGTGCGGTGAATCCTGACCACAAAGTGCGAAATCGTCGTTGTTGCCAATCTATGTAGCAACGCCTTGGTGCAAGGCATTTCACACTGCGCCCCGCTACCCTTTACGCACGGCCAATTTACGACGGTGCACGCATGGCTGCTCTATTTGAGAGTAGCTGCATTAAAAACTGAGTACGCAAACATTTTCTACCTGCGTCATCTACGCGCTCAGTTAATTGTTACTACTCCCACCAGTTCCAGAGCAAACGCTAAAGGTTGCTGTTGAGTTCCAAGAAAGTATGTGTGTCAACCGCATTATAAGACAACTCTAGCCCGCAACCACGTAATGTAATGATTGCCGCTTATTACAACAAAACAGAGAAAGAAAGCAGGAATTATAGAAGAAAAGGAAAAAAAAAAAACTAGAACGGTCAATCAATATTTCATCTCTCAGCTGCCACTACCGAGGTATACGGCAACGTTTCGAAAGAAACCGAACGCGGATAAAGAGCAAGTCATTATTTTCCTCGCATGCGTTTTTTTCCTCTCCCCTCCATTATAATATTTTTTTTTCTGCCGCAGCTCCCAGGAGAGCGGTAAGCAGAGAGATTATTGCCTTGTCAAAAATAGCGCCGGCTAAGCTGTTTCTCTCGGTATAGTCTGGGAGCAGCACTTTGTAACCTCCGGCGAGCCCGTGTCGGTTGAGTTGCGGCGTTGATATGGCGCGGGCGCGGGGCGGTCAGCCTGGCCGGGGCAGCCGCTGGACGGAACCTCCACGACGAGGACGACGCGCTCGCTAATAAATTGAGCCGAGGTTAGCGGTTAGCCCCGTTTTTTACGGCCCGACGAAACGAAGCCGCTGTGGCAGCCACGTCGCAGCGCGCGGTGGCGGCGGCAGGGGGCAACGTGAACCGAGCTGGACCAAGTGATGAGACAAAAAAATAAGAGAGAAGGAGAGAGAGAGAGAAAAAGAAAGAGCGAAGAGGAAATAAAAGACAAAAGAAAAAAAAATGAAGTGCGAGGCGGCGAAAGTGAAAGAAAAAGGAAACGGAGGTGACAGTGAGAAGCGGCGCCCGAGGCAGACCGCCAGGCACTATCCACTCATACATCACCCGCCCAGAAGTGGGGAAATGTTCCGCGTTTTTGGCCGCGATCCCCGGAGAACTGCCGTAGGGAAAGAGAAAGACAGGAAGGCGATATACACGAAAAGGAAAATAAAACAAGCTTCGTTTGCAAAACGAACGTGCGACACGGCGAAAAGAAAGGGCGATGTTATGAGAATGTAACACGAAACTGAACTATATGAAGCGAGAGCGAGAGAAATGAAAACAACGGCGATGGGAAAATGAGGAGGAGGGATATGGTGAGGGTGAGAGATGCGACAGCTTCCCGCTCAGAGAACCAGGCCCGAAGCGCACGCACTTATACGCGCGCCTATTGAAAGAAGGGGGGGGGGGGGGGGGGGGCGTGCGCTTGCGGCCGCGGCCCGTGGCAAGCCCCCGTTAATCTCGGCGGCGGCAGATTTATTGACAGGCGCTGGTTGCGACGCGCTCGAGCGCTCCGCGGACGAGGAGGAAGGGAGCCAGGGTCGGTCGTCCTCTCCCGTCTTTCTTCGAGTGCCCTCATCGCGCCAGTTCCCCGTCGCACGTTCTCCGTATCGTGATGCAACGATAACAATGTCAATAAGAATATAAGCGTGCAAAATAATCTAATAGGTATCACCCGCGAGTCGCGGTTTGTTGCCTGCACACCTGTCAGTAGCACCCCTGGGATTGTTATCTCTGAGATTGTATTGCTATTCAAAAGTGGTAATGTTTTGCGGGATACAGAAGACGCGGTGAAGAAACTGTTAGTCGGGAATGAGTACCCGACGTTATTACGGACGAGATATAAGGATCCATAAACCAATCAATAATTTGGGGGTCTGCGAGACGATGAGACAACCCCCTAAAAAGTGTACCTAGGCTCAACATTCTCCAGCCTAGCTGCTCTTTCAGAACTTAATGCACAAGACAACTTGCAAAGTCCAGTGACGAGGCTAAAGTACTTTAGGTCAATGAATGACGAAATGAAGGCCGAGTATTTTCTTCATGGTACGAAAATGTGGACATATGGACTTAGCCAGACGTGCGAAGACATCTTCAATCACCATTCGTTGCTTCTCTATGTTCAGTATACCAGCATGCTTTTCCCGATTCTAACGTTTTTAGCCCCTTATGTCTACGCGAAAGAAAGGCAAACTGTCACACACTCCTGAGAGAGTAACTCCTTGTTATACCCTGTAGGCACGGAAACCGGCTTTACATATACTTGCTCCGTCCATTAATACCCGCTCATGAATCCGTGCTTGTTACAACGTCTGAGAGGCGTTGAACAGACACACGCCTGCGGATACGAGTCTGCGAAGGTCATTGCTAATGATCAGCGGCAGCTACATATAGCTGCTCTCTATCATAACGTTCCTGCTACTTTAACCAGGTGTAACGTCAGAAAAATGAACGAACAAACAGACGGAGAAACAGAGAAAACGATGGCCAAATAAAAGAACAAAGGTGGCCACCTGCGCCCGCACAAGTAGGCGGATGTGTCACTGACAAGGAACAATAATTAGACCACCGTCGACGACGGCGAGGCAGGAAAAAAAAATAAAGAAAAGGGAAGACGGAGATTCCTTGCATGCTCCTGGAATCGAAGCCGTACTAGTTCATTTAGACAAGACCCGCTCTAGAAACGGCGAAGCACTGCCGCGTTTCGATCGGGGTCGAGGCAAGAAGGGGGTTTGGGCCTCAGCCGAAAGAACCCAGAGTCAAGCACCGGTCGCCCTCGGGGCTCGATAACAGCCGCTGCGGAGGGACTTCCCCACCAACTTCTTCCTGTATTGATGTTTCACTCCCGTTAATTGGGGGGGCCGAGCTGCCGCTCGTGTAATCCGCCCGCTCCCCAGAGGTGGACTCGCGAGGAACACGATATAGTATAAATATACTATACTGTATACAGCCACGCAAGAAACTACACCGCGCGCAGCGGCAGTGCTGTACGGGGCTGAATACTTATAGCTGATTCTCCTCCCTTTTTACTTCATCCTTTTGCCTCCCCCGGGGGCCTCCCGAGCCGGAATCCCGCAACCGAGACGATGGGGTTACGTTGTACTCTATAGTTAGCATAATGCTCGGGCTCCATCGCGAGGAGGTTCCTAGAGATTAGAATAAAGACGGAACGCAATAAGCTAAAAGATAGTCGACTCCTTCTCATGCCTTCTCTTTCTTTACAGCGCTTTGCTGTCTTCCTTTGTTTTCTTTTAACCTATATATTATTATTTTTGTTGTCGCCCAGCCCGAATACTACACGCCACGCCCTTTGCCTGACGTATATCGGCTATCACATAGGAAGAAGTCAGAATTCCTCGTGCTCTCGGAAGCGCGGCGCCGAATGCATGTGATTTAGCTGCTACCCTGCCGGCACCTTCTCTGGCCTTCTCCAAGCCATGACTATTTCTTGCGGTGCATGCGGCATGCGGGGCATGCGGATGCATACACCATCCAACGCGATACTCCCATTTGCTTTCGAGTCGAAAGTATTGACAGTACATTCTGTAGATACACACGCTCGGCCCTCCTGGAAGCAGTGCGGTCAGTGTCCAATTCATATAGTGGCTGCTCTTATAGCTTCCACGATGGAAAGAGGGATGACGTGGTACGGGTGAGAGGCAAGAGCGGGATGAACTAAGAGAATGACAATGTTCCTCCAACGTATAGCCATCATCTATACATTCCCCGTGTCGTGCGCTTTCAAATGCACGTTTTCTCTGGCTGACTATCTATCATTTCTCGAAGAAATTCATCCGGCGGTTCTCGTTTGTGGTGGCTTGCGATTCCTCTAATAAGTGCGCCCATGAACTTCTGCCCTTCTATACCCGCCCTTTTTCTCTCTCTCTCTCTCTCTTTAGGGGAAAGCGTTAATTTAGCTGGTTTCCTTGCTTACCTTCCACTTCGTGGCATTCCTTCACCGTTATCTTTGTCCCGCGGGACCGACGAGCTCTCTTTAAGAACTAAACCCCAGATAGGAAGTCCCCAGGCACGCACGTGCATATTAAAGAACTTGAGCCATTGTGTTGTTCTCCGCAAGAACAGGTCGCCTGGAAGAGATTATTCAAAGTTCTTTCTTTCCTCTTAAAGTAGCATTAATTATGCTCACAGAACGGCAAACCTAGCTCAAGCAAGCCAAAGTAATATGGCTTGGATTGCGGTCTCCCATGCGGCTTATACGTATACTTCGCCGGGCACGATTAGACTTCTCGTCAATGCCCGTATATTGCAATGCTTATTTAGGATACCGCATACATTATTCCTGGTGCATTGTTTTATTCATTACTCTTTGTCATGACAGGACTATGTCGCGAAAGGACTATGTCGAGAAAGGACTTTATCGCGAAAGAATTAACTATAGCCGGCAGTGACGTTAGGTCAAGCAAGGTGTGCGCCCTGTTAGCGTTGACGCCCCACGGACACTCTTGCTCGCGCCACAGCGCCCACGTGCTCGAAGCCAAGTCAGATAAAACGTCGCGTCGTGTAGCCGCTGCCGGGAGCCAGTTTATAGGCAACTGTATTACTCTGTGTCGTGTGACCCTGAGTGCCGAAGAACTTATGGTGAGATAGCGAATATGAAACATAAAGCTCATAATTTATGCGAAACCGATAAAATATTGGCCGATGTAACGTATTATGTAAGGATTCCTTTCGCTGGACTCCGGCTAACTCAATTTTCCGGTGAATTAGATCCCCACCGAAGGTCCCGGCCGGGGTCTATTGGCTGAAACTATCGGTTTTCCGATGCTTTTCTTATCATCCACCGTTAACGACCAGCCGATCTCACTGATAACGTGGGCGGAGTGCTACCCGGACCGCTGATAAAACCCGAAAGCAAATGGTTTGTGCGAAATACTAGAAATGGGCATTCCCACACTAATCTTGACTACACAAGATGGCCGACCTGTCGCTCACTGCACAACCTAGCCGAGGATTGCCTCGCGAACAGCGAGGATGTAATACGGATGACCTGACGGCTACGACAGCGGCACCAGCTTCTGTGCTATTACTTTATTTCCACTTTTAAGGAGGCCGTCTGCCCTCATTTGTGGGTCTATGGGCAGAATGAGATGTGTGGGGAAGCACACTTGCAGAATTTCGCACATCCCCTATTGCACTAGAATAGAAATGCTACATTATCCCGGTCCTGGAGTAGCATTCAAAGAAGTCATCTTTTCACGGCACTGGAAAGAACTATTCCGCCAACGTTCTCCTGTTCTTAAGGAAAGCAAAGCTTAAAACCACTTGCAAGAGTTCCTTGCCAAGTAACACAAGGTAGGCGATTTCACCATCTTACGTGTTCCCATCGCGGTCAATTCTCAGGGGCATTCAAGAAGCGTGGCTGCTGGGCCAGGCGCAAGAAGACTAAAAACGTAACACGTGCTATGCGGCGCGAGTGACAGCCAGCTTAACAGCTCCTGCCAATCAAGGCGGCTCGTTTCCTTTTCCAACTGCTTCATTGGCGCGACAACTCCCGCGCCGATTCATACGGAGCACGCGAGCGCGAGCTTTCCACGCGCTCCCCGAGGAATAGCGGCGGAAGTGGTGGAAAAGCGGGCGAAAAAAAAGAAAGGAAAGAAGCGGGAAAAAACGACGGCGGCGCGCAGTGGGGAATCGTCAACCCGCCTTCCCGCCGTCGCTCTGCCGTAATTATCCCGCCGGAGTGAGCACTAATGGCGCGTCGCATTCGGCACTTCCTCCTTTCGAGTCAGACCGAGCGAGGGACAAGACTTAAGGAGAAAAGGAGGACGGGGAGGAAGAGAAAGAAAAGGGGGGGGGAGGGAAAGTGCGAGAGCCGGCAAGAGGAAAAACAGTCGACGATTAGGCGAAGCGTGGAGCCGCCCGAATATCGTTAAGCCGCCAAGGCGCGCTCGTGCGAGTAGCGCGGCGGCGAGTGAAACGCGCGCGGGCGTTCTCCCGAAACGGGAGGCTGTGGGGAGAATTGGCGGGAAAAGGCGAGCACGAGACAGAGGAAACGGTGCGGAGTCCGGGCGCGCCAAGTTTCCTACAGTCCCTCGTGTTCTTCGCAACAAGCACCCGTCCTCATCCCCTCTCGTTTGTTCCGCTGCTAACCGTAACCCGTTCTTCATTCCGCGAAACAAAAAAAGCGGTGGCGGCTGCGGCTGGTACGCAAGTAGCACGACGAGGCACGCGCGAAGCTCAGCGGGGCCGAGACAGCGTCTGGCTGAGATCCTATAGTTACCAAATCCTCGACTATGCGGCCGCTGAGAGTCGCGTCGTCCCTGGTCTCCTTGTCCCTTCTCGCAGTTATGGAAGCTATAGAACCGTTGCTTGGGTGTTTGCTTGCTTGACTCGAGAAAGGGCGCGCATTGCTTCGTACTTGAGCCAGAGGCGATTGCGTAAGAATGGTCCAAATGACATTATTCGAAGCGAAACTTGTAAGGGAATTGCCAGCCACAGATGAGCACGAGAAGTACATTGCAAATATTCCAAGGTATTCGAAACCGCCTCGCACCACGTTATGTTGGTTTCAACCTAAGCGAAGGTGTACAAGTGAGCAAACAGCCCGCTGCCAACGACAACAACCAAATCTTCGCAGGCCTTCCGCCTATTTGGAATCATGATCATCGTCACCATCTACGCGCTGCAGCACAAATGCCACACCCAGCGAACTCCATTTAGCACTGTTCCGCGTGAGCTCACTTCATCGCATGCCTGCAAATTGTCTATATCATCGCTTCAAACAACAGTCTTGCACCCTGCACTGACTCTCCCTTCCCTTGAGCACCCCCTCTACAGGTTTTCGTTTTCTTTTTTTTACACCATACAGATTTTTAAATAGAACGTGATGAGCGCAGCGGACATGGCGTTCTTGCAGACGAGTTACTAGGCGAGGCTGCTAATAACAATAGCTTCAGAAGAATAGTTACCCAAAATTAATTAATTAACTTTGTTATTAGTGCCTTGTGGGCAGTTGTATAAATGGTAAATTAGGAGGCAGTCACATTTTAATGCACACCCATCTTTTTTTTTTTAATCTTGAAAATCACACTCAATCCCATACTGAAGTAAGACATGTTGTTGGGCTAGTGGTTCACAAAGCGCAAACACGGCACTTTGTGTGTGCGTCTGCGTTTCTGTACACGTTCCGTCTTCCTCGCGCAGTTTAAACATTTTGCGTAATTTCATATATTCATCATCGAATTCCAAAGGTCAATCGAGGCAATATCGAGACTGAGCGCGTCCCGCTGCGCGTCCTACGGCAACGCCCCTTAAAAAAGGTGACGTGAAGTTTAGATCATAGCATGTCACGGCAAATCCTGACCCGACACACAACCGCACATGCTTGCCAGGCAAAGCATGCCGTATCGGTAGCTGCCGCGACTGGCCTATACGTTCAAACTTTCTCGCGCTTGTCGTCACGGGGTGTTTCGGTCTGATATGATGCAGTACCGCCTTTTCTGCGCTCCCGTGGCGCTTGGTATCGATATTGCCTGGATTTACCGTTGAAATTAGATAATAAGTGTCTCGGATTGGGTGCGATTTTAAATATAAAAAATGAGGATGCAATAAAATGTCATCATCATCATCACCATCAGCCTATATTTATGTCCACCGCAGGATGAAGGCTTCTGCCCTGCGATCTCCGATTACCCTTGTCTTGCGCTAGCTGATTCCAACTTGCGCCTGCAAATTTCCTAACTTCATCACCCCACCTAGTTTTTTGCCGTCGTTAATTGCGCTTCCCTTCTCTTGGCACCCATTGTGTAACTCTAATGGTCCACCGGTTATCTACCCTACGTATTACATGGAGTGCCTAGCTCCATTTCTTTCTCTTGATGTCAGCTAGAATATCGGCTATCCCCGTTTGCTCTCTGATCCATACCGCTCTCTACCTGTCTCTTAACGTTAGGCCTAACATATTTCGCTCCATTTTTCGCATTAAAATGTGACTTCCTAAAGCTGACCTTAAGGCAATATTGAAAACGTTAATAAATTTTTGTTAATCAGTCTTCCGAAACTCACTTTATTACCGGCAATGTATGTCCGCCTCGCCTATAGGAACTCGTCTGGAAAAACGTTACGTTGGTTTCGCTCATAGAATTTTGATAAAAAGTATGCATTGTCTTAAAAAAAAATTAAGCACCCTAAACAAAGCCTTCCATCAAATGAGTGGACCTAGTTCCAAGCAAATTTTTGTCTTCCAAAAAGGCCACATAGCTAGCAATTAAAACGGTAGGGAGGGGAAAGAGGGAAGAGAACCCCCCCCCCCCCCAAAAAAAAAAAAAATGCGTGCAGTGTTATACCTGGTGTTGCTGCACTGCATACGTGTCAAACCTCCAAAGAAGGCAGCAGTTTATTAAAGCCTTCAGAGGCTTTAATAAACGAACAAGTGTTCGCACGTAAAAATTGTTCGGCTTAACAGCGCTTCTGCTTCGCAGTAAATATATCTGCTAATGGCAGCATATTCGCTGCCCAGGTGCCACATTTTGTTAGGAATCTCTTTCTCCGATTTTTTTTATAGAACGAATCCCAGAGACTGAGTGAACCCATTTATAGTGGAGGTGCGGCATCGCCCGAGCCAACGACAAAAGCCGTGAGGATATGAAAAATCAACAGACTCGTCAGAAAATATGGCGCCGCGTTGGTTAGTGCCAGTTCTTACGAATCACAGTCACGTGGGAACGGCATTTTTGCACCCGGCCCACGTTCTGTGTGTCATTAGGTGTACTACTGTGTTAAAAGAAAGCCGTGATTTGCGCACTGGGAAGCGAGGCGTGAACGAATGATCGGCAGCAATAACGCAAACGGCCATTAAGCGCTGACCAGAACAGATTATACGCAAACGCATCGAAATTGTTTAAGAACTTGACGCAGAACGAACAGGAACGTAAAGATACAGGCAATTGATGGACGCAAACGAGGAGAGAAGGAAAAAAAAAGAGAGAATGAAGACACGGCCGCCGGCGGTCGTTGTCTCGTGGTGCCGTACCGCGATGTTCTCGGCCCCTCTTCGAGCCGTTTTAATCAATACCTGAGGCTTTCCGCTAACAGGAAGCTGCAGCTCCTCGAGTGCTCTTCTTTATTTTATTTTTTCCCACCGAATCTCTCCCCCTCTATTTGTAAGAGGCGCTGTCTCTCCCGTAGCGGTACTCCATGGAGCGCGCACACGTCGGCCGGTCGGCGGTCCCCTCTCAAAGGCACGCGCTCATTCGTTACTTCCTTATATTTTTTTGTTTTTCCTCCTCCCTCCCCCATTGCTACAGGCGCCTCGGCAGCCTCGCAGCAATGCCTTTAACACTCATTCCCGTGCAACTTTGAACGCAAATCCGGCGCCCGCATGCATAATTAAAAGACAGCCGGCATCTCCGCAGAAGCGGCCTCTCTCGTTCTCCTCCGCCCTCGTCCTCTCGGTCCCATCCTCCGCTGGTCCAGGTTACCGCGTCCCGTTGTTACCGACATTGGTGCTGCTGGTGCTACCCACATCGACGCTTACGCAGCTTGCGCACGGTTGCGCGTCTGTCTTCGATGTTCTTCATTTCTTGCTTTGAAGGCGGAACCCGCAGGTGCGAGCCCTTGATGCCGTTTGCCGGCCGCCGTCGCAATTACGTTTCTTTTTAATTGCGAGAGAGTGGCCCCGCACCGATGCCGTCGCCAGCATCTGCCCCTGCCTATTGCGGGATTTCGAACGAACTGGCGGTCATGTTTCTGCGTTCCCGTTTTCGGAAGCAGTCCAACTCCTCATCCCCCCCCCCCCCCCCCCCCCCCCCCCTTCTTTTTACTCAATGCTTCGCGTTGTACCTCGGATTGGGGAGGAAGAGGAACGTTGTGCTCAACGCTCGCATCGTAGCGAGAGCTCGCAAGTGCCCCTTTCTCGTATACCTCTCGCTAACAATGTCCCCCTCTGTTCAGACCCACAAACGAAACGGGGCTCGTCGCTGCTAACGGAACGCGGGGCGAGCTGACACGTAGGCCGTACGGGAAAGGGGTGGCCCAGGAAAAGCGGAGACAGGCGGCGGCGCACGGCAGTAGCACGCGGAGTAGTGGTAGGCCGCACTGCCGCGCGCCACTGCCGCGAGGGAAAGCCATTTGTTTGGATTGCCGCGTCGGTGCCCATTTGCATCTCCGTTCGCGCGCCGACCGCCGCGTAGCGCCAGGCACTACACAGCGCAGACCGCTGTTGCACGACGTGTCGCGTTGCTGTAGTAGTATAGCACGCGCAGCCTTTGCGTCGGGTTTCGAGCCTCGGCGGGGGGCAGCGACTAACAGGGACGCGAAACAGCCGACGAGCACGATAATTCTCGCCCGCGCGGCTTAACCGTTTTGTATCAATCTACTTCCTTTTTTTTTCTGTTCCCCGAGTTCAGCCTGCTTTTGTCCGTGTTCGGCTGTGGGGCAGCGTAGTAGACATACGCTCTCGCCATTGTCCTGGCCCTCTCAAAACGAGAAATGCGGGTATACTTTCGATGCCTGTTTCGGTGCAGGCCACAACACGAACTCGGTGAAAGAGAAGGTCGTGCACAAAACACATAGTGTGTATGAATGTAGGAAAGGTCGGCTTCACCCAAACGGGGAGAAATGAATGAATATATAGGCTGCCTCTCTAGAACGTGGTGTTGGATATAAGGCTGGAAGAGAAAAGGTCGTAAGGGGAGCTAGAACAAATGCGTTGCCCCGAGGAATCGCGAACCTGGCTCTTCCCGATAAGTGAGGCCGGAGCAAAACGCACATCGAGGAAATGAATGTGTACTTCCCGAATAGCGGGGCGCGTGACAGTGGTTTAAATGAAGCGCTTAGGGCATGATCACGTGTCGCTCAGTTCGCGGTTTCCGAGCTCCCCGACAGCCGTTGGGCGATACCGGCTTGCCTACTTGTTGTAATAGTGCCCTCCCACTCGTAGTATGACTCAGGAGTCGTCGACCTGACATCTTTGTTTCTTCTCGGAGGAAATTGCTTTATCGGTTCAAGTTTTTGATGAACTGCGGTTCGTGATGGAGTCCTCGTAGCAAGTACGGCAAACCATGTGCGTATGCTTACCTGCGTATGCATAGGATGACACCAGTTTCGAGATATTATTTGCCAAAGTGTGGGACAAAATACATGGGCGTTCCAGTTACTTTTGCGCTTCAATGTATAAAACAGCATTTTGGTAAAAAAAAAAGTTGTCGCAGTTTCACCCGAAAGGCGAAGCATCAATTGCGATAGCAACTTAGTAGAGAGCTATACGGAGTAAGGATGGTAGTTTTATCCGCTGTACAAACTTGGTCATGCAGCAGCACCGGCAACACACAGCACTGTTGTCGACGCCGTCGGCGTTTTGCCCGCGTTCGCACAAAATGCGTGCGGCGTTGGTGACTGTTGCCGGAGCCTCTGATATAAATAGGCACTTGGTGCCGCAGCTAAACGTCGCCTCCCTTCCCTGCCCCCCCCCCCCCCCCCCCCACGGCCTTTCGTGCGTCAGAAGAAGGCGCGTTTGCTCTACATATATGGTGATTGTAAAGGAGGAAAGAGACGCCTACTTCTGCAGCCCTTAAGCGAGCACGGCACAGAACGCGCGTTTGTTCTCCGCCGTGCGTTCACTCCCCGTGAAAGCGCGCGTCCCTCGCGCCCTTTCACTCGCACATACAGCGTTCGGCGGCGCGCGGCGACGATTTCATCTCCATTGACGTCATACGGAACCTCACGGCGACGGCGACGCCGACGGCAGAAATCTGCTTTGGAGTGTCCATATAATTGCTATCGCAATAAAAGTAAGTGAAACAACAGTGCATTTTTTACGGCGAGTTTGATGGCGCATATCTCCAAACTGGCGTCATTCTGGAAATTCATGCCGAGTGGATACGCCTGACAAGCTCACCGGCTACAATTCGTAAATTGCGATATGTGTCGTAAAGTTATTACCTAAGAGGTTAATTAGTTAAATTTTATTAAGTAGTTGAACATGTGTTTAGATTTCTCGCGCTCCTAATGTCCGCCTCTTCGAATAACCCAGCTCAACGATAAGAATTATGCTACCTGCCACAGGCGATTTTTAAAAATTTCGTAAAGCTTAATTTTGAACACCCTGTATATGCGAGGAAATGAATAAATAAAGAAAGAGAAGCATAGGAAAGAGAACAACGCGAGACACGCTTCCTGCACCGGACAGCATGGGACATCTCTCACCAGGATGACGTGGACGACCTGGAGCCGGGCTGCGACGGCTCGCTCTGGGACAGGCTGCTGACTCGCTTGGGCGACTGCGTAGCCACGTGCACGGGCTCGGCGCTCTCGTGGCTCTTGGCGGCCATGCGCTGGCGGCACAGGTCCTGCATCGTACAGCAATACGTCCATATAAGCACTCAAAGCAAAGACTTTGCCGTCAGATTCAAAAGCAAAAGAAATGAGTACTATCGAATGTTACGTGTTTTGTTTAGACGGGGCACATATTGCGAACGTGTCTGTGTTTGTTTCACTTATGCTATACAAATGTCCTCCTCGTGTAGCAATTGCAGTAGTGACCTAACCTAACCTAACCGAATAAAACCTAACCTAACGATTCCTTGAGATGCCGAACGCCTTACGCCTCATTTGTGCGTGGGTGACAGTGGGTGCGGAATGCTACGCCCCAGACATTCGGAAGAGGCACCATTTGCAATAAAATTAAATAAGCTCGTCGCAAGTAATAGACGAGTGGCCCCGGGTGTCATAGCTTGAGAGGTCATCACTATCATCTTAAGTTGCAATTTCGTTTTTGTGAAACCGTGTTTTCGTAGATGTCTATCTCAAAAACAACAGTTCAGAAATTTTGCGAGGTTTGGGCCAGTGACCTGTTTATGTGAGAAAGTAAAAAAAAAAAAAAAAAAGCGGTGAGAAAGCGTCGCATCTGTCTGAGCTACATGAACCGAAAATCTCGTTAATAGGTTCTTCTTTCAGCTCTCGAGCAGGACAAGTTTATTGCATAAATAAAAGGACAAGCATCTTGAAACATCCGTGGAACGAATATTTGAATAGAGTTCGCGTTTTACAGCTGCCCCCCCCCCCCCCCCCCCCCGCCAACCGTCCTCCCCCTTCTTTAACCATGTTATTGTGTTACAGCCTTCAATCGTTATATTCGTGTATTCCAAGCACTCCTGAACAATTTTTGCAAGCCTATACAAAACAACCATTGCAGAAAAGATGGACGATTTTAGCTGCCTTCACGCTGAGTGCACGCGTCAAGAATTCTGTGTACCCGGAAAAGATGTCGGGAGAGAGCAGCGTAAAACGCCGTTGGGTGGCCCTGTGCATGCGCAACTATATAACGCCGAAATTATGCTCTATTCAAACAGCATAAGCAACGCTCACTAAACGCAAGATTCAAATCAGGGATACCGAAGAGTATAAGCTACTATAGAATCTGCGTTCATCTATAGCGTAGCCGCGCACGACGATGCGAGAGTTTTTGGAGTAAACGAGTTAGTAAGGAGGCGGAAAACGCCCATGATGAAGAGTGATCTGTGCGGATCAGCCCGCTTCGCTTTTCGTACGGAACGCGTGGGAAAACGAACATTAGCATAGACGGCTCGCGTTTAGCGGAGAACAAAGTCAAAAAACAAATCAGAAAGTGAAGCGCGGACGCTTTTTTTTTCTTCCCTCGTTATTTTCTTTTCATCGCGCGACACGCTATTATGCACTCGGCAGAGGCAGCCTCTTTTGGCGATCAATCGATTTTCGTGGCAAGGAATTCGGAAAGTTTTTCGTCGGTCCCCCCGCTCTCCGTTCTAGAACCACGATACAATAATAATAAAGATAAGAGGCGTTAAGACACCCTTGAGTACTCCAGTGACAATATTATACCAGTATCAAGGAGCTTGCAGTTTCATAATACGAGTAATTACGTGCGTAACTGCAGCAGAGTAAAATTGAAGCGATGCATGCTCGTTTGGTCGGAGAAAGTGGAGTGTGTTTAAAACTTGATGTAATGCACCACGTTTCAAGTATCCGGCTCATGTTAATTATAGTTGAGAATGAAATCGTCACTGATTTCTTGCACCCTTAATTCTTTTCAAACAGCCGGTGTGCGAGCTGAAACAACATGCGGCCGCTTTTTTTGCTTCCTCAAACATGATTGTCCAGAGTGTTCTTATAGCAGAGCATGAAACGAATGGCGATGTAACATTACGGTTCTATCACTACATTCAACGATTGCAGCGCGCAAGTTTATGTCCCGGGCTACTTCATACAGCTACTTCTATTGGTCCATCCACACAGATATACTAGAAAGGTCGTCGAGATGGTTATCGTGCAGCCTATGCATTTAAAAGTAAGGATGCATGTGGATAAAACGATGTTCTAAGTTTTCAGCTATACGCACCAATGCGTCGCATGCCTTGAGTATACACTTCATAAACTATTTGGTTCTCGCTATCTTCTCCTTAGAGTCGGCGGAACTCGCGAATGTTATGTTATATATACTGTAAGCTGCCGCTCCATCGGCGAAAAGAACGAGTGAAAGACATAGTATGAAATATCAGTTGTCCACGTTGTAATAAATGGGACGGAAATGCGTTAGAATTACGTCCCACCTCTTCGGTGTCACGGATTCAAGATCTGAGCCGCGCTCACCACATTGTAAAAGTGTTGTTCAAGCGCTCACTAGACACACGTCCTGCCTCTTCGAGTAGCGAAGTGCAACTAAAGGTGGTGTATATATATATACAGCTTCCCACACTTCACATGCACTTTTTTTTACAACTCTGACACTCGTAAGGCTCACTATTCACAAGCGATTTTCCTATCCAGTACCGCGACGCTCGTTCTTAATTCCTGGAGTTTCTCACACATTCCCAGTGCACCCACAATGATCCCGATCAGTCAAGAGAACACAGCGCGCACAAGTGTATTGCTTGCCTTGAAACTCGACGCGGAGAGGCTTCGGAGCAAATTCTGAAAGCATCGAGAAAGAAAGAACGACAGCACTAAATGAAGTTTCGCAGGTCGGCGACTTTGACAGAGTCACGGCGTAGTGTGGACCGCACTTCTTCTCGCCACATTTGCCAAGAAAGAAAAAAAAAAAAGAAGGGGGGTCGAAAGAAAGAAAGAAAAAAAAAAAACATCGCGGGCCAAACGCGAACAATCACCACACAGAACACACAGGCTTTATATACACTAGCACTGGGACTTCGCTGGCGCCGCATGCCCTACAGACACAACAAAGGAAGACGAACAAAACAGTAGAGTTTCTGCTGACACACACACAGACGACATCGCGAGTCGGCCATGGCACGCGTCAGGTGGCGTCGCTTAAACGTTGAATCGGAGCCCTAGATGCGACGCGAACTTATCGGCTCCGTGCCGAACAACACGGACGACGGCACGAACCATTGCGGGATACCACAGACGCTGCGAAGCGGCCCAGACCAGCACGGGCGACGTTTTGAGCAGTGGCGGACGCGCTTGCCGCCGCGTCGGATATGAGTGAACGGAAACGGAAGAGAAGCGTGAGGAGGGCGTGACGACGACCACAAAGCGACACACTTTCGCCACGAAGCGCTGCACCGAAGCGCGGAAGAGAGGCAGCCGGGGTAGCTGGCTGTTGTGCGGACGCCGCCGACGTCGCCTTTTGATTGCCACCGCGCTGTACGTCGAGGAGTATCCGCTTCTATAGCAAAGCTGCCACCAACAGACCAAGCGACAGGGTACACGCCCCGCGCTGGCGTTGCTGGTAACGCTTCTGCTGGCGTCAGGGTTGCGTTGGCGGGAACTGCCCTTACTCTTCGTCACTCCTTTCTCTCTCTCTCTCTCTCTCGGGGTTGATTCGAGCCGCGCGCTTATCTCGCTGGCACACGTCGCGGTGTACGGGTCCCGCAGAGGGCGACGGCCTCAAGCCGCGTTCGTATAACTATACGTGACTGCGCAGCGCGTGCGACTTTTCTTTATTCATTTCTTTCCCTGAGAGTTGCTATACGTAGTTATTGATTCTCCTCAATCTGGCCGGTATGCGATCTAAGGGGCACAGGAAAAAGGCCGAGTGTCTTATTTTTGTTTCCGTAAATCTACAGGCGACCGCGAGGTTTTAGGTTGTGGGGAAAATGTGAAAAAAAGAAAGAAAAACTGATTTGGTCACATCTTCACCATTGAACTTAAAAGTAGTGGGTGCAAGTGAAATGGTCGTAAGGGTAAGTACAAGTTGAACTTTTCACTTCAAATAAGAATGCATTATCAGTGACAAAATTTGCCTTTTACGACAATCCCGTACTCCACGAATTCTTAGGTTTCGTCTCGGCTTTAGGCGTCTTCGAGAAAGACGAGCGGCGCTCGTTGTTTTAGGGAAACTATAGTCAGCTTTATGAGGTGCTTCGTTGGACGATGGAAATAAACAAACAAACAAATCAGCAGACCTCAGTGGTTCCTTCGGTAAGAGGGGGTGAATGGGACGGATATGTGTGTGTGTGTCTGTGTTGAGTGAGTGAATTAATGAGTGTTTGCTCGTGCGTGTGTGTGCGGGTCTCTGTGTGTGCGTGTGTGTCTTTGGATCGTGGCACTGTTATGTTATAACCCGCAGGAAGGAGTAATAGGCGTATATAAGTTGGCGGTATATGCAGCACATAGGAAGGAGATAGCACTACGAATTTCCTTCGGAGCTTAGTATAAACTTCCTATCACCTATGTCTGCTACCCCGTTTCTCAAGTATTGGATAGCAAATAACGCAGCTTCCTTGGATAAACTTCACGCCTTTCCTATGCTGTATACTCTCTCGAACGTTTACGAGCTGTTCTGCGTGTTCGCCTGCTTGTTTGACCATTTGATTGAGCTGTATTTCGTGGACAACATGAGCGGCCACAACAGCCACTTCATTCTTTCCTGTCTACTACCTAAACTAACCGTCCAGATTGTGCCTTCAATTCATTAGGTTTCGCAATTGTCATATCAAAGAAAAAAAGAAAAATAAATCAAAGAAAGACTGCGGGATACAGAGTCGGAAGCATTAGAATCCACACAGGCTTCTCTAACGTATTCTTTAGACAACAAGAGCGACTTTTGAAAAGTAATTTGACGCGGGCTCGCATAGACGTTCTTGAAGAATAACACTCGCCAATCGTGATTGCGATAACAGAAAACAACGATTGTTACAGCCTGTCCAAAGTATGTTTAGCTAAACATTTCATGAATTCAGTCATTGATCGTAGTTTGAAAAAAAAAAGCCTCATTCGTATACTCCCCTGTAGAAACACGCATAATCATTTACAAGGAAATAATCACGAATTCACTAACTACTTTTGGAATTCGCAGCAAGTATCAAAGCAACCTATCCTGTTCTACCTTTCCCACTCCATATTTTAATAAAAGTGTTTTTCACCTCCATAGCATACGCTTGTGATGGAATAAATGCAAACAGCCCACCACAAGCTCCGGCCAAAGCAGTTAAAAAATAAAGTAATGAAAGGAAAAAGACTGCGGGCTCAGAGGCTTAAGCCTATACCACACGGCACGTCCCGCCAGCAACCACCAGAGGAAGCCTCATAAACGCCCTCGTGCACGTAGGCGTTGCCTTCTTTGGGCACGGTGCATGACACATTCCCGCAAAAAGCCGCCGGAAGATGGTCGGAGAAAAAGAGTCGTTCCTTTTAGCGAGAGGAGAAGACGACGGAGTAAGAAGAAGAAGACGAAAGAAACTGGCAAAGCCAGCAGCCGACGAGTTAGTTTTCGCTAGCAAACGAATAGGGAAGCGCATGAAAATCAGGGAACAGGCTTTGGCACTCAAGAGGAATCCCCCTTCTCTCCATGGCTTTGCTCCTCCGCCACGCAGAAAAACCACGACGCCGCCACCACCAACCAACGGCTGGCTGGCTGGCTGCAGCCACGCGCTTGCAACCCGGCTCGGTTTCTTGGTACGCACAGCTCGAGGCACGCGCGCGCGCTCTTAGGCCTAATCCTCGAGGAGGGAGACAAGGAGGCAGTCACTGCGCGGGCGAGACGCGCGATTCGCGCAAATCCCGCGAAAGCGGCCAGGCATGCATAGCGAGCGCTTCTTCGCTCCGAGGCACGGCAACGCTGCTGCCGCCGCCGCTGACAGCGAAGCCGAGGCTTGAGGACGCGCGAGGAAACTGTACCGAGGCGCACGGGCGGCAATTCGAGCCCCGGGCGCAAATTGGAAAAAGCGCGCCGCCATCCTCCGTATAGCCACCGTACCTAGATACCTATGCCCTTTCCCGCTCATGCGGGCTCCATTTCGGCGCCGTTATAAGAAGCCACGAACTCTTGAGAGTCTGGATGTAGACACCACCGTTTCTGCTTTTGTTTCTTTTCTGTTTCGAAGCTGAATACAAAGTTCGGTTTCTTAAATTTGTAATGCCTGCTGTAAGGTTGCGCGTGGGCGCTGCTGCAATAGCACGCAAGCACGCATGCATGCACACACGTACAGAGAGAGAGAGAGAGATAGAAAAGAGAGAGAGAGAAAGAGAGAGAGAGAAAAGAGAGAGAGAGTGTCGTTAGAACGTTTGACGGCTGTAATAACCCATCTTCGTCGTTGTATGCTTATAACTACTTTATTATCATATTGCGTGTGGGCTGATCTTAATTAACTTTTTAACAGAAACAATGCGTGGCATGTGCGTACCAACTAGTTCATGACTCTAAAATCAAATGTGTTAGGTAACGTCGCACTTACGTTGAGGTAATAATAAAACTGAATATTGTGCGAAGTAGTTGTACTGATCGCCTCGGCTTGAGCTACTAGACTGACCGCGTGTTTTGTAGAGAGCACTACGACTTTGTAGGCCAGGAAGAGCAAAAGCGGGTGACAGATTGCGACACCACATTCGCAATACCGCACCGACGCGTGGTCTCACAGACTTCGGCAGTGTCTAGCCACAACGTCTGACAGCGCCTGGTTAACGTTAGGTAGCTACCGTAACTTCTCTATAAAGAGAAGTTACATTATAGTTTGTTTGAATATAAACGGGAGGTAACCTGGGCGCTCTTAAACGGCTTATTTCTACACAAAGATGTAAGAAGTGAACGTTAAAATAATGCGAAACCCGCGACGTCGATTCGGTGCTAGGGGCGTCGTGGAACGGGGGGGGGGGGGGGGGGGAGGGGGAGGAGAAAATAAGATGAAAATTAGGCATTTCAGCTAATAAGACATCAGTTTCTCCAAGTGAACAAATGCAGATATACGCGTAGTTGCCGAAGTTCAACATGCTGGATTTGCTTGATGTAATTTAGCGCGTGTCCAAGTCAATACAAAGATTTAGTACTGCGGCGTGATGATACGTACACAGCACGCCAGCGCTTTGCGAAACGTGGCAGTGCGTGTCACGACAGCGCTTTTAGTACAAGGAAACTCCTACGTACGCAAACATATACTGCGCCTTTGGTGTCGCGCTCCTTTTTTTTTTCTTTTTTTTACTCCTTTGTCTCGCGCTCTCCCGAACAAATGAGAACCACGAGAGCAGCACGTGAGGCTCCCCACGTATATACGTGCGCAAGAATTGGATGCGTGCGTATGCAGCTGCCACGCGTACGCATCACGTACCGTTCGTGTTGCGTTCTGCACATGCGCACTTTGTCGAACGTAGCGATCTTACGTACGCAGTACTAAAACTGTCTAATGACTTCGACACGCTCTCGTTCGACGCAGTGGCAACACCTGTCAAGCCACAACGTTCCCTTCTCGTAGTACTGAGTCAAAAAGCTAAGCCATTTTCTGTGCTGTCGATTTGTCAGCATCACGGCAGGACCGCAATAGCTGAAGGCACGTCGCTTTGTACCTTGTCGACACCGCGGTAACACTACGGACTCGCGTCATCGCTCACAGAAATCTGACCCCCCCCCCCAAAAAAAAAAAAAAAAAAACGCCAACAAGTAAAGAGTTCATGCGCAACTTAAGGAGACACTACCACAGACTCGGCAGCAGCCGATGATTGATGACCCACGCCTGGATGCCGAAGTATATACCGCGCGATTTTAAGCGAGGTGTTCGCGCCTCGTATTCTCAGGCTTTCGCCCCAGGTTCTGTCGCACGCTTCACGCGCCAAAGCCCCCCCCTCCGTATTCTCCCACGTCTCTTTCCAAGCAAAACCACTCGCCGCAATAGCGCTTGATATCCCAGCCGTGTCCGACATCTATATTAGCTCAAATCTTTTTTTCTTTGTAATTGTTGCTCTAAAGTTCTGAAAGATGGGGCCTCTTTACTTTGGGTTGGCTTCTGCGCAAAGCATGTAGCTATCTTTGACCACTGTATAGCTTTTATGTCTATCCGTAGACTTTTTTTTTCACGACGTCATTCGCATTATTTCATTTGATTCTTGTTACGACAGAGCAACGCTTCGTTGAGTTTGCTGCAGCGGCCAAGCTGGCACTTATCATACCATGTCCTCGTTGCTTATTGCTCTATCTCAAGCTACTGGGTCATGCTTTCTTCAGACGGATAATAATAATAATCATCATCGTCATCTTTCATGTCCGCTGCAGGACGAAGACCTTTCTCATTGATCTCCAATTACTCCTGTCGACATCTGACACCATCCTATGCCTGCAAATTTCCTTATTTGCTTACACCACCTAATTATCTTGCGTTTCCCTTTAATTGGCACCCATTCTGTAACTCTAATGGAGTACTGATTATCTGCCCTACACCCATTACATGGCCTGCCCAACTCCTGCTGTCCCTATTGATGTGAACTAGAATATCGGCTAGCCCCAGTGTGCTCTCTAATCCACACCTCTGGCTTGCCGTCTCTTAACGTTAGGTTTATTGTTTTTTGTTCCATCGCTCGTTGCGCTGTCAGATGTCTATCCAGCACAAGCTTTCGGTAATCGCAGCTGAAAAATCCCAGTAAACAGTCGATTTGAACTGTATAGGGCGACACAGCTGCATTTATTTTGAAACGTTCGCGTGCTTCGACACGGTAACGAGATAACGCCGGCGAGACTTGCCACCATTGAGCCAATAAACAACCACGACCACTTTTTGGTGCGGTCTGCGTCTACACACCTATGAACATCGAAATGTCGGATGTAGCCTCGGGCTGTATACATGCAAGGACACCGTGTCCATCCAAAGTCTCTAAGGTGCGTTTGTGTACGTCGCTGTAGAGCGCGCTCCGAAATAGGGAACCACCCGAGGAGATGCGCACACTCGAGCGACGAAGCGGAAACAGCACACCGCGGGGAAAAGAAAGCTTACGGTTCGCGTCATCCCATTGGTTGCGTGATGCCCCCGGGTACAGCAACTCGATTACCCGTATGAATACGAGGCATCGAAGAAAAACGCGGAAGGGGGAGGTCGGGGAGGTAGGGTACGGGGAGGGGAAAGGGCGAGGCGAAAAGCCCACGCGCTAGAGACGTGAGGGAGTGATGTAGGAAAGACTTTCCCGTTTATACTGGGCAAACACGGAGAAGGCCGCCACGCTGTGCCCTCATGGCATGTACGCGGCGGCGGCCACTTCAAAATCCATTACAATCCCCTTTCATCCGGGAGCCTTGTCGATGGCTGCGCGCGCGTCCTAGGCCATCTCTGGAGGATGATGCGCGAGCGTCTCTCCACTGGACATCGCTGTTGCACGCACACACACACACACACACACAAAAAATGAAACCGCGGGAGAATGAGATATGGAGAGAGAAAGCAAGTTGAGGAGCATGCCCTTATCGATGTACGTCCGCAGGTCTGAACACGCGCGTATGTGCGTCCGCCGGCGGCCATGCGCACAAAGCGTAAATAAATAATCAGGGACGCCGAGGAGAGGCTTGCATTCAGTGTAAGATGAGGCTTGCGACCCCTCTCTCCGTCTTGCGTGAACCTTTCACTCACTCTCTCTCTCTCTCTATCAAAACGCGCTGTACAAAGGTGAATCAATTTTCCGGCGCATTGCCGCAGCACGCCCGGGAGCCAAGACAAACTGACCTCCCGGGTGGGCGTTTGGACAGCGCGAACGGACTTGCGCGCCTTGGGTTTCGGTTATCGCCAATGTGTTCACAACGCTTGAATGTTGGTGAGAGCACGCGCGAGATCTTATCACAGTTTATTATTATTATTATAATTATTTTTTTATTTTGAGCCCGCGTTGTATGCGTGCGAGATGAGATGGCGGAATGTTGAAATCTCTTCACTAAAGCTCTCAGGTCTATTTTTCACCGTAGGTTCGCATTGAATGTAGCCCGCGGCGTGTTCTGTGTGCACAGACAATACTTGCCCTACACGGTTGGCGACAATCGAAAATCCCCATGCACCGAGCCCTGGTGTTTATTGAGTGTGTGACATGCACCTGAAGCACCGCGTTGAAGGATTTACACAGCACTCGCGGATGCTGGTTCAGATGATGCTCGAGCTGTTTTCATCCGCTATAAGAGCGAATATTATATTGCCATGGACTACGCTGATTGGCGCGCTTTGATGAAACATGTCTTGAGAGCGAAATAGAGTTTGATGCCTGAACGGAGAGTGAAAGAAAGACTTGTGCGAGATGTTTCCTGCTGTGGTTCATAAGGGCTCGGCTGTTTATTTTTTTTGTTTCTTGTTTATTTTTTCACAGGGCCGTATGCCTTCGCTGCAGGACACTTATCAGCTGTATAAGAAGCACAGTGCGAGCGCATCCACAGCGTGTGGTAAACACTTGCACCATCAAGCTCGAAAATGAAGGGCCTAGTTGCGGGCAAGTGATTTCGTCGGCGTCTGAGCGCGAAAATTAGCACTAATTAACAAATTAGGAACAAACTATCCTCGCAATCATCACCTTCTAGCGAGAGATAGGTATTGTAATACGTACCTAATTGGTAGTAGTAACGTAGTAATAATGAGATTGTACCGAGAGCCAGGTATTCCTCTTCAGTTTTCTTACCATGTGTTCTGCATTCTTCCCGCCTCGTTGTTTAACTCAGCTTTCTTTCGACGCGTGAGCGCATATGCTCCCACTTTGAATATTCGCGATGCGGGTGTATGAAGCTCGGCGATAAAAGTTGGCACAGCACCAAGAATGGATGTGCTACGTGTTTATTTAACACACAGTGCTTACGTTGACGACGTAATCAGCTCCGTCTCCTACTCAAGCACCTTATTTAAAAGCATGCGGTAAGGGGCTATTCTGCAATTTTCTTATGACGCCGCCGCTGTCTTGACCTATATACGTAAAGTGACGTGAGAATGGCCTTTCAAGTGGAGCCGAAGAGTGTTCGGTCATGTGGCATGCGTAACCACCGTTTCACGGGGCGTCAGTTGCACAAACAACAATTGGAAACAAATTTCGCCTACGCGCTAGCTAATCCGGTCCTGGGGTGATCCTGCCTAGGCCCAAACGCGGTTGATCGATTCAGCATTTTGTGCGCTCCTTATGCGATAGGGAAAGCGATGAGTTACGCGGGGCTCTTGACCAATCTGTGAAAAACGCATCTCAAGCGCATTTGCTCATGTGTGTGCGCACGTGCGTTTGTGCGCGTACGTGCGTGCGTGCGCGATAGTGTGTGTGTTCTAGATTTGTTTGCGAGAAGTTGAAAGGTGCACGGCCCTTAGAAATGCCAAAAAAAGGAAGAAAGATAAAACAGAACTAGTTACCTCGACAAAGTTACCGTAACATTGAAGCTTATACATTCTTGCAAAACTATCGTTCGCGTTCTTCCCGAGCGACGAAGAAGCGTGGGTACACAGCGTAGCATTGGAGCGAGGCTGGAAACACCGCCAGGGAGCCACTACCGCATATGCTAACAATTTAATGCTCCCCCCCCCCCCCCCCCTTCGGCGGCTCATCTAAACAAACCCGATCCGCGCAATCTCTTAACCGCTGCCCGCGGGGCCGAGAGCGTGTTGACCCGACGAGGGCACAGATTCGCAACGCAGTGATGCGCCGACTCCGTCATGCGCACGAAAAATTGAGAACTCGTTCTCTCGCCCTCTCACCTTTGCGAACCTGCTTTATACTGTGAACGCCGGTTCTCGACGCCCTCTGCAAACACTGTATAGTTTATTCCGAACGCAAGTTTATTCAGCGGGAGCTTTCTGTTGTACTTTTCTTGTTGTTGTTATGGTTGTTGTTGCAGAACGCTGAAATTTGCTACAGGTAACGCCTGAAAGAGTAGTGTGATGATGCTTCACGGGCAATATTTTGCTATGTGGCATGTGGTTTTCGTAATTTGTGGTTCCCCGAATGTCCGTAGGGTGTACACGTGTGTGGGTATATTATTACAGTGTATGGAATTTGGTGAAAAATTTCGCCTCTGACTTCGACATCTAAACTGGTGGCTGACAGCCGTCCTAGCCGAGTGTTCCGTATAACCTTCGATAATTTGATGTTCCTCAAACATCACAGATCCGTCAGCAACATGAAAGCCAGAATTCGACATCGCCTTCTGATACTCTGTGTTTGTGCAGTAGCAGCTTGCGGAGAGCGGAGCTATGGTGACAAGTACTGCAAACTCCTCAATTATCATGTGACATTTTTTTTCTAGTTCATTCGTCCAGGACAACAGACGCATATTAGACGTGATCACTGGTCCTAGGAGAAAGAACGCCAGTTTTGTTGTTGATCACGCACACAAGGCAATCCTTTCCATGATTGCACCTGCCCGAGCACCAATGCACTTTTGTCCAACATAAATCATGACCTTGCATGTAAGAGGAACGCGTAACCCGCTGTTAACTGTGAAGGCACTGACTCTTGGTGCTTTTTGGCTCTGCTGGTACAAATGAAGAACATACCCCTATTTATGGTTTCGGCGCAACGACAAGACAGCCACATTAGGTGCGGCGAATCGAAGTTCTGACGCGCAGGCGCAGTCGCTCATGCCATCGTATAGGCGCCGTTCGTGCCCTCGACCGGACGTAGACAACGTTTTTGCGTTACTGTTTTCGTGTATTGACACGCCTGGTAACAAAAACAAGAGTTTTGTAGCTGTGAGCGCAGTTCCCATAAAATAAAGAGCGCCAATTTGAGGATATTATTTTGTGAACTTTCGTTCAGTTGCACTAATTCCAAGCTATTCTTGGAGGAAGCGTGTCCGTCGTGGCCACTCTTCGGTTCGGCGAAGTTCATGTTGCCTTCAGTGAAGGTTTTACGAAAGAGATATTTTTTTCCTCCCTCTACCAGAAGCGCATAAATATTATTCCACCTTGAACTGTATCGCTTAGCAAGACAGCAACATACTATACGGGATGTTTTTGCGAAGACTCATAAAAAATCGCCTGCGGCAGATAGCACAATTCTACTTCTTGAGCTGGTCTACTCGAAGAAGCGGCGCATTATTTGCACGATAAATTGAAATGTGCACATAATTGACCAACCAACAAAAATCACTAAATTTTTTGCTAATTATCTTACGGCACATATTGCAACTTAAATATTGTAGCCGGTGAGTCTGCAGGGAATATCCACTTGAAAATAATTCTACGGATGACATCATTTTAGAGGTACGCGTGCCATCGAACTTGCAGAAAAAAATGTAATATCATTCCACTTACCTTTATGACAATGTAACTGGACAGCTAATGAATTTCTTTGCAAAGTTGAGGAATTATATTCTCGAGACTGGTGTCATCCTGACAATTGATTCCAATTCAATACGGCTTGCGATCTCCCTGGCTATACAATTTGTCAATTGCAATATGTGCCGTGAGGTAATTAGTTACAAACCTTATTATTTAATTTTCGTCAATCAGTTCATTATGTATTTCGATTTCTTGCGCAAATAATGCCCGCCTGTTTGAGCAATATACAGCTCAAGGATTATAATTGTGCTATCTACCACACGTGACCTTTAACAATTACTTAACGTCTTCGCAGCAACACTCGGTAAATAGGCGCGGTATGCGAAACGTGCCTAAAAGAATGGCTAATCTACGTATATTAAACAAAAGGGCACGCACCGTTCGTCATTGCCCCAGCCGTAAGTGATTGCCAATAAGAGGAGCCGAATAAAACGAGGAAAACCAAACGACGACGACCAAACGACCAGGAAACAAGGCTGGCGATCTGACAGTCGGGCAGATACAGATGAGCCTCCGGCAGTGGACGATAGAGGGAACCGGATTGAAGCCAGCGGGAAAGAGCTCCACAGCAGGGAACGCCGCCGGCGCCGGTGGTGCCACGGTAGGCGCCAGGGGAGAAAACTCGCGGTTCTGATTACTGTCAGAGAGACCTAACCGCCGCTGCACTCCCGTCAGCTCCCTCTCTCGCTACTTCATTTTTTTTTTCTTTTTGTTCGCCCTCGCTATACTTCCGGCGAAGCCTGACAAATGGGCGCCGGCCGCCAGCGGCAACAATTTGGCCGATTCCGAAACGGGGTGAGAGCGTGCCCGGCGGCCGCATTTATCTCCGGGCCTTCCCACCTCCCGTCGCTGGGACGCGTGGGGCAGGCTTGCGTATAGAGCAGTGACGCAATCTCTGGCCCTTGACGCGGTATTCGTGCCGATGTGCGAGCCGGGCACTAGGTGATGTATTTCTGTTTCTCCCGCGCCGAACTTATGGAAATAACAGAACGAGCGGACGAAGTACGTCCAGTCTGCGGTGTTGACAAGGGCGAGTTTGCCTGTGGTGACAAAATTTGGGCGTTTCTTTCGTTTTCCCTTTTTATTTGCAGTAGGTTGTCGAGTCATTTTATTTTTCTTTTCGCTCGTCCATCCTTTTGTAGTAAGTACGTATACTGCCCTCTAATGAAACATCTTATCTAGGGCATATACATAAGGCTACCTTGGAAGCTCCCTCATGGAACGCTACGCGTTGTCAAAAAGGAGGGTAGATGTTCGAGCAAGATGGTAGAGCGATAAAAATGTTTGAATAGTGTGAAACACACGGGAATGAAAGAATAGAACGGGACAAGCGAGTGCTATACTTTGAATCCCACGTGTCTCGAGCTATTTGACTTTTTAACAACGAAAGGAGTGAGAAATGATCTCCTTAGCACAAGGTGGAGCGGCTCAGCTTATGTTAATTTCTTGTACCTGCTGCACTAAGCTGATTTATCTTTCTTCTCAGAACAAATCATGCTTTATTTATTTATTTATTTATTTATTTATTTATTTATTTATTTATTTATTTATTTATTTATTTATTTATTTATTTGCTTATTTATTTATTTAATATCCCGTCACGTTAATTTAACCTGTTGAAAACGAACTATTGTGCTGGTGAAGGATTCAGTCCCACTTTAGTTGCACATTACCCAAAAGTACCACAGCGAGAACTCTGGATCAGCGCCATTACTGTATCTTTTCAGGCTTACGGTAACCTAATTAATTTTCTGTGCACACTCACCGCTCAAGTAAAGTAATCGTGCCCCGATTAACACAAAGCAAGAGGCACAAATAAGAAAGACAAGGAGGCTAACCATGGTCGCGGCCGGTTGGTTACCCTACACGTGGGGAACGACAAAGCGGAAGCGAAAGATAAGAAGGAAGAAGGATAATCAGTGCGCGCATACATTTTCACTTGCGTATAGATCCGACTAATACATATCCGCTTTAAGATAAAAAAGAAATCCCGTCTTGATATAGTGGGAGCACTCCTCCTTGACTGCAGGTCTTCTCTTGCCAAAACTAATACTACTTCCACAAGGTGACTCCTCTTACCTGCTGATAGATACAACGTATACGTATATTGCGAAGCGAATAGAATAACTAAAAAAACTAGTAGGACAGCAGCTGCGAGAGGGAGATATATTTAAAAAAAAAAGAGACCACGCTCTGTATGAGAAGCTGTATTGAGACAGATGACAAATCAATGCTTTCCTCGAGGCGCGGCAGCTGATATCTCTTCTTCGCGTACTAGAAGCAAAATATTCAGTCACAGATTCTCACCGTGGAGGTCTATAGGCACCGATTTAATATACCCAGTCATCAATCCTTCGTGTGCCTAGTTCACAGACATGCTTCACGGACTTTCTTTCATCAATTATGCTTAAAAAAAAAACAAGAACGAAAGAAAGAAGATCTCCAGGAAAAGGGACTGATAAAATCTGGCAGCCTTGAAGCAGCAAGTCGTAGAAATATATACTAGGAGCCCCGTCGAGGTCAGAGCAATCAGTCCTAGGCAGAGTCGATGCACACCGATCTTCGCGAAGGATCGAAGTTCGCGACGTGCGACGTGCCTGCACGCGAACTGTTGCTTTATTGAGGACGGCCCAATCTATAGTACCCGGCTCGTAGTTAACATTCGGCCCCTAAACCTGACGTGACGCCTACGCTCGGGCTATAAGAACCATAAAACACGATGGCACTCTGAGAAGCATTGCCGAGAAAATCATTAGGATGAACAGGCGGGTACGACACAAGCATGGGCTTCGCCCGCTGTTTGCGTGGTTGCAAGCTCGCTCGATTGCACAGTTGTGTGTAGCACCCGTGCTGTGACGTGGAGAACCTCGATCGCTCGCTCCTGCAGTGCAGCGCTTTCGAGGTAATGCGTGAGGAAATCTTGAGCTGCCAACGCGCCTACGGGCTACCTGCCGACAGTGCTGAGATGATGATAAAAACGTTTATTTAAAATAAGAAAGTAAACCATGGGTTACGGGAAGACATGGTCAGGTCCCTAGTCCGGGACACCGTTGGCAAAAGCCGCTGCCCGTGCTCTTTCGATGGGGGCTCGTTGCTCCTCGAGGTCCGAGCTAGACAAGGCCGCCTCCCAGTCCTCCCACGTTGGCTGATTTATTATGGCAATACTGCTATTTTTCTGACAAGCCCATACCATATGGTATAAGTCTGCCTTTTGGCCACAAAATTTGCACAGCGCCGAAAAAGACTCGGGCTCTATGGCGTGAAGCCTAGATGGATTATTAAATGACATAGTTTGTAGCCGACGGAGGTGAAACTCTTCTGATTTATTAAGACCCCTAGCAGGCCCTGGCATTTTCTGCCTCTCAAGGCGCAGATGCTGTAGTATCACTGAGTATGTTGTTAACGGAGAGGGGGAGACAAAGTCAGCAAAGGAGGACGCAGAAGGATCCCGGGGAAGAAAAGCTCGGGCTGAAGCATGTGCACGCTCGTTTCCCTCAACCCCCTCGTGACCTGGTACCCATATCAGCTGCTTCTGTACCCATATCAGCTGCTTCTGTACCCATATCAGCTGTACCCATATCAGCTGTACCCATATCAGCTGCTTCGAGTCTTAGCTTGACTAAAAATTTGGCATGCCAGCGGCGTGATTCTACCACGCATATAGTTTCTATAAGCCGCCTGCGAATCTGTAATAATGTATTCTGACGCGGAGTGTGTAACGGCTGAGGAAATCGTGTGACCACGCGGTCCCTAGCACGAGCGGGAGGCAGCTCGCAAAGCACTGCGTGACTTCCTCGAGCGGTTGGGCATCGACACCCGGCTGCGCTACGTGCTCTACCAGTGCCGGTGTGTGGGGTCGGCTGACTAACCCTGTCGAGGAAGTCACTGCACAAGCAAACTACGGATAAACGTTTGCCTAGAAATTAACTGCAGTAGGGTTTGCCTAGAAGCTTCACGGTAAATTTGTAAACAGTTCCCTTGTTTACTCAATCCTCTAGCCCTGTCGTTTTAACTCTTATACCTCACACACGACTCGGCTTTACGTTCTGGACACTTATAACGAGCTTGTTGCAGTTGAAATGAATTGGACTTAGTCACTTTTCTCTCCTCACCTAGAGCGTTGTACTCTTCCAACACGCGTGCATTTTTTTTTTTTTTGTGGGTGTGACGGGACAATAGAGCGCCTTCTGTCTTGCTATCCATTCTTCGACGCTCAATCACGTGATCTGCGCGCTACAATTTCAGCCACTTGAACGAGAGACGGCTCTCGGATGAAAAGATCCTGTAGAACATTGGTGTAAGCATTCTTGCATGCGCGCCGCCACAAAAACTCTTATTGCGCTTCTGAAAGGTAACGGCACTGTTCGAACGCCTGTGACTGTCAGCGAACATCCCGAGGCGAGTGTATTCGCACCGATTGGTTTATTGTTATTTTTCTTATTCCTTTTCATCACCTGTCTCTTTCATTTTCTCCTTGCTCAAGTGTAAGTTAGCCAACCGGACACGGCCTTAGTTAGCCCTCCTTGCATTTCCTATCTCTGCGCGTTTCTGTCTGGCTGTTTCTCTCTATCTCTGCCACGTGAAAAAGAAATGAAGCCAGTAAACACGCATAATCTGGCACAGCGTTTGTCATTCACCAGCTGCCAAGCTAGGAAAAAAAAAGGAACTTGAATCTAACGTTTACAATAAAGGAAATGTAATTACCTAGGCGAGGAAGATGGAAATAGCGGGTCAGAGACAGCCACCACATTTATGTAAAATATAACTATTTTTACAAGATAAGGCTTTTAATGTGCTCCCTTGACCCGGGCGGCGGGCCAGCAAGCAAGCAGAAAACGCACCGTGCGCGACATGCGAACGTTGCGGCGGCAAAACGATACATTTAAACGAAGGTACAGCGAAGAGAGAGAAAGAGAGAGAAAGTGAGAAGAAGAAACCACTTCTCACCTGATTTCCGCTATTTCGTTCAAATAGGGTCTGACTTCCGTGACCAACGGCAGCAGTGCCTCCGAAAACCATCTTCTTCCCAAAACACTCACCAGCGCAACAAAATGATAGGTTGCGGTTCCCTAGCCGGCAGCGCGTTCGCGTCAAAACGCGTAATTCAAGTTCCCGAAAAAAAGAAACAAGAAAAAAAAAAAGAAACCCGAGCGAGTTTATTTCGTTTTCAGCGGCGGGAAACAAATGGTCCCGAGGAGAGGAAATGGCGGAACGGCGTTTTGCGTGTTGCGGCGGTGAAGTGCGGAAAAGCGGGAGGAAAATGAATAAAGCTCCTCTCCGACAAAGACGGGCAGGGGAGCAAAAGACAACAGCGCGAACGAGAAGGAGCTGTATGTATAGCTCGAGCTGTGTCGTGCCAAACTGCGTGCGCAACCTCTTCCCCACCCCCCTTCCCCCCTTTCCCTACTTTGTGAATTGGAAGAAACCGCCGAGAGCCTCTCCCGAACTTCCCACACTCGAGTAGGCATTGTTGTAATGCGCGATATGAAATTTGTTTACACATTCTTCTCCTCCTCTGTTGGTTTTCAATTGTCTTCCCTCTACAGCACGCGCGGTTGCGGCTGGCGCCCACGCAACCTCAACCTTCTCCCCCTCCTTCTCCTCCCCCTTGCCACCAACCTCCCCTTCTTCCTATTCGTAACCCAATCTTCCTTATTCGCAGCTCGCGTTTTCCCGTGCGCAGCTTCTTTTTCTGCCCGTTCCTAGTTTTGGTGCTGATTTGCGGTTGATGTTTTTGTTCGCATTAGCGGCGAAGCTTTATGGCGTGTTTCACGCCGAAGGCGTTGCGCGGTCTCACGGAGATGAAACAGGTTTTCTCGAAAGCCCATTTGTGCGCGCGCACGACGCTTCGCGTTGTTTGTACTTGTCTGCGAGCGAACCGTGCTTTTTGTTCTTGCGAGTTTTCTCTTGTTTGTCTGTGTGTCGACTTGCACGCGACGGGCTTGGAACCGAACCGTTTGTTTTACCGATGAAAGCGTCAAGACGCGGCGCGCATTTTTGAGGCGCGGGGTGAGTTTTCGGGTAAGCAAGAAGAGCGAGAGAGGGAGCGAAGGACGATTTATATTTTCTAGAAGTAAAACAAAATAAATAAAGAAATACGGTAGTTGCGCTGTGCTTTGACGGAAACGCTTGTTGCGTATGAAAACTAGTTAGAGCAATGAAATGCGGTGGAAATCGGTAGAGACGTGCGGCAAAGGCCGTAGAGGCAAAACTGTGGCTTGCAATACTTTCAGACATATTTATCTTTTTTCTTTTGAAGAGAAGACTGATGAGCTGGGGAACCAGATTGTTCCAGAGACACTCTCTTCTTAAGCGCTTGACTGCCATTGTACAAGAACCAACAGTGACATTCGCTTGCATTCAAATTAATAAATCTCTACAGGGGTATAAAAAGTACCTTGTCGCAAAACCTAGAGCTGTACGTCAGATGTTCTATGAGTGCAACCGCGCAGAGATTTGTTACGGGAGCCAGTAATTTGGCGCAAACAGTAGGTGTACTGAAAAACGAAATGCCAGTGAGAAGAAGGAAAGCAGAACAACAAGGAAAACAGCGTATACCCAGCTCCTGGCTCAAGCTAGAATCTCAGCGCATTGATTGGAGGCAAGTACAGCACGAGCACACGCGCTGAGAATCATCTGCCTCCGCGCGTACGTTCTGGACCGTGGCACCGACCACGTCACAGACGAGGCCGGCGGTCGTGTAGATTGAGGGAACAGAGGGACCAGTGGGATGCTGGTAGGGAGGGGGGGGGGGGAGGTGTTGGTGATGACGCCGGAATGCGCCAATTTGGGCCAAGAATCGGCAGCAGCAGACATCGCACTCGTCGGCAGCCGTGGCACACAGGCGGAGATGGAATACAGGATGGAGCGCTGTCCCTAATAACACGGCCGGAGAGGAGGAGCGGGAGAAAGAGAAACGATGACCACCGCCGAGGAGATCGGCCAGAGGGCCCATCGATTTTCAATTATGGCTACCAGAGCGGCGGACCACCAAGCTCGTGCCGAACTAGAAGACGAAGAAGAAGAAAAGGAAACATCGAGATTGTGGGCGGTGGTGGTGGGGGCGTGCAGGGGAAAGAAACCTGCGGCTAGACCGCACGAAACGATAAAGAGTGACGAGGGAGTGTGAATAAAACAAAGAGACTTCCTGTATTTCCCCTGCTCTGGCTTTCCAAGTATGCGGTGGCCTTTTAAGAAGCGAGAGGAAACCACAGTCTCGGCGAGTGAGGCTACGCGATGGAGATCTGGGGATAGAAGGGTGCCAAAGATATTAAGATGCGTAGGCAAAGATGGACAGTGGCAGGGGAGCCACTGTTCTGCGCCAGATGCTAAATCAGCCAAACGACGGAGGAGGGATGAGGCCATTTGTGACTTTTCTCTCATAATTGTTTTTCTTGGCACAAAGCAAATGGGCCGTAACTCGTGGACTGATTTCATAAATAAATTGCCTCTTTTTTCTCCTTTTTTCTAGGATACGAAGCTTGAAGTTGTGGAAGATCATGTAGTGCATACGGCAGCGCACTTTCAACGTGCCGAAATTTGAATATCGGTTGGAGATGCCCGAAATTCACAACCGAGCACCGCTTTTACATCTCACATTTTTATTGTAAAAATATAATGTTAGCGCATCGAAGTCAATTTAACACTGCTCGTGAAGAAGCTCAAGTGCACGGGCTGCGCTCTGGGATGGAATAACTTATTTTGTGCTTTCCGAAAATTCAGTCCACAGTTGGCCTAGGCAAGCTTTGCCTGGGTATCCAGTAAATGGCCAGGACACAAGGATCTACTTAGCTTGAAACTACTTGACGTTGATAACGCGCTTTGCTGCGTGTCAGAGTTCATTGGCAATTAGCAGATCTCTGCCATTCGTATGCACGCTGAATATACTGCAGCACTACAATACCTGACGCAAATTCGCAAGATTAGCCGCTTCACGCAAGGAATACTTCTCACAGAGAGCAAACTGCTTAAAGGTGGAGGTATATACATCCGGATCTTCTGGGTTCCCGTGCACAGTGGAATTCGAGGGAATAAGCAGGCACACACGTTGGCCACGGCGTGGCGCGTTTAGGAAGGGATCGAGCCTTACCAACTGCGGCTCGAACCATCGGCTCGAACTGAAAAAAAAAAAAAAAAACCCGAGGGAAAGGCACAGTAGGACAAAGAACCTTCGTATAAACCATTATAAGGAATCGCTCATTTCAAGCCTTAGATTGTAAGACTCCGTCGCACTGAGGGACAAACCAAACTGACACGGCAATAAAATTAGCAGCCACCTATCTATGACGTCTAGCGCAGAGTGATACAGCAGTTGATATGGTCATGGCGCCACCGACGAGGAAACGTCGGAGGTGCTTCATATGTTGGTATTATACGGTATCATACTACACGAAATTACAAGCGAATTTTTTAGGAATGCAGACCATTGGCCTTCTTGGGGCAGTAGACCTTCTATTCACTGTTTATCTGTGGTTAAAGCGATGAGAGCTATAACGGCTAGTTCACATTAACCAGGAAGGCTCTCTATCCGAGCCCTCTTGGTTTCAAAAGAAGTAAGGCCCTCTATGAATACGTTTAGCCTCTAGGTCCTGAAGTGCCCATAAGTATTTCTTCTCCCTTGCTTTTATTTATTTCAAGTTGAAGTAAAGACTTTAAATTATTGACTCGGGCAGAAAAAAACATACACGGGTGCTAAGGAGCCTAAGTCAAGAGGTACACCCTACATGCAATAACAAAATATTGCTAATGCAGCTTCTAAAGTATGTTTCTTTTTTTTAATTCTGGCACACACAAGCAAAAATAAGGCAGCGCTGCATGCGTTCAGACCATTCTACGGCCGTTAGAGAACGGTGCACAAAAGCGTTTGTGTAACTGTATAGTATTAGCGTCTGTCGCAAACACAGGAACTAAGAAGGCGTAATGCGATTTCCTTCCCTCACGTGCTGCCTCAATTGGTAAAGTTGCTATCACCCATTCACAGCACAGCCGGTTGACGCAGTGCCTTGGTTCATAGCCTCCGATATACTTTCAAAGTAAGCTTGGTTTTTTCCTGTAAAGCGTGCTTCGCCGCGTCCAAAGCATTACTTAGAAGAAGCCAACTTCTACGTGGCATACGTGCCTGCATGCGCGCGCGCGCGTTTGTGTGTGTGGGGAGGAAATAGAGAACAAATGAGCAATTTGTTTGGGGCGACAACAAAGCCGCATGCCCATTGAATAAGCTAACGCGAGGTGTTAGCGTACTTTTCATGATTTAAGTTGTAGTGATTGTTTATAATGCTTCCATTCACGCTTTAGCATTTTCTGACAATATTGCGACTCTGCACGACGACAGTCTGCAGTGGCGTTTTGATATTTGACTCACCTTTGAGGCGGGGTCAAGACCCGTGCGACAGCCACAAGTACAAGAAAACCCTATACTGTCACTTACGTTGCAGCAACACTTGTTTCTATAATATATTGTTCGCCAATTTCTCAAACGGTACCTTCACATTCGGTGACATTATTTCGACGCAGAATGCTTCGGACAGCTGACTCAACGACTCGATGAAAGACGAGAACAATGCGTTATGTTCGGTTCTCTCAATATCTGTGTGACAGTATTACTAATAGGTTATCTGAGGCTAGAGGGATCTCAGTAACGAGTTGCGCTATTTCACAAACGTTCCTCTGTTCTTAAATCTCAGTACTTACTGCTTCGTTACTCTCTCTTACTACACGCTCTAGGCATGCATGTGCAGCTTTCTGAATTTCGTCCTGGCCATAGTCTTTAAAGTTGCACTTGTGTCCGTCGTTTGTGTGCAACTTGCAGCATTTCCTGCAAAACTTTCTATTTGGGTGAAGGCAGTCACTTCAATGGAAACGAATGTTCGACTGCGACGTCGACATCAAGGCTAATTTCGGATAAATGCTTTGAGATTTCAAAGTTTAGGTTACATTGTTTCCGTCCTTAAAATATTTTGTTATTGGCCTAGGTTTTGAACGGTGTCCTAGGGAACTATTTCAGCACTGTGCGTGCATGGCAAAATCAGCCACTAGATATGGCTGAGAAGAATGTGTCCAGGCAGCTTCTGTATACGATGCTTGAATTGCGAATGACAAGTTAGAACATTTGTGCTGTGTGCAAAGTACGAACCTTCGTATGCGTGAAATTGAAAAATGAAAGAAAAGAAGACAGCGAACATGCAAGAATGATGGACAAGTCCGTCCCTCTAAAGGGTTTCACCTGATAGTCTTGGCTTGGCTCGGTGTCCGGCTGCGCGAGTCCATGCAACTTCTCCTTGGATCGCAGGCTGGCGCGACGCACCAGGTACGCCACGGATCCGGCGACCACCAGCACAAGCACGGTTCCGCAGGCCACCAGCGTTGCCACCAGCATCCGACCATCACTGGGACGCACAAGTTCCAGCTGTGCCTGCGTGAAGGAAAATAAATGTTGCTTAGTTTGAGTCTCCCTGATTTTCGGTCGAAGAAGTAGTCCATACGAAAGCATTGCGATAAAATAAAACTTAAATAAAACGAAAACGAACGCTTAAACTTGAATTCAATATCTCAATACGTATATAGGTGTTTCGCCGAACTTATGTTCAAAGCTGTAGCTATATTGTGCATATGACCCCATGTCAGGTTCAACAGCGCACGTCACACCGTAATGATTGCTTGAAAAGAAATTTGCTGTTTATTCTCATATCTTTCGTGGCTGTTCCGATGCGCCTGGCTCGGAAGAGATTAATGGAAAAAACCATTTGAGTTGGTTTATCTAAACAGATGTATTTCGAATAAATCGGCTGATAGCGATGACATTAACTATCGCGAGTTCATTTTGCCATTTTTTTTGTGATCTACTTCGACATGACAGATAACACTTCACTCTAGAGCCTTGTATGTAACTGCTTTTGCCCCAAATTTAACAAGGGACAGATATATTTATATTTAAATCAGGACGTAGCCCTAGTATGTAAAATAAGCAAAGAACAAGAATGACTGACTTTCAATTTGCATCGCCATCGGCTCACAACAGCTTGTGCTAGATCTAGGACGCTAGTTTTCCTAAGCACGCCGCGTTGAGTGAAAACTTGTACAGGTTACAGGATGTGTTGTCGCGACACACCCAGACTGTTACTGGATGGGTGCCAGAAAGTAAGGTTTCAAGTATTTCTTGGTGAGTTATCGTTGACTGAATGCTAATGTCATGTCGTGCGCAAGTCACGAGCCCACTCCACATCCAAATAATTTTCTGAAAATGTACTGCGATTATTACCAGCGATTCACAACAAATGAAAAAACAAAGGCTTTATTACGAGCGACAAAGGGGAACAGCCTCTTCAATTCGCAAGTGAATCTTGATGCTGAAGAAATGAAGTAGAAATCGCTGACTGAGTTGGTATTTTACTCTGACGAACTATACCAGACGTCGCGTAATGAAAGAGATTGCAAGCCATTGCTGCCAGGTACAAAGATGCTGTGGCACATAGATAAAACTGTGCGAGACATCGCCGAAGCTTTCCTTATTCATAAGTCCGGTGACATGTGTGTTACGAGGCCGTGTGTGATGCTGCAAAAGTTAGAAGTTGATTACTTGGAAGCTTATCTTTAAGTTTTTTTTTTACACGTGTATGTGCTGTTGCGTTTACGTCAATAAAGACGAGTTGTTAGTCTGCGCTTGTGTCGTGGTTCTTTGTCTATCGCGCTAACTAACCCTTGCCTATCGCACTATTCTTGGTCACTGAAGCGATGACCGAATATGTGACCCGGATACAGATTTTTGTGAAATTCGTGATAATGTGAACTCATTCTCACATACTGGTAATTTACCAAGTTGCATTGATATATCGGGTATAAGCGTCGTCTATACTTTTTTTTACTTAATTTGTCCTTCGGCATCACTGCAGACGCTTTTCTGGAGTCTCACACGGCAGAGTGCGCTAGAGGCTTAGAAGATAACACTGTAATCTATGACTTCTCTTCTCTTTTACCCGATTTGGAAGAAGCGAAAGATGAATTGATAACAAGGCGCCGTAAACTAAGCTTGGCTTCTAGTATCAAGCACCACCACAGGCGACTAAAAAAGAACTACATGATGCAAATGCAAAATCTCAACGGTTGCAATAGTTTTCGACCTTTTGCAAATAATTTTACAGGAGCACTGCAGTTCATAAGCAAGTTATGCACGCACATTGCCAAATTCAACACCAGCACAAGGCTGAACGCGGAATCGAGATTCCAGACGATAAAAGTTACAAAGACCAGAAGCAGGCCATGGTTCTTTCTGGCATTGTTATATTTTCTTTATAATCAAAAAAAAAAAAAAGAAATAGAAGACGATATTACGAGCAGGACCACTGCAGGCGCCTTCTAGTAGCGGCGACCATGCGTGGAACAATAGGCGATAAACTAATTTAAATTGATCTAGCAAGCTCTGAAGTGAGCACTGAGGTCTTCTTTTATGGCTACGAACGCGCGGCTAGCGTAATTCACACGTTGTTCGGTAAGCAGAGCTGACAACGCAAACTTTACAACAGTTGAAAAAAGCAAACCAAGAAACAATGTTCTCTGTAAGGCCGCCGGGAAAAATAAAGCTAGCAATGAATTACTGGAGGCACTTAAAACTCTATGAGGAAACGCGCATAGTCTAATGGGCAGTCTATGTTGATTAAAGGACTATTGTACAGAACAAAATCTTGTGTCTAATAGCAGCGGCGCCACTTACGGCTACGCGCAAGAAACCAAGTGCAATAAGGTTTTACTGGGTTAAGCACACTACCGAATTCGCATGAACGTGGATCCTTAGACGGACAAGATGCTCGCTCTTGAACAAACTTGAACAAAATACCCAAGCAAGACAAACGGTTCGCGTGAATATGGAGGCGAAATGATTAGTAGTGGAAGCACAAGGGGCATCTCGGACTGCTATCAGCGTTTGGACCAGGAAACTTTCTTTGGTCAGGGCAGCCAAAGCGAATGGTTAGTTAGTTAGATTGGGTTTATTGGCGCAAAAGCGACTTAGGCTTTGCTGCGCCAGTCACAGGGTGTTAGTGAATGGCTAAATGAAAGAAAGTAAAGAGAATCGATGAATCGGTTTAACATAGTGCGCTATTCTAATCACACGTCAGTGTGCTTTACATACACCTGTGAGCCGACACTCATATGTTCAGGGTTTTATGTTGGAATTTATCTCTCTGGTTACGCAGAGTATAGGTGCACGCAGCTGCACTGATTGTCCGTCAGCATACAAGGAGTGTATTGGACTGCTCCCTGGTACTTGTATTCGGCGCACCATATAACGTTTATATTTGTGTCCAAATATATATGCCGAGATACTGACCGACCCAGCAGCAGCCACGCTGAACCCGGGAGGGTGGGCGAAGAAAGCTTCTCTTTAAAACGCCGGTGAGAGTGTCTTACTTCGTGCAGGGATAAACGAGACACTGCATTTGTTTTGCCCCTGTCCTCTATTGTGCGTGTGGACCGACAAACGATTACCATGAAAAATAGCAAGTGAAAGAGAAAAGAAACGACAGGCCGGAAAGTTAACTAGACGCATGGCCGTTTTCCTGCCCAACACGGGAGGCAGATGGTAATGGATAAATAGAGAGAGAGAGAGAGAGAGAGAGAGAGAAGTGGAGAAGAATACGGCTAGCTGTGCACACACGTAAAGGGACCCACCGAGTCTACAAGAAGGGCAGGTGGGAGAATGCTACAGAAGAAATGGTGTAACGAGCAAAACGATTCCCATTTTCTTCTTGCGCTATATGTATGGAACAACAGAGACGGGTTTCTCTTCGTTTCCGCACATAGCACGTGGAGAATATTTGAACAGCCACCGACTAGCCCCTTCATACAAAAGCTATTAGAAATCTCGTCAGTGAGCAAGAAATTGACGTTTCGTCGCCCGTACGGGAACCTTGTTCTGGAAACAGAAAAGGAGAAAAGGAAATTTTCTGCACACGAAATAGAAAAGCTTCTTTTTTTCTTTTTCTGTTTCGTGTACAAGGTTCCCGTATGGGCACCGACACGTCAATCTCGTCGTTTGTTGATCAGAGACAAGATGTGTAACGGCTTTACTGTGACATTACCTGGCTAGAGGAGTCCCCATCAAACCCTTGACTAAAACATCCCCTTTCATCGCCATTTTAAATTAGGCAAACGAGTTCTTCGAAAATTCTAAAGTTGGAGCTACATTCGTGAAACGCAAAGTTGCCGTTCACTATATATATGTGACGAGTCGCACAAGGACGGTGCGGTGCAGTAGTGGTGAAAGAGGAAGAAGTTACGAATAAACAGAGCTTCGCACGACTGCCATGTCTCCTGCGTTATATATATATATATATATATATATATATATATATATATATATACTTGCTGGCGTTACTCTCATCGTCGATTTCATCTTTTTGAATTGTATATTGTCACGCGCTTAGACGACAAGGTGAACAAGATGACAAGGTGGTTATGTCCTGGTTCAGAACCGTTCAGTCGGGTCTTCAACTTTCTCGTCTTCTCCGTGCGCTTTCTTCCCAAAACGCTAGGTAGAATTAGCCCCTGACCCCCCTTCTGAAAGCATCGACTCGATGCCACACCGGCACAAGAGCTACGGTGTGAAGTACAGCTTAAGCCGTACGACATGCACAATTTCGGGCTGAAGCTGTCGACGCGAAGACAAGGCACTGTCCGGAAATACCTCGTAAGTAACGTCACTGACACGTTTCAGAACTTTTTACGGTCCGAAATAGCGGCTTAAAAGTTTTGCAGACAAGCCTGGACGTCGAATAGGGCCTATCGCCTCGGCACCCAGACTCGATCGTCCGAGGCGATAGGCGACGTCTCGACGGTGGAGGTTGTAACGTCGTGCATCGGCACCTTGTTGGTAACTGATGTTTACAGCGAGCCAGTTGGCGGGCTTCTTCGGCGTACTGAGTGTAGTGCTCGGCGTCTGGAGCAATTTCATCGGTTGTGTCGCACGGAAGCATAACGTCGAGCATGGTTCGCACGTTGCGTCCATAAACAAAACGGAAAGGCGAAAATCGGGTTGTTTCCTGTATTGCGGTATTGTAGGCAAACGTGATGTACTGAAGAATCTCGTCCCAAGTTTTATGCTGCACGTCCACATACCTTGAAAGCATGTCCGCAATGGTTCATTCTGTCCATTCGTTTGTGGGTGGTTGTTGTGGCTGTCGTTCTTCGATGACTCGTGCAGCTCAGTCTGAAAATGTCCTCCCTTATGTGTGCTGTAAAGGACGCGCCCTTGTCCGTGATCCCACACGACGTGGCACCATGCCGCAGGACGATGTGGTTAACGAAAAACTTCGCGACTTAGGAAGCCGCGCCGCGGGACAGTGCGCTTGTCTCGGCATAACGAGTGAGGTAATCTGTTGCAACGATAATCCATTTGTTTCCAGTGGACGACAAAGGGAAGGGTCCTAGAAGGTCAACTCCCACGAGGTCAAACGGGGTCCTAGGTGGTGAAATTGGTTGGAGTAGGCCCGCAGGTTTCATAGGTGGTGTCTTGCAGCGCTGACACTCGCGGCAGCCTTTCACATAGCGGCGTACGCTATACGAAAGTCGTGGTCAGTAGTACTGCTGGCACACGCCCGCGAGAGTCCGCGAATAGCCCAAGTGTCCTGACGCTGGCTCGTCGTGGCAATACGTTGGGCGATGTTCCTCAAACGTAATTCTAGTTACACTGTATCAGCAAAAAGAAAAGAAACAGAGATAAAGATGGAGGACATGATTTAGATAAGTTAGATAAGTTATCCGGCATGTTTACCAGGCATGATGAAGCTGATGTTTGCTTTTGATATGCGAAGAATGTTCACAGAAAAGACAACTTGATAATGTTATGAGCAAAAGACAAATGAGGAGGTGTTACAGGAACAGAGTGAGATACATTTATATTCTGACAAAAAAAAAAAAAAACGTTATCCAAGAGGATGAAGTCGAAAAGGCAAGGAGGTTAATCAGGAATGTACCCGGTTCGCTACCCTACCAAGGTAAAGCAGAAGAAAATCCACTAGGAGTGGCAAGGGGAGGGGGGAAGGAGATGTCAGAATGAAAAAATGACAGCATGTGTGCAGGTTCACAAACACACATTGGCGTCATCCTAAATGAATGCAGATGTGCCGAGGTGACATGAACTTGCCAAGGAAATGCATTCGCTCGTATTATCTAGCCTGACACGAAGAGTGGTGATTCATTCTAACGAAAGAGATATGCTCGCGTGATTATATTACCGCTTCACGCTATTGTTTTGCTCCTCTGTTGCGTTCAAGCGCTGTTGCACTCTGTTTCTCCGCAATCTGCGTGAGCTTGGCCGTGAATCACGATTAGTGGCAGTGTCTTTTGTTTCCTTTACTCTTATCCTTCACGTCTGCCCTTCAAGAAGAAAAAAAAAAAAAAAAAAAAACAGGAACGCTGAAAATGAAGAAAAGGAAGGGAAAGTAAAAGAGTAGAAGATTGAACGCCGGAAAGTAAGCAAGCAATGAAGCGGGGAAATAACAATAGCTGGCAGGCAGCCGGGCCGTGAAAGGGCCACAAAGGGCTTCACGAGTGACAAAAGGAGCACGAGGGAACAACAGACAAAGAAGAAGGCAAAGAGAGGCGACAGCGGCAGCATGCAATAAGCAAAGCTAGAGGACTTGAAATTAAGCAGCGAGACGGCCGGGAATTGCCATTCGTCCGAGAAAAATGCGAGCGTTAATGGACAGGCGGACGGCGCGCGCACATCGAGAGCCACCCAGTCACCTTCCTCGGTTAGCGAGCGAGAAAAGCTCGCTTCCAGGGCCGCGCCGTGCCATTACGGCAGCCCGTCGCCACCACGTGGAGACAGACAAACGAAACGCGCAAGAGCGCCGCCGCGTTCGCTCACGCCTCCTTCCTATCGCGGTATGCACAACTAGCAGGCGTGATAACACCATCCTTCGTGTTGGATTTTCTGAAACTGTGACGGTTGTTTATATCTCCCTATATATATCCTATCCCCCCCCCCCCCCCCCCCCCTTGGACTCTTCGCACAGCGACGCGAACAAGGGTAGCTATTGCGATTGTAAGGTGAATAAAATTCATTCTCTTGATGACATTTCAATGGCAAAAATACGAAATGAACAGCAGTAAGCCAACAAGCGGTGAAGAAACCAGCTGCAGATATGGTGCGACATGACCGCCCGATGTCATTTGATGACGTGGTCGGCGTGGCCAAGAGGACAATCAATTCAAATTCAACATCGGGGTTTTACGTGCCAGAACCACGGCGACCTGAGTATGAGAGAAGCTGCAGTGGGGGGATTCATTCAGGATTCACTCCCCGATTCATTTTGACGATCCGGGATTCTTTAACGTATGGAGACAACAATCGCAGAACACGTGACGGTCAACTCCCCACGTCGTGGTCGTTCCGTCTGCGCTATAGAATCCGAAGATTATGAACCAACAAGCCCAAATTCCCACTATCTTGAGGGAGAAAGAGCACGAGTAAATATATGTGAGTGTATAGGAGCAGAAAGCTGAAAAAGTTTCTCTGCCACCGCTTGCTTGGTTCATCTTGGGAACACAGGGGTTGTGGCGGCCGCACAGGTAAAGGGTTAATGAAAGGGGCCATGAAAAAATAAATTTAGGAAAGCGGCGCGTACACTTGCAGGGTTCGTACAGAACGTCTGGCTCAAAATTCAAGGGCAATTCAAGGATTTCAAGGATTCCGAAGGCCTCAATTAAAGGACGGTGGAAACAGTTTATTCGTAGACATACACTGAGGAATAGTGAAATATCCTTCTTTTAGCTGCAATTTCTTGCAGATAAGCAGATGCTGAGTTCGACACACGCTTCAAGCTCCTCCGGTCGATTTGCTAAGTTGACTCACTCATTGTAATCACGTCAGTCGCTATCTGGCATGATGGTTAGTATAGTGTCCGACTTCAGCCAAAATTACCCGTCGCGTTAAAGCCAAGTGGTTGAAACCTACTTTCCGCCAGACTTTTCTAGGAACTAAAGCTCGAAAATGGAGCTATGATGGCTGCGATGTGAACCAAACAGCAAATCAACAAAATGGTGGCACAGCTTGGTCGATTGATGTGGCTTTGTCTAGCTCCACGATGGTAGCGGTGATTTAAACAAGTCTGTCGTTGGGGGCTGTGGACCATACCACATTGCAATCCTGTATCGACACTGTCAAAAGACAAGCTATCTAGGATTGTTTGCCGATAGAAGTGTCTATTGCGGAGCTCCTATAGAGAATTTGCTACTTTGAATGGCCTCTTTCCAACTCCTATATCCGCCACCCCAGTGCAAGGTAGCAAACGGGAAACTCGCCTCTGGTTAACCTCCCTGCCTCTCCTCTGTCTCTCTCTTGAATGTCCAAAAGTCGCCGCAAACCCCTGTTTTCAAGAAAATCAATGAGCATATTTATTTTCAAGGAGTTTCAAGAGCCCCTGAATCTCTCTCTTCTTTTTTTCAAATTCAAGGCTACGTTTAAAGATTTCAACGAGGTGTACGAACACTGCAGTTGCGTCTGCCCGCATACAATGTGCCGGAACCTCTCGAAGTAACGACAGTCAACTTGACGGTATTGGGAAGAAAAGCATAGCTTGAGAAAGTCGAACAGAGGGTTCTCTCGCTTTTTGCGTCTTTGTCTTTATAGTTTTCGTCCACTACCACGAGTGAGACGCAGTGTTATATAGTGGCCGTTAGTGCGTCATTTTTTTTTCTTATCACGTGGCTCCTCGCACTGCTGGTTCGCAAGCCGACGCTGCCACTACCGTTCACCATGCTGCTGTGCGGGCCAGATGTTTATTACGTTCGTCGCCGAGACTATGCATGCGTGGACAGGAAAGGCAGTGCACTGTAGCATCGCGCTTACGCTGTCCACTGCAGCTCCACGCAACGCGGAGGGCGCGCGCGGCGCGATTGAAAGTAACTTGAACGCTCAGCGGTTCGGACAAGTGTCAGTACCCATCGCGCGTTCAATCAAGGCTCTCTTCTCTTATAACACAGACGCCACCTAGCAGCCGCCGCGGTAACAGCCGCTTTATCTGAGACTGGCGCGGCTCCCCTGCCTGGCGGCGGGTGTTGTTATCACGCTGGCTGACGTCCAGGGAGAAAAAAAAAAGCGCAACGCAACGCGCCACGCGTGCTACAGCCGCAAATTGGCGCCGACAACTCCCGCTTGTTACGCTAATAACGCGCTCCGGCACGCTCCCGTATTGCGCTTCGCCAAAGTTTTCCAAAACAAACTAAGGCTCGATACTTTTGCTGTCGTCAGTGGTAAGAAAGAAAAAGAAATACAAAACCAACAACAAGATGCTCCGCTTGTTTCTTTATTAACTGCTCTTTGTTAGGCGCGCGCCTTTCTGGGCACGTTGACAACCGGTTACAATAGAAACTTAACCAGTGTTCGGAAGCGAATGTTCGTGTCTGGAAACATGCTCCAATGTACTTTCATTTCTTACTGTAAATGTATATTTTTGGTTTCGCTTTCTGTTGCTCATGTTTAGCAGCTTAGCAATGTCGACTTGACACGTGAAGTGAATAAGTTGCATTTATTGTGAGCTCGCGCTCGACGGACCATGCAGCTCCGAAGCTTTTCAATGGCGTCTAGTGAAACTGAATACAAGTGTCGCAGCATCATAGTACTGGGGGTGCGGATTCCGTGGGATAGTTTAGTGTAGATTCCACAACCAGCGTATTCGCCTGAGCAGCTCTTATAAGCGCAGCCTATTGACGACGTAGGCTCCGTCGCTCTGTTACGTTTGAATTATCGGGAAGTACGTATGTAAAATTTTGTCTTCACCAGGCTACAAAGAAGCTAGCACTGGGTTTCGTCTATCAGACAATGCTATTGTAGCATGTCAGGCACGCAGGAAATAAATGAATAAAGTCTCGTCTGTTCACATTAAAGAACCTCATTGTAAAGTTTTAGCGCACAAAAAAGAAAAAGAACAAGAAAAAGAAAACGAGGAACGATGCAAAGTACGCACTCTTAGATTCTAACGTACGGCGCTTCCTTTGTGCGGCAAAAAGTTTCGAAGGGCTGACAATCGGACCAATCCTACGTGTCGTTTAAAGCATGTCAGTTCGTCCTCGAACACCGTGTTTGACAACAAATTACGTCGAGAGATTGCAAGTGTTATGCAAATCCTCTTATAGAAAGTTTCTTTCCGCATGTCTTAATTAGGTTGACGAAAGTTGTTTCAGAGAACTGATGTATTCACTAGCTCAGTTGTTCTTGAGCTAGATGACGAAAGGCGTGGCACTGAAGTGGATAGCGCAGGCGGACAGCAGCTTTGCGAGAGAAACATGATTAGCAACATTTACGCTTGTATTCTAAGTATTGTCATGGTCACACTGAATTACAAAAGGCGCAGAAGAAAGCGATGTGCCATGCGATCGCATTCAAAACACATTCTATAGCAAACAGAAGGTCATATAAAAATATTCAGTTGGCGTATGTATGAATAGTGAGATAATGTCGCCCACGTTTCGGAAATAAAACGACGTTTTCAAATGTCAGCACTTGTCTCTAAAAGAAAGAAGAAAGAAAAATAAAAAAGGAAAGAAAGGTAAACTCAGCTATAAAAATATGTGAATAATTTACACAGTCAATTTTATGGTAACTGAATACTCGCACGGAACATCTGCTTCAGTAGAAAAACAGCGCTAAGTTCCGTTTCGCCCTTTATGTCGACAGCGATACAAAATTTGCATTTCCTCAACAGCCTGCAAACTAATTATGCAAATACGAACAAAAGCCTAGAAGTGTATGGGAAAACGGCTACTGATCCAGCAGCCATTGCTGTGTTTGTTGCCGCCCAGCTGCCTGCATTCTCTCTCCAAGCCAGAGCTGCTGCGCTCCGGTAGCTTGCCCAATGGTCCAACACCCTGACCTTTGGTGAGACCGACACCATCTCTCGTCATCTTGCCTCCGCTTCTTCAGGTCGAGACCATTACGTGCCCTCGCAGTCGTGGTCAGCCCGGACTCGCGTACTGTTAATACCATCCTAGCCATAAGTGCGTTTCTTGCCGTGATGTCTATTTTAATGTTTATTTTATGTTTTTTTTTATTCTTGCTCTAGTTTTATTAAAAGTTTGTGTGTGTTTTCCAATAAGCGGCTTTGTCCTCAATTGGTTTCTTGGAGGCTCCGTCTCAGAGAACCGTCAGAATCATTAAAGAAAAGAACCTGCGTCACAAACGCTTAACCACATGGTATGGGCTTGCGCAAACACACCATAGCTCACACCCATAACACACCCCACCACACGGAAATGGGAGGCAGCGCTGTCCCAACTCCGACTCGACGGACCAGCTCAACCTGGTTTACGTTAGTTTACGTTATTCGGTACAATGTTTCTCCTATATGCTTACGTCGAACATTCGCCGCAATTATTTGGCTTCTAGGAGTCTTCCTTGTTACAGTACATTGCAATATATGCCCCATAGTTAACAAGTATTGCTCGATACGCACTGGCGAACTCCACATCACCTGTCGAAGCTTTCCATTTGCGCCGTTCTCAGTATGTTCAGACTCATTCGCATAGCTAATGCGACATCCTGTTCCAAAATGTAAAAGCGTGCACATCAAATTTAATAGTGCTCAGCAAGCACGCTATATTATAAAAATGCTTCAGAGTTCCCAATACAGCAAGAACATTCATTCATTCATTCATTCATTCATTCATTCAAAACTCGACCGCAATTTTCGACCCCCCCCCCTCCACACCTCTGCTATGTCATCATGCCTGTAAAGCGTGCACCACCTTTTGCAGCAGCGCATAGGGGCATAGCAACAAAGCACTTAGGGGACTCTAAGTGATTAGTCCGTTTTTGGTAATGACATGGAAAAAGAGCTAAGAAAAAAATTTGATGTATGCATAAAATGAGCGTAAAAAAAGTGAACTCAATAAAAACAGTGCTCATGACAAGAAGATTAAGGTCTTATCATATTGTGTTACGTGTGGAAAGACACAGACAAAAGAGACTGTTTACGCTGTGTTTACGTACACTGGAGCCACACCACAAGGCAGACACTCGCTAGCGCCAAGGGCCCAGACACTTCATCGCCTTTCTCGCAGCGGCTCGTCTTTAGAGAATCTGTCGATGGTATCATAATACTGCCACAGGTAATGTCCTGGGTGGAACGATAAACAAACGAAGGAACGCACCGACGGTTTGACCACGTGACTTCTTTTCCCGCCGGCCATGAGGTAACGCCCAAGTGATGATAACCCAAGAGGGAATCTAGATGAGCCAGTGAAACTGGAGGTGTGCCGAGGCTTGAATTTTATGTCTTGATACCATTAGCACATTCATCTGAAAATTGTCGCCAGAGATCGCGGAGATCCCGAACTTTGCCAAACTCGGCCCTTCCTGCACAGCACTGCTGGTCCGTGCCGCTTCGGTTACGCAAAAGTTGAACGCGGAAAGTCAAATTAGAACAGCTATTTGAGAAGGTCGTGCTTAATGTAGTGACTTGATTAGAACTTCGACATGCGGCTCGTATTTCTTGGTATGGTATTATTAGGCTCTCATATGAAAACCATTTATCACATTTCTTGTTTTTTAACACGAAAGTGTTTTATGCCGGGGTCCACCAAGACTTCACTGACGTATTTCCGTCACGGAAATACGTCATAGAACATAATACAAAGAAAGAAACCAGAAGAAAAAGTTCCACAAACATGCAAAATTTGGAAATCGAACCCACGACCTCTCGGTCCGCGACGATAGATCGCCGAGCGTTTAACCCATTGCGCCACAAACGCATTTGCAGAGAGCTACACAGACGCGCCTTATATATCTAACACTCCTCCGTGTACCCGCGCTCTTGCTCGGGGCGGTGCCGCCGCCTACGAGCAGAAAAGAGAAGTACTGCATTATGACACTAGACAGTTTTAGCAGAGCGTTGCTTACGCTCCGCTCCGCTAACGTTTCACGCACACCACTGGTTGCATGAACTGCGTTGATTTGGCTTGTTTGACAAGTGCGTCTGCCAGAGACGCCGGCCACGCGCGCTCAGCGCGGCTGTAAAACGGCAAAGCAACCAGTAGACGCACTCTAACGCTCCGCTCAAATGGCTTCGTAGCGGACCGTGGGCAGCGTTCTTCGTTCCGCTGCCGATATGAGCGTTGTGCGCACGCGCATTAGCGCTCCCGCTAGCGTTCCGCTGAGCGGCTCTGCGCGAATCGTTCGGACACGACGGTCTGAGCGGAGCGGACCGTGAACGCTCTGCTAAAACTGTCTACTAACGCGCACCGACAGTGAACGCTTCGGTGGTCTCAGCACTAAGACGCCTCGATGCCAGCATTCGAAGGGACGCTGGCATCAAGAAGCACTACCAACGCCACCTAGGTGGCGTTCACCGTACTCAGCACAGCGGAGCGTGGCCTCCGCAATTAGCTCTGAAAATGTTTCTGAAGTTGATCGCGGAGGCTGCAATTACGACGCGCTGTACGCGCTGATTTGACTCGGTGACGATTCAGTTACGTGCTTTGTCTTGCGCGTTGTATTAGTGTGTCAGTTACGTGCTTCGTCTTTCGCGTTGTGCTAGCGTGTGCAGCGTAGTGCAGCTTCCATATGCACGACGGTTGCTCATGGTCATCGACGTTGGTAGTCGTGATGGAGGAGACGTGCCACCAGGCGTCAGCGTGGGTGCATCAACGCCTAAGGGCGCTTTAGCCACAAAACACCAATAGACATTATATATCAATGTGCAATAAACATTACACTACTTCTGTGAAGACACGTTTCACTTTCGTGTTCTATACCGATTCCTATATAAGAGGGATCAACCACATTTTAACACGAAAGTGTTTTATGCCGGGGTCCACCAAGACTTCACTGACGTATTTCCGTCACGGAAATACGTCATAGAACATAATACAAAGAAAGAAACCAGAAGAAAAAGTTCCACAAACATGCAAAATTTGGAAATCGAACCCACGACCTCTCGGTCCGCGACGATAGATCGCCGAGCGTTTAACCCATTGCGCCACAAACGCATTTGCAGAGAGCTACACAGACGCGCCTTATATATCTAACACTCCTCCGTGTACCCGCGCTCTTGCTCGGGGCGGTGCCGCCGCCTACGAGCAGAAAAGAGAAGTACTGCATTATGACACTAGACAGTTTTAGCAGAGCGTTGCTTACGCTCCGCTCCGCTAACGTTTCACGCACACCACTGGTTGCATGAACTGCGTTGATTTGGCTTGTTTGACAAGTGCGTCTGCCAGAGACGCCGGCCACGCGCGCTCAGCGCGGCTGTAAAACGGCAAAGCAACCAGTAGACGCACTCTAACGCTCCGCTCAAATGGCTTCGTAGCGGACCGTGGGCAGCGTTCTTCGTTCCGCTGCCGATATGAGCGTTGTGCGCACGCGCATTAGCGCTCCCGCTAGCGTTCCGCTGAGCGGCTCTGCGCGAATCGTTCGGACACGACGGTCTGAGCGGAGCGGACCGTGAACGCTCTGCTAAAACTGTCTACTAACGCGCACCGACAGTGAACGCTTCGGTGGTCTCAGCACTAAGACGCCTCGATGCCAGCATTCGAAGGGACGCTGGCATCAAGAAGCACTACCAACGCCACCTAGGTGGCGTTCACCGTACTCAGCACAGCGGAGCGTGGCCTCCGCAATTAGCTCTGAAAATGTTTCTGAAGTTGATCGCGGAGGCTGCAATTACGACGCGCTGTACGCGCTGATTTGACTCGGTGACGATTCAGTTACGTGCTTTGTCTTGCGCGTTGTATTAGTGTGTCAGTTACGTGCTTCGTCTTTCGCGTTGTGCTAGCGTGTGCAGCGTAGTGCAGCTTCCATATGCACGACGGTTGCTCATGGTCATCGACGTTGGTAGTCGTGATGGAGGAGACGTGCCACCAGGCGTCAGCGTGGGTGCATCAACGCCTAAGGGCGCTTTAGCCACAAAACACCAATAGACATTATATATCAATGTGCAATAAACATTACACTACTTCTGTGAAGACACGTTTCACTTTCGTGTTCTATACCGATTCCTATATAAGAGGGATCAACCACATTTTTTTTTTATACGCGTTCGGGTTTGAACTGTTCACGTGTTCGCGTTTAATTTGCTTGCATTAGCAGTGCTGGACTTTCAAAGGACGAACTCTTATTGATAATACTGAGGGCGTGTGCAAACCGTGGCGCTGTGCGTGTCTTCTTTGACCTCCTCTTTCGGATATCTAAAGTCGGCGACATGAGATCGATATAATGACGAGATGCAAGTAGGCTGCCACGGAGAGGACTTCCCTGCGCGACATCCCCCGCTTCTGCCCTCTGTGTTATACAC